>NC_091286.1:506506159-506835520 GCF_032444005.1 Ranitomeya imitator
GCATTTCCGGGCAAAAACTAGCGGTGTTAGAGCCCAGGGTCAGCAGGAGGAAGAGAGGAGCAGAGTGTAGGCCGAAGCCTAGTTGAACCAATTTCAAAAGTTACCTTTAACCCCCCCTCAGGTGTTGCAAGGTACAAGAGCCACACCTTGTGCAGCATTAATGCTGCACAAGTCAAAGGTTTCTGCATTAATTTTGCTCCTTGCACACGCTGAATAAAACACGTACACTATTTAGCCCATTATACTGTCAAACAGTAGTGGAGGCGTGACTTGTCTTTTTAAGGAGACGCAGCACAGGTGTCAAAATTTACACCTAGGTGCTGGGCGCAGATTCCTGAGCGTTGTTATTTGCTGTACAGGAGTCTGCGCTATTGTGATCCCTTGGCCATGCGCTGTGAGCGCTGCCTGTCTTCTCACCTCATTTCATGTTGGCCGGTGCGGTTAGCGATGGCCATGAAACCCAGACCCGCAGTGTGTTTTCAAAAAACCACACTGCGTGGCTGGGATTCGTGCCCTTGTGCAGTAAATTTGTTTGCCGCTCACACATGTCCTTACACCTGCTTCAGACTGGGCGGCCTCAGCTGATCCCTTATCGCCTACCACGGCCATGAGGCCGCACAGTCTGAAGAAGGCGGAAGGAGATGAGTTAAGACAGGCGAACATATGCACTGCACATGCCCATCAATCACACCCTCGCAGCCAAAATATATGAGACAACGAGGGGGGTTGTGTCGGGCAGGGCGGACGCACAGGCACAGGCAGCCAACCAATGATGTCAGAAGACGGGCAGCGCTACCAAGGGTGGTGCTGCGTACCATTAGAAAGGAAAGTCACACCTCAGGGAGAGTGGAATGGTCTCAATGAGACACATTTTGTACGTGTTTAGTTCCACGTTGGCAAGGAGAAAAAGTCAGCCACCTTGTACAAATGCAGCATTACTGCTGTACAAGGTAGCTGTTATACATAGAAACACCTTGGGGTGGGTGGCAGGGTCCCTTTAATTTCAGTTCATGTGCCTGCGTGGCGTTTGCAGGTCACGTTGCCGGCTACACAGCAGGGGAACAGCTGGCGGTGCTGAACCCCACTAACACATTGGCTGGTGTTCTTCTCTGTGCAGCTAGCATGTCCGGGCAAAAACTGGCGGTGTTTGAGCCCAGGGTCAGCAGGAGGAGGAGAGGAGCAGAGAGTAGGCAGAAGCCTGCACTGGTGGCAGCTTTTGGTCTGTTGTGCCAGCGTGGCTTGTGCTGGACACGATGCCGGCTACACAGCAGGGGAACAGCTGGCGGTGCTGAACCCCACTAACACATTGGCGGGTGTTTTTCTCTGTGCAGCTAGCACTTCCAGGCTACAACTTGCGGTGTTATAGCCCAGGGTCAGCAGGAGGAGGAGAGGAGCAGAGTGTAGGCCGAAGCCTAGTTGAACCAATTTCAAAGGTAACCTTTAACCCACCCTCAGGTGTTGCAAGGTACTAGAGCCACACCTTGTGCAGCATTAATGCTGCACAAGTAAAAGGTTGCTCTATTAATTTTGCTCCTTGCACACGCTGAATAAAACACGTACACTATTTAGCCCATTATACTGTCAAACAGTACTGGAGGCGCCGCGTGAATTTTCTTTTTAAAGAAAAGCAGCACAGGTGTCCAAAATAACACCTTGGTGCATGGGCGCAGCTTCCTGAGCGTTGTTATTTGCTGTACAGGAGTCTGCGCTCTTGTTATCCCTTGGCCATGCGCTGTGAGCGCTTCCTGTCTTCTGACCTCATTTCATGTCGGCCGTTGCGGTTAGCGATGGACATGAATCCCAGACCCACAGTGTGTTTTCAAAAAATCACACTGCGTGGCTGGGATTCGTGGCCTTGTGCAGTAAATATGTTTGCCGCTCACACATGTCCTTACACCTGCTTCAGACTGGGCGGCCTCATCTGATCCCTTATCGCATGCCGCGGCCATGAGGCCACCCAGTCTGAAGAAGGTGGAAGGAGATGAGTGAACACAGGCAAACATATGCACTGCACATGCCCATCAATCACACCCTCGCTGTCCAAAAAAATAAGACACTGAGGGGCGTTGTTTTGAGCAGGGCAGACGCACAGGCGCAGCCAGCTAACCAATGATGTCAAAAGACGGGCAGCGCTACCAAGGGTGGTGCTGCGTATCATTAGAAAGGAAAGTCACACCTCAGGGACAGTGGAATGGTCTCAATGAGACACATATTTTACGTGTTTAATTCAACGTGGGCAAGGAGAAAAAGTCAGCCACCTTGTACAAATGCAGCAGTACTGCTGTACAAGGTGGCTTTTATACATAGAAACACCTGGGGGTGGGGGGCAGGCTCCCTTCAATTTCAGTTCATGTGCCTGCGTGGCGTTTGCAGGACACGTTGCCGGCTACACAGCAGGGGAACAGCTGGCTGTGCTGAACCCCACTAACACATTGGCTGGTGTTTTTCTCTGTGCAGCTAGCACTTCCGGGCAAAAACTAGCGGTGTTTGAGCCCAGGGTCAGCAGGAGGAGGAGAGGAGCAAAGTGTAGGCCGAAGCCTGCACTGGTGGCAGCTTTTGGTCTGTTGTGCCAGCGTGGCTTGTGCTGGACACGATGCCGGCTACACAGCAGGGGAACAGCTGGCGGTGCTGAACCCCACTAACACATTGGCGGGTGTTTTTCTCTGTGCAGCTAGCACTTCCGGGCAAAAACTAGTGGTGTTTGAGCCCAGGGGCAGCAGGATGAGGAGAGGAGCAGAGTGTAGGCCGAAGCCTCCAGCTTTTGGTCTGTTGTGCCAGCGTGGCTTGTGCTGGACACGATGCCGGCTACACAGCAGGGGAACAGCTGGCGGTGCTGAACCCCACTAACACATTGGCTGGTGTTTTTCTCTGTGCAGCTGGCATTTCCGGGCAAAAACTAGCGGTGTTAGAGCCCAGGGTCAGCAGGAGGAGGAGAGGAGCAGAGTGTAGGCCGAAGCCTAGTTGAACCAATTTCAAAAGTTACCTTTAACCCCCCCTCAGGTGTTGCAAGGTACAAGAGCCACACCTTGTGCAGCATTAATGCTGCACAAGTCAAAGGTTGCTCTATTAATTTTGCTCCTTGCACACGCTGAATAAAACACGTACACTATTTAGCCCATTATATTGTCAAACAGTAGTGGAGGCGTGACTTGTTTTTTTAAGGAGACGCAGCACAGGTGTCAAAATTTACACCTAGGTGCTGGGCGCAGATTCCTGAGCGTTGTTATTTGCTGTACAGGAGTCTGCGCTATTGTGATCCCTTGGCCATGCGCTGTGAGCGCTGCCTGTCTTCTCACCTCATTTCATGTTGGCCGGTGCGGTTAGCGATGGCCATGAAACCCAGACCCGCAGTGTGTTTTCAAAAAACCACACTGCGTGGCTGGGATTCGTGCCCTTGTGCAGTAAATATGTTTGCCGCTCACACATGTCCTTACACCTGCTTCAGACTGGGCGGCCTCAGCTGATCCCTTATCGCCTACCACGGCCATGAGGCCGCACAGTCTGAAGAAGGCGGAAGGAGATGAGTTAAGACAGGCGAACATATGCACTGCACATGCCCATCAATCACACCCTCGCAGCCAAAATATATGAGACAACGAGGGGGGTTGTGTCGGGCAGGGCGGACGCACAGGCACAGGCAGCCAACCAATGATGCCAGAACACGGGCAGCGCTACCAAGGGTGGTGCTGCGTACCATTAGAAAGGAAAGTCACACCTCAGGGACAGTGGAATGGTCTCAATGAGACACATTTTGTACGTGTTTAGTTCCACGTTGACAAGGAGAAAAAGTCAGCCACCTTGTACAAATGCAGCATTTCTGCTGTACAAGGTAGCTGTTATACATAGAAACACCTTGGGGTGGGTGGCAGGGTCCCTTTAATTTCAGTTCATGTGCCTGTGTGGTGTTTGCAGGTCACGTTGCCGGCTACACAGCAGGGGAACAGCTGGCGGTGCTGAACCCCACTAACACATTGGCTGGTGTTTTTCTCTGTGCAGCTAGCACTTCCGGGCAAAAACTAGCGGTGTTTGAGCCCAGGGGCAGCAGGAGGAGAAGAGGAGCAGAGTGTAGGCCGAAGCCTGCACTGGTGGCAGCTTTTGTTCTGTTGTGCCAGCGTGGCTTGTGCTGGACACGTTGCCGACTACACAGTAGGGGAACAGCTGGCGGTGCTGAACCCCACTGACACATCAGCTAGTGTTTTTTCTGTGTAGACAACACTTCCAGGTGGCAACTGACAGTGTTGAAACCCAGGGAATCAAAGAGGAGCAGAGTGTAGGCCGAAGCCTGCAGTGGAGCAAGTTGAAAGGGAACCTTTATCCCCCCCCAGGCATTTGTTGCTGAAAGACCCATCTTGTACAGCAGTAATACTGCACATGGAAAATGGTGGCTCCTAAAACTATGCTCCTTGCAAACGCTGAAGTACACACTCATATAATGTGTCCCCTCACACCGTCAAACCGTCCCGGAAGTGGGACTTTCCTTTTTAATGTGACACAGCACAGTCGTCATTCCAACCCCCTTGGTGCCGTGCGCCACCTCCTCAACGTTGTTTGGTTCTGTCACGGAGCCCGCGCTGTAATGTTATCCCTTGGCCATGCACAGTTAACGGTGCCCGTCTTCTGACATCATTTAGGTGTCAGGCTGGCAGTGCCTGTGCGTCCAAGCTGCCTGAGATCCAACCTCGCAGTGTCATCTAATGTAATCCCACTGCGGGCCAGGGATCCATGGGCATGCGCAGTGCATATCATCGCCTCTCACTCACCTCCTTCCTGCTTCTTCAGACTGTGCGGCGTCACGGCCGTGGCATGCTATTAGGGATCAGCTGACGCCGCCTAGTCTGAAGAAGCGTGAAGAAGGGGAGTGAGAGGCTAGTATATGCACTGCGCATGGCCATGGATACCAGGCCCACTGTGGGATCACATTAGACGACACTGCGAGGTGGGACTTCGGGCAGCATGGACGCACAGGCGCAGCCAGGACGACAACAAATGATGTCAGAGGACGGGCAGCGCAAACTGTGCATGGCCAAGGGATAACATAACAGCGCAGGGTCCATGACGGAATCAAACAACGCTAAGGAGGCAGCGCACGGTGCCAAGGGGGTAGCAATAACGGCTGTGCTGCGTCACATTACAAAGGAAAGTCCCACCTCCGGGACGGTTGGACGGTGTGAGGGGACACATTACATGAGTGTGTAGTTCAGCGTTTGCAAGGAGCATAATTTCAAGAGCGACCTTTTCCTTGTGCAGTATTAGTGCTGCACAAGGTGGCTCTTTCAGTAACAAACGCCTAGGGGGGGGGACAGGTTCCCTTACATTTTAGTTGTGCCAGCGTGGCGGTCGCATGACACGTTGCCGGATACACAGCTGGGGATCAGCTGATGTTACTGAACCCCAATAACAGAGGAGCGACTGTTGACTGTGCAGACAGCACTTCCAGGCACCAACTGGCGGTGTTAGAGCCCAGGGACAAGCAGGAGGAGCAGATTGGAGGTATTGCCGCACACACAGCTGGGGATCAGCTGACGTTACTGAACCCCAATAACAGAGGAGCGACTGTTGACTGTGCAGACAGCACTTCCAGGCACCAACTGGCGGTGTTAGAGCCCAGGGACAGCAGGAGGAGCAGAGGAACAGAGTGTAGGCCGAAGCCTGATTGGAGCAAGTTGAAAGGGAACCTTTAACCCCCCCCCAAGACGTTTGTAGCTGAAAGAGCCATCTTGTGCAGCACTAAGGATGCAAAAGGAAAAGGTTGCTCTTTTAATTATGCTCCTTGCAAACACAGAAGTAAACACTAAAAATGTGTCCACTTATACCGTAAAACCGTCCCGAAGGTGGGAATTTCCTTCGTAATGGGACGCAGCACAGCTGTCATTCCTATCCCCTTGGTGCCGTGCGCTGCCTCCTCAGCATTGTTTTAAGCTGTCACGGAGCCTGCGCTGTTCTGTTATTCCTTGGCCATGCCCTATTAGCGCTGCCTGTCTTCTGACATAATTTGGTGTCAGGCTGTCAGTGCCTGTGCGTCCACGCTGCTCCAGATCTCACCTCGCAGTGTCGTCTATTGTAATCCCACTGCGGGTCTTGGATCCATGGACATGCACAATGCATATCCTCGACTCTCACTCCCCTCCTTCCCTCTTCTTCAGACTGTGCGGCGTCACGGCCGTGGCATGCTATTAGGGATCAGCTGACGGCGCACAGTCTAAAGAAGGAGGAGGGAGATGGGCGAGAGCCCGAGGTGAAGATATGCACTGCGCATGCCCATGGATCCCAGGCTCGCAGTGTGATTCAATCAGAAGACACTGCACGGCGGGTTCTCGGGCAGCGCGGGCGCACAGGCGCAGCCATCCTGACACCAAATTATGTCAGAAGACAGGCAGCGCAAACTGGCCATGGCCAAGGGATAACAGAACAGCGCAGGCTCCGTGACAGCTTAAAACAACGCTGAGGAGGCAGCGCATGGCACCAAGGGGGTAGGAATGACGGCTGTGCTGCGTCACATTATGAAGGAAAGTCCCAGCTCCGGGACGGTATAACGGTATCAGTGAACACATTTTATAAGTGTTAAGTTCTGCGTGTGCAAGGAGCTAAAATAAAAGAGCTACCTTTTCCTTGTGCAACATTACTGCTGCACAAGATGGCTCTTTCAGTAACAAACGCCGCGGGGGGGGGGACAGGTTCCCTTACATTTAGGTTGTTGTGCCAGCGTGGCGGTCGCAGGACACATTGCCGGCTACACAGCTGGGGATCAGCTGACGCTACTGAAACCCAATAACACTGGGTCGTATGTTTAGACTGTGCAGCCTGCACTTCTGAGCCGCAACTGGTGGTGTTGGAGCCCAGGAATAGCAGTTCAGGTGGTAGAAAGATGAACACATCAGGAGACCTGGATGACACCCAATTACTTAATCAGGCAGAGGAGTGGCAAATTCCTGCGAGATCCAGGCCTGGTTCATTTTCAGGAAAGTAAGCCGGTCAACGTTATCGGAGGATAGTCGCATGCGACGGTCTGTTAGTACACCACCTGCGGCACTAAAGACACGTTCCGATAAGACACTAGCCGCAGGGCAAGCCAGCACCTCCAATGCATACTGGCTTAGCTCTGGCCATGTATCCATCTTAGAGACCCAAAACTTGAACGGGGAAGAGCCGTCTGGTAGTACACTAAGAGGGCAAGCCATGTAGTCTGTCACCATCTGACGGAACCGTTGCCTCCTGCTGACTGGAACCGCCGGTGATGGTGTAGACATTTGGGGCGGGCACACAAAAGTTTTCCACAGTTGTGCCATACTTGGCTTGCCTTGGGCAGAGGCACTGCTTCTGCTCCCTCTTTGTGCAGAGCCTCCTCCTCCACTGCCTCGACGCACTGAGCTGCTTTGTAAAGCACTAGCAGCACTCCTCTCAGTTGGACTGGAGAAGATGATGGAATTCACCAGTGTGTCGTGGTACTCCCGCATTTTACGCTCCCGTGTCAACGCCGGGATGAGGTTTTGGACATTGTCACGGTAGTGAGGATCGAGTAGGGCGTACACCCAATAATCAGGCACGTTGAGAATGTGGTTGATGCGGCGGTCGTCTCTCAGGCACTGCAACATGAACTCAACCATGTGCTGCAGACTGCCAACTGGCCCAGAAACGCTGTCCCCTGCTTGAGACATGATCTCTGCCCGCTCTTCATCACCCCACCCTCGCTGTACACACTGACCACTGGACAATGGTGGAACTCCCTCCTCTGGACATAGATCTTCCTCGTCCATTGACTCCTCCTCATCCTCCTCACAAAGGGTCCCCTGCCGACCCCTTTGTGAGGAACCACGTGGCGCTGACTGTCCAGAACCTGATGGAAAAGGTGACTCCTCATCCTCCACCTCTTCCACATCATCCCTTATCCCTTGCAGGGTTTCTTGAAGCAAGCAGATAAGGGGGACAGTCATACTGACTAGTGCATCATCTGCACTTGCCATCCGCGTGGAATAATCAAAAGGACGCAAAACCTGGCAGACGTCCTTCATAGTGGCCCACTCTGTGGTTGTGAAGTCTGAGCGGCGCTGACTGCGACTTTTTGGCACCTGATGCAGCTGGTACTCCATTACTGCTTGCTGCAGCTCACACAACCGCTCCAACATATGTAACGTGGAATTCCACCTGGTAGGTAGGTCACATATGATGCGATGTTCAGGAAGGCGAAACCGACGCTGCAGAGCAGCAATGCGGGATCTTGCCAAGCTGGAACGCCGCAAGTGAGCACACTCTAGGCGGGCCTTGTGCAGAAGTGCATCAAGATCCGGATAGTCCCTCAGAAAACTCTGCACAACCAAATTGAGCACATGTGCCAGACATGGGATGTGAGTGAGGTTGCCAAGGCCTAAAGCTGCCACCAGATTTCGGCCATTGTCACACACTACCATGCCTGGCTGGAGATTCGCTGGCACAAACCACACATCGCTCTCCTGCTTTAGGGCATTCCAGAGCTCCTGCGCTGTGTGGCTTTGATTCCCCAAAGAAACTAATTTCAAGACGGCCTGCTGACGTTTGGCCACGGCTGTGCTCATGTCAGTCGTAACAGGTAATTGTTCACGGGTCCATGTGGAGGTGGACTGTGACGGATCCTGCAGGGAGGAATCTGAGGAACTGGTGTAAGAGGAGGAGTCAATGCGTACAGACTGGATTCCTGCAATCCTTGGAGTGGGCAGGACACGTCCTGCGCCACTCGCACGGTCTGTACCCGGCTCAACAACATTAACCCAATGGGCAGTGACGGAAAGGTATCGCCCCTGTCCATGTTGACTGGTCCATGCATCGGTGGTGAGGTGGACCTTGCTACTGACGGCGTTCAGTAGCGCATGTTTTATTTGTCCCTCCACATGCTTGTGCAGGGCAGGGACAGCTTGCCTGCTGAAGTAAAAGCGGCTGGGCACCTGGTACTGTGGGACTGCCAATGCAATCAAGTCACGGAAGCTGTCAGTCTCCACCAGCCTGAATGAGAGCATTTCCAGGGACAGAAGTTTGGCAATGCCTGCATTCAGAGCCTGTGCTCGGGGGTGGTTTGCCGAGAATGCCCGCCTTTTCTCCCATGCCTGTACTACCGATGGCTGTAGACTAGGCTGGGAGTGTGAGGATGACTGGGAACGTGGTACTGTGGGTGGAATTACACTAGGTCTCTGGACAACAGTGCCAGAGGTTCTTCCATGGCGATCCAAGGAGGAAGCCGAACCAGCTGTGCGTGAGCTGGAGGAAGAAGCAACACGAGCTGAAGAGGTGGTAGCTGCCGCTGTTGGTTGGCCTAGGTCTTCAGTGTGTTTTTGGTACTCCACCGCGTGCCTGGTCCGCACATGTTTCCACATATTTGTGGTATTGAGGTTGCTGACACTTTTACCTCTTTTTACTTTCTGATGACACAGCTTGCATTTGACAAAACAAATGTCATCTGCAACTGTGTCAAAAAAGGACCAGGCACTGCAAGTCTTGGGAGCGCCCTTTTTGGCTTTTGAAAGAGACAGGCTCCTAACTGGTGCCAAAGTGGAGGCTACAGGCTCCGCAGTCTTCCCCCTCCCTCTCCCTCTTTGGCCCGTAAGGGGAATCTCTTCCTCTGAGCTGCTCCCACCACCTTCCTGTTCCTCACGCCACGATGGGTCAAGGACCTCATCATCTCCACTACCCTCTGCCACCAACTGCTCCTCCTGGGTAGTCTCGGCAGCACAGTACGCACCAGAAAGCGGCACCTGAGTTTCATCATCAGATGCGTACTGCGCTGTGGTCACCGCAGGCACTGACCCACCTGCCTCTTCAGAGTCAGAGAGACAAAGCTGTTGGGCATCACTGCACACTGCCTCTTCTTCCATTTCTCCAATACTGCTTGGCTGGCCCCCTGTTTCCAAGCCAAGAGATTCAGAGAACAGAAGTAGAGACGGCTCCTGTCCTGGGCTCTCTGACTGCCTGGCCAATTTGGCAGGTGATGAAGAGACAGATGGCTGCTCTCCAGTGGTCTGTGCCTGAGAGGATGTGGCACTAATTGAAGTCGATGCGTTAGCTGCCATCCATCCGACAACGGCTTCAATTTGATCTTCATGCAGCAGCGGTGCACGGCGCTCTCCGACAAAGCTGCGCATGAAGGACTGTTCCCTGCTGAAACTGGGTGATGGTGAGTCACCGGTGCCCGCAGCAGGCACAGAATCACCACGTCCTCTCCCTGCTCCTCTCCCTGCTCCACGCCCACGCCCACGACCCTTACTCCCTGCCCTCTTCATCTTGGTTGACAGATAAAGATAAGCAGAAAAGTACTAAGGCCTTAGTGTGCTTATTCCTGAAATGCTCCTCCTAACAGGTGTAAGAAACACTAATGTTGTAAAGTATGGACTAGACTTTATAATTGATAAAATGTGGCCTACACAAGTGTTAACTGGTGTTTGGTGAACTTTACTTTTTTTTTTTTGTGCAGATCGGGCTACAGAGCAAGTTTAACTCACACGGAGACCGTGCAGACAGCCGTAAACGGCGCTGCAAGGCCCAAAAACCCTCCTCTAGGTTATCCTATCTAGTGTTTTTCCACTATTTTGCTGGAGACGGGTGGAAAGACACTAATAGGAAATTGTTTACAAAATTTTCAACAGGCTGCACTAGTTGAAAAAAAATGAAAAGTTATTTAACGGTATGAGGCAGTGACAAACCCTGAGCTGAATACAACGGGCTGTCGCTGCACACAGACTACAGGGCGAGCTGCGCTCACACGGAGACCGTGCAGACAGCCGTAAACGGCGCTGCAAGGCCCAAAAACCCTCCTCTAGGTTATCCTATCTAGTGTTTTTCCACTATTTAGCTGGAGACGGGTGGAAAGACACTAATAGGAATTTTTTAAATAATTTTTAAACAGGCTGCACTAGTTGAAAAAAAGGAAAAGTTTTTTAACCCTCCATCACATACAATATTCGGACTAACGAGTTCACATACAATGTGCCTGTCAGGCGCCTGTTGGAAAAATACCTATAATATCTAATGTTTGCAATTTCAGTGCTCTAAAAGTGATCAGTGACCTTCATAGGGATGTAATAAAAGAGACTACACATAATCAGTTGCAAAAAAAAACATTTACTTAACATAAAACTAATAACTATGAAATACAAACTTTTCAAAACTCCCGCCAAATAGTCCCCAGTTCGACTCTCTCAAAAAAATGTACAAAGAAAATTTTTGAACACAAACTTAATTTTAAGGTACCTTAAGTACTATTAAAAACATATTCAATCAGAAGTAGATGCTGAGGTTTCCCCAGAAAAGTCACACTTGCAGAGCAAATAGCAAGAATTACACACCATTTTTGCATGTGTCAGGCAAATTGCTTTATGACATTTGAGACATTCATAATTTGAAAGCCTTCTGGTTCCGCTTTCCGTTTGGCAGGTGGTGCATCTCCTTTTGTGAGGTGGTGCAGATGGTGACTTTTCACCATCATCTTCTGGGCGGAACCTTTTGAGCTGAACTTGAAGGCGAGAGGGGATACCGATTGTTTTCACGCTTCTCCTGCGTAGCTCTCCAAGTACTAGTTCATGGGCCAATTTTTTCAGATACAATCGTCTACGGAGTGGTTCAAGCTTGTTTTCAAGATAAATTACTTGTGAATTTATACCACCCAAATTCAACATAGCAAAAAATATGACCATTGGCCAGCGTTTGATGTTTCTGCTGATGTTGAAAGTGGAGCACATCTGATCTGCTGTATCCACACCCCCTTTGGTGGCATTGTAAAATGTAATTATCTCCGGGTTTTTTTCTGCCCCAGTCCCAGGATCGATGGCAGCATCATCATGAAGTGTTGATAGAAGAAGTACGATTTTTTTGGCATGTGGTACATAGGAAACTAAAGCCTTTCCATTATGGAATGCAAACATACTGCTGTACTGTTGTCTCTCTTTCACACTTACAAACTGTGGCGGCAATTCCCTTTTGTTTTTTCTTACAGTTCCCACATATGACAGCTTCTGAATTTTCAGATAATCAATCAGATCACAACTTGTAAACCAATTGTCAGCTGTAATATTGCGACCCGATCCAAATAAGGGTTCAGCCAGTCTTTTTACAACATCAATGGGTTTGTTGCTCACACAGTAAGGACCTTCTGGTTGTTTTCCTGCATAAACTTCCAGGTTGTAAGTGTAGGTCTTACTGGCATCAACAAGGGCATAAATTTTTATTCCATATTTGTTTGGCTTTGATGGAATATATTGACGAAAGGCACATCTACCACGAAAACCAGGGAGCATTTCGTCAATAGTGAGATTCTCTCCAGGGTAATAACTTTGTTTACAGTTTACAACAAATCTTTGAAATATATCACGAATTGGAGCAAGTCGGTCATGTGTTTTGCGTTCGGTTCGGGTAGTTCTGTCGTCAAACCGAAGGCAACAAATTAGAATCTTGAATCTGTTTATGGACATAACAAGGCTAAATTTTTCAACTCCATCCCAATCTTTACCCCAAAGTTCCTCCAAACTTTGTCTATTTGCCCTATAAGCTCCTGCAAGGTACAGTAATCCAAAAAAAGCACGCAGTTCTATTTCATCTGTGGGCTTGATGGTTCTGTTGCAGATGTACTTGTCCTTTATAATGTCTATATATTGGTTGGTATATGTGACAATAGAGTCCAGAATGTCATCTGTAAATATACTGTTCCAGCATTCAACTGCAGTTTTTGCATTACGTGCAGTTCCTATTACTGCAGGAAGGTGAGTAATAATGTTTAAAGGTTCCCTACGTTTTTTCTGGAATGGCTTCTTGTTCCATTTAGTATTTTTATCTTTTCCAATATAATATGATCCAACTTCTTCATCCTCACCACTGTCACCATCTTGCTCTGTTTCAGAATCCAGGACACATTCTTCCACCTCATCATGAGAATCAATCTCACTTTCCTCTCCTAAATCCTCATTCAGTGTGAGGTCTCTATCATCTAACAGCATGTTTGTTACTTCCTCAACATCAAGTTGTTTGGATAAATTGTACATTTTCTTCTCCATTTCAGCAGATAATCTGAAGCAAGAGAAGGAATATGTTAGGGAACTACTGTATATGCCTGAGCAGCACACTTTCTTTTATAAAATCTCCCTTATTTCTATGAAATATCCTCACATTTTGTGCTATACATTCATAAAACAAGCTAAATAAACTATTGTGATGAATAAAAACATAAAATACCAACCTTACTGAATGTGACGTATTCACATACAATGAGCCTGAGAGATCTGTGCAGCTATATCCTCTCCCCTGAAGCTCTGAAATCCAACTGTGATATCAGGTTTCACAGACCTTCAAGAGACAGGAGACTACCTGGAGGGAGGGGGTTTCCTCACAATCTGGTGAGGAAGGAGAAATGAAAGTAAAAGAGAAGCGCCTGTCAGATCAGTTGTATGTGACGGAGGGTTAATGGTATGAGGCAGTGACAAACCCTGAGCTGAATACAACGGGCTGTGGCTGCACACAGACTACAGGGCGAGCTGCACTCACACGGAGACCGTGCAGACAGCCGTAAACGGCGCTGCAAGGCCCAAAAACCCTCCTCTAGGTTATCCTATCTAGTGTTTTTCCACTATTTAGCTGGAGACGGGTGGAAAGACACTAATAGGAATTTTTTAAATAATTTTTAAACAGGCTGCACTAGTTGAAAAAAATTAAAAGTTATTGAACGGTATGAGGCAGTGACAAACCCTGAGCTGAATACAACGGGCTGTCGCTGCACACAGACTACAGGGCGAGCTGCGCTCACACGGAGACCGTGCAGACAGCCGTAAACGGCGCTGCAAGGCCCAAAAACCCCCCTCTAGGTTATCCTATCTAGTGTTTTTCCACTATTTGGCTGGAGACGGGTGGAAAGACACTAATAGGAAATTTTTAAAAATTTTTTCAACAGGCTGCACTATTTGAAAAAAGGACAAGTTATTTTACAGTATGAGGCAGTGACAAAACCCTGAGCTGAATACAACCGGCTGTGGCTGCACACAGACTACAGGGCGAGCTGCGCTCACACGGAGACCGTGCAGACAGCCGTAAACGGCGCTGCAAGGCCCAAAAACCCCCCTCTAGGTTATCCTATCTAGTGTTTTTCCACTATTTGGCTGGAGACGGGTGGAAAGACACTAATAGGAAATTTAAGAAAAAAAGGGGAACAGGCTGCACTATGAGCAAAAAAGGACAATGGATAGAACTGTGTGAGGCAGTGTGACCCCCCCCTGAGCTGAATACAACCGGGTATATGGCTGCACACAGACTACAGAGTGAGCTGCACACACACACACACACTGAGACCTTGCAGAACGCTGTTAAAACAGCACTGCAAGGCAAGAGCAAGGTGAACTGAACAGTGAACACAGCGTTTGCTAAATTAGCCTTGGAAATGCAAAATAAAGCAATTAGCTATCTCAACTGGCCCTCAGTTAGAACACAGCGTCCTGTCCCTAACTGAAATCACAGCAGAGTGAACGCAAAATGGCGGCAGCGTTTTTAATAGTGCAGAGTGACATCATTTCAGCAGCCAATCACAGCCTTGCCAGTACTTACATGCCCACCATGCTAAACAGGATGTGCCCACATTTCCATTCATTCCTCATTGGCTGCTGCGTTCAGTTTGAATTCTGGGAACTTCCGATTCCGGTATCCGATACGCGGGAAGTATCGGAATTCGGTATCGGAATTCCGATACCGCAAGTATCGGCCGATACCCGATACTTGCGGTATCGGAATGCTCAACACTAGTTATGACTTGTATTGTTTAAGATTATTGTACTTGTTTTTACTATGTATACCCCTCCTTACATGTAAAGCGCCATGGAATAAATGGCGCTATAACAAAAAATAATAATAATAATTATAATCTTTATTTTTATATAGCGCTAACATATTCCGCAGCGCTTTACAGGTTGCACACATTATCATCGCTGTCCCCGATGGGCTCACAATCTAAATTCCCTATCAGTATGTCTTTGGAATGTGGGAGGAAACCCACGCAAACACGGAGAGAACATACAAACTCTTTGCAGATGATGTCCAGGGTGGGGCTTCAACTGAGGACTCCAGCGCTGCAAGGCTGCAGTGCTATCAACAGAGCCACCCTTTAAAGGGTCCTCCCAGATCCCATGGCCTGGAGTGGTGTTGGATGCTAGTGTGTGGGTACTGGGTAGTGCCCCCTCCTTACCCGAGAACAGAGTACCACACCTCTGGCTGAGATGCGGTATCTCTGTGGTGACTGGACACTCAGGGGCAGCACAAAATGATACCTGGTGATGAAATCCGTCGGCCGGCACCTGCCCGCAGAAGGTTTTTATTAAAGTATATACAGTTATTCATTATGCAAACTAGGGGGGCAGGTCACTGTGGGATCAGTGACCTGTCAGCAGTCTGCATTATGAATATCTAATCAGAGCACCACATGCAGACTCCCCCTCCAGACCCGCCCCGAAGCACGAACATATCATTAACTACAAATTGAAAATAAAGATTACACAACAACCACAAGACGGATTTCATCACCAGGTATCATTGTAATCAGTATAACGGCGCCGACCTGGCACTGTCTGTAGACTACTGCGCACAATCCTGCTGACAGGTTCCCTTTAAGGGGACTATTAAACATGTGAACACAGCCTTATAGTTATTGCTCTGTTGGTTTATTTCATTTCATTTATGCGTCTACATTTTCCTTCCTTCTTCAGTAGTCAATATAATTGAAATGTGCAAAAACAAGATTCTAAGTAGAAGGAAAATATTCTGCAAATCACATTGTGATTTAGAAGCTGTTCCAATGTCAGACTTGCTTACACTGGCAACAGATTTAATGCCCGGATGAAATATAGTTCATTTTGGCTTCTCAAAATAAGAAGACACATTTATTAACTCAGATGGTATTCATTTAGAGGGAATTTGTGATTGAAAGCGTATTTAGAGTTATGTTCCTTCTATCACTGTCATCACTGGGCCTGTGCTGTGGTTAAGAGAAGATTATGGCACAGGCCAAAATGACAAATAACTTATTTGAGACACTTGCTAAGGTCAGCAGCACACACATCAGACTGCTAGACTCATTTTTTGTCATTGTCTAGTATACCACATTCATAAAGAAAACAAATTGCAGCATCTGCACTCTTACATCTCTTTCATCGAGAATGTGTTAAATATGGTTGAGCGAAATGGATCGGACAAATTCAAAAATCGCCAACTTTCGGCAAAGTCGGGTTTCATGAAACCTGACCCGATCCTAGTGTGGGATCGGCCATGAGGTTGGCGATCTTTGCGCCAAAGTCGAGTTTCGTATGACGCTTTCAGCACCATTTTTCAGCCAATGAAGGAGGACGCAGAGTGTGGGCAGCCTGATGACATAGGTCTCGGTCCCCACCATCTTAGAGAAGGGCATGACAGTGATTGGCTTGCTTTCTGCGGCGTCACAGGGGCTATAAAGGGGCGCGCACGCCGGCCGCCATCTTACTTCTGCCGATCGTAGCATAGGGAGAGGTTGCCGCAGCTTCATCAGAAGAAGGGATATAGTTAGGGAGGGAAGATTAACCCCCAAACTGCTTGTGCTGTAGCAATTTCCACTGTCCAACACCACCATTTATTTGTAGGGACAGTGGAGGCTATATTTTTCTTCATCAGCTCTGTAGCTTATTAGGCTGCCTTATAAGGCTCCCTGATAGCTGCATTGCTGTTTGCACGCCGCTGTGCAAACCAACTGCTTTTTTAAAAGCAAAAATCCTGTTGCTCCTTTCTGCACAGTTATCTTGTTTATTCGTCCACACTTTTGTGTGCAGCAGTACTTTTTATTGCTGCCATACTTGTCCTGAGATCATTGTAGGGAGACTGAAATTGTACTACAGTCCTTGTATTTTTTCATATATCTTCCAGCGTGTACAACAGCTACAGGCTTATCTTAGTGGGAGTGAGTTGAGCAGACAGCAGATGGCACTGTGTGAACTATAAGAGATTTCTTAGTCTGTACTCCATGACTTCTCAATTCTTAGTTCAGTTTTTACAGAAACTATCCATGTGGTGATGCTGAACTTAATTATTGCTGTTTGACCCAAATATAACAGTTCGTTCTCCTCCAATGAGAGCCGATTGATTCTACTAAAATCTACAACAAATTGGAGATTGCTAAAACTGTAAGAAAGTTCCATTTAAAATAAAACTAAAAGACAGCTGAGTTTTACTGTTTACTTGGTCATCTCACAACTGGATTTAAGTTTATGAATCCTTAGAGACTTTTTCAGATCCTTGTATTTCTGAGATGAATGATCTCAAGCTGCTGAATAAGGATGTGAGAGGAGTCTTACGTTTTCCACATTTAGTGAAGATCTTGAAGTGTAAACAAAAAAAGTTCATACAAGTTCAAAACAGATAAGACTCCTTTGCTGGAATAAAGTTCTATCTGATGATTAGATCTGAAAATGTATCAACCTCACTTTGGCATGATATTATGCTATCTGAAAGGAAAGTGAATATCATTGTACAAATGCACGTGTCATTAATTAAAAAGCCACCATAGATTGTGGTTACAGAAGCACTGTAATTTACCAAACCACAATTATATGTTCATCCTATAAAGAAGCAGAAAAGAGGACTTTGGATTTACAAAGTAGCGAAAGACCCTGTAAAAGTGCACAATAGTTGGTGCAAGTTTGCCGATGAGTGACTGCCGCAAATATGTCAACGATCAGCAGATCACATCTTTTGCAGTCTAAAATATCAATGCTATGTTGTATGTCGAGTTTCTGTGTATAATGCAGTCTCAGGAGCTGAGTCCGCATCATACACAGCAGTTGATGGCTGTGATACATAGCTAGCATCAGCTTCTAACAGCAGTGAGCAGAGTTCAGTCCTTAAAGGCCACTATCATGCTGTGACAGCTCAGGGCCTGAAGAAGGCCCTTTTTCTGCCATATTTATGGTGTTTCTGTGAAGACTGGTTGGACTTCATAAAAGACTGTGATTTTTAATTTGGCATTGTAGTATATACAGCAGGTGAAACAAGTATAGAACACGTCACCAATTTTCTAAGTAAATATATTTCTAAAGGCGCTATTGACATGAAATTATCACAAGATGTCGGTAACAACCCATCCAATGCACAGAGGCAAAAAAGGGTGACAAGCAAAAGGGTAACAATGTTTTGAACTTTTGACTTTCAGGCTCCATATCTCACCATCCACTACTGCTTTGAATGTGACACTCCCATCATTTTATAGACAATCATCTTGACTATCTTATACATAAATGTGACTTACAACTATTTATCATATGATTAGTTATGCAGATTCTTGTCATGTCACTGCATTGTTACTGTTTTGCTCCTGATGGTGGAAAAATATTTTTCTTCCTGTAAACTACAAATTACATCCTGTTCTCACATTCTCTAATATCTCAATGTGTTATTAGGTTGATTCCCAAGTGAAAGGTCACTCGTCCAAATTAAAGAGCAGCCATGAAGATTTCCCAAGAAAAGAGAAACGACATTATCTAGCTCATCGATAGCGGTTTCTCGTCCAACAAAATTGCTATCTTGCATCATGTGAGTGCCATGACAGTTGAAAGAATATGAAATTAAGAACATCCATCCATTCAAAAGTCAACATGTGGACGCCCAGGCAATATATTGAAGTCAACAAGTTGGCTCATCACAAAGTCTTTGAGATCTGGCACAGCAAACACTGCAGTGAAGGTGGTTCATATGCTTCGCAATAGTGAGATGACAGACCATGCAAGCACCGTGCGATGCACTTTATGCAAATCTGGAATGGTGGCTTGAAAAATGGTGAAGAATCCACAACTTCAATATCGTCATAAGAAGTGTCTACTCGAGTTTGCAAAAAAGTAAGAAAAGATGGGAAACAGGCGATTTGGAGTGATAAGCAAAAGTCAATAGACTAGGCACTGATGGGAGCAAATGGATCTGGAAAAAATGGTAAAAAGCAACTAAAGGATTGAAAAATTGAAGGAACTGTAAAGTTCTTTGGAGGAAGCCCGATAATTTGTGGTTGTTTCACAGCCAGAGACATTGGATACCTGAAGCATATGTTGAGATTGGCAAAGAAATGGTTTAATAACAATGAAGTAGAGCTGCTGGATTGGCCCCCACAGTCACGAGACCTCAACCCAATTAACCCTTGTGGGTAGAGTTGAAGAAAAGGCTGTATACATACCCAAGTGAGTTGACCAGGATGCATCAACTTTGGGAACATGTAGAAGAGACAAGGGATCAGATTTTGGTGAAGACATGTTTGACTCTGATCGACAGCATGCCCAGAAGGATTCAGGCAGTATTGAAACCAAAGGTGGATTTACAAAATACTAACAAAATATTATGAATTAAAATTTAGATTTTTAGAAGCAAAACAGGAAAGATATATATCTTTGTACTGTGTTAGCCGGTACATAGAAAAATATTTAGAATTGAGAGTCCTCAGTGGTTGATACCTTTTAATGGGTAACTGAAAAGATGGTAACAAATTGCAAGCTTTCAAGACTACTCAGGCCCCTTCATCAGGCATAGACTAATACAAATTCTGAAGAAACAAATATTTATTCACAGCACAGAAATAATGTCAGATATTGAGAGTAGCTATGAGTGAATAGCATTGCTGTTCGGGTCTTCCCGACTATGCTCGGGTGATCTCCGAGTATTTTTTAGTGCTCGGAGATTTAGTTTTTGTCACCTCAGCTGCATGATTTACGGCTGCTAGACAGGCTGAATACATGTGAGGAATGCCTGTTAGGGAATTCCCACATGTATTAAGACTGTCCAGCAGCTGTGAATCATGCAGCTGAGGCGACGAAAACTAAATCTACAATCACTAATAAATGCTCGAAGAGCACCCGAGCATAGTCGGGAAGACCCGAACATCAATGTTATTCACTCATCACTAATTGAGAGTCCTCAGTGGTTGATATCTATGACATTATTTCTATGCTGTGTTGTGCATAAATATGTGATTCTTCAGAATTTGTATTAGGCTGGAGTCACACACAACATATAAAAATATGGTCTGTTTTTTACGGACCAAATACGCAGAAATGTTCCCTGAACAGTGATCCGTTGGCAAGGTGTGGCTGCGTGTAAACCTCCATATGGCATCCTACATGGCATCCGTATGGCGAGATTGGACATATGGACATATAATGAATCCATGGGCTCAAATATTCGTGAAACCTTATATACAGTCTATATATACTGTATATATATATATATATATATAGACTGTATATATATATATACATATATATATATATATATACAGTATATCAGTGAGACACACATATATATATATGTATATATACAGTATATATATATATATATATATATATATATTTATTTAATACAGAGCTAGATAGCAGAAAAGCCGGTAATTCAATTGCTGGCTTTTGCTATCTCCTTATCAAACCCGACAGGATATGAGACCTGGTTTACATATAGTAAACCATTTCATATCCCTTATATTTTTACATATTCTTCACTAATAATGTTAGAAGTGTCTGTGGGTAAAATTTGGGAGCTCTAGGTATTAAAATAAAGGGTTAAATCACGGAAAGAAACTGGTGTGGGCTCCCGCGCAATTTTCTCCGCCAGAGTGGGAAAGCCAGTGACTGAGGGCAGATATTAAGAGCCTAAAGGACATTTTTCAGCATACAATACTGGCAAACTTCATTTAATTGAAGGAAGGATGAATGGACAAATGTACTGAGACATTCTTAATAAAAATCTGCAAGGTTGATGAAACAAATGATCCCAAACACACAGCCAAGGAAACTCATAATTGGTTTCAGAAAAAGAAAATAAAGCCGCAAGAATGGCCAAGCCAATCACCTGACCTGAATCCAATAGAAAATTAATGGATGGAAGTAAAGCTCAGCGTTCATAGAAGAAGCCGACAGAACCTTCAAGTCCTGAAGAGTGTTTGTGTGGAAGAATGGGCCACAATCACACCTGAGCAATGTATGTGACTAGTTCTACATGTTGGAGGTGTCTTTAAGCTGTTGTCACCAACAGAGGCTTTTGTGCAAAGTGTTAAATGATTGTGTTCAGTACTTTTTCCCGTAATTTCTCATTATTGCTCATAACTTAATTTATGGACATCTATAAATTGATTTCTTTGCCTGTGTGGATTGGATGGGTTGTTACCGACATCTGGTTAGAATGTCTTGCCAATAGCACCTTTAGAAATAAATTTGCTTAGAAAATTGGTGACGTGTTCAATACTTATTTAACCCACTGTAAAACAAGGGATCAAAAGATCGCAGGTTACAGTCCTAAAAAGGGAACTAAATAAAGTAAAAAAAGTTTTAAAAATGTATAAAAATTTGGATAATCCTTTTTTTTTTTTTATAAAAGCCCGATATCAAAATATACAATTAATTTACTTGCTTGGTAGACATCAAAAAGAGAGAAGAATTGAAGTGTCAGAATTGTTTATTTTTTTGTTTGACGCCACTCTTCCAAGGAATAAATTTCACAGCAATCAAAATGTCATATTTACTCCAGAATGGTATCAATAAAATTGTCAGCTTGCTTCTAATGGAGCTCCATTGATGTAAAAATGAAAACAATACAGGTTTCCGAAAATGGAAACAGAAACTTTTTTTTTTTCAAAACAATTTTTTTCCCAACAGTTTAGTAGAAAAAACAAACAAAAAACTTTACATATTTGGTATCGCCATAAATGTACTGCCCTGAAGAATCATATCAGCATAATGAATGCCATAAAAACAGAAGCCAAAAAACAATTAAAGGGAACCTGTCACCCCGTTTTTTCAGTACGAGATAAAAATACTGTTAAATAGGGCCTGAGCTGTGCGTTACTATAGTGTACTTTGTGTACCCTGATTCCCCACCTATGCTGCTGAAATAACTTACCAAAGTCGCCGTTTTCACCTGTCAATCAGGCTGGTCAGGTCATATGGGCGTGGCGACATTGCTGTTTCTTCCCCCAGATCTTGCATATCTTTCCGTTGGTGGCATAGTGGTTTGCGCATGCCCATCTTCTGAATTCACTTGGCAGGAGAAGAAAAAACGCGCGATCGGCGCTATTTCCCTGGTGATCTGTGGGGGCGGCCATCTTCCTGAGGCCGCGCGTGCACATATGGAGTCCTCTGCTGCCCGGGGCTTCAGGAAAATGGCCACGGGATGCCGCGCGTGCGCAGATGGAGATCGCGGCGGCCATTTTCCTGAAGCCCCAGGATCAAGGGTAGAGGAAAAAATATGCATATGGAGTCCTCTGCTGCCTGGGGCTTCAGGAAAATGGCCGCCGTGATCTCCATTTGCGCACGCGCGGCATCCCGCATTTTCCATTTCCATCATATTGAATAGCAAAATGAATGTCAGACTCATCATTCAAAGGTACAAAAGAATAAATATGGTGTGACTCTTTGATCAAGGGTAGAGGAAAAAAACAAGAAATCCCCATGTTTGTAAGGGGTTGTGCTGCTGTGTATAAGGTCCAAATGATCGTATTAACAATGGTTGATACCATTACTGTATGAATCATCCCATACTATAGTGCCTTTATTGGGAGCTGATCACCTTGATTATACCATCGATCAGCCACATTTCAGGCAGAATAGAGGAACATGAAGTCTCTGCAGCTCCACACTACATTGCCGTAGGCACTCCATCAGATTCCATCGCATTTATATGGAATGTACGTCAATCACACTCATATAAATTAAAGCCACTTTGTTACAACAGCATTTTGGAAAAAGATTGTCAAGGTTTCCTATGATAAAATTAATTAGTTCTATTAGGAAAGAAAAATAACAGATTGTACATGCCTTTGGCATATGGAATATACTTATTCAAAGGATTTGGAGTTTGTCTGATCGCTTCACAAAAATGAAAAACGTCAGATGAATGAAGATGCAGCAAACCATTGTCTGTGACTGACAATATGGGACTGGAGCAATAATTAAAATTCATCCCGTGCTGCAATTACACCAAATGTAACCAGAATACTCTCAACAATTATTTCTTCAGATGAATAGGTTAGATGGATACTCATCTGCATTCCCATTATAACAGAACATGTCTATTAAGTTTAGTCTGGAAAGTGTTGTCTTATCATGACATTGAGAGTTAACAAAAATTCAAGTATTGCAGAAATGTAGTATCTTCTCAGGAGTATATGGCATTTCCAATTACTACTGTCCCATGTGGCTTGTAATCAAGGCTACCTGAGGGACCTGGCACTAGCCACTCTGTTTAGCAGGTCCCAGACTAACCCTTGCTTTCACTCTTTAATCCCTAGACAGGGATCTGGATTTATAACCTTCCCTGTAGTGATGGGCGAGTGTGCTTGTTACTTGAGTTTTCCGAGCATGCTCGTATCCCTAATATTGACCGGTGCAACAGATTTACTAACTCTGATGGCACAAGGTCTTTTGAAATTCGTCAACGTATTACATGTACCACTAGGTACGTGATATACTATGCCACGTGCCCATGCGGCCTTATTTATATTGGACTGACAACACGCCAACTTAAGGTCCGCACTAGGGAGCACGTGTTAGGCATTCAGGCGGCGGCAGGCCACACGGACGCTTCCACCCTCAAGACGATACCACGGCACTTTAAAAATCTACACAACTGTGACAGTACTCTTTTGAGGGCACGTGGTATCGATGCTTTGAAAATCAATATCAGAGGTGGGGGCTTATCTGGGCGCTTGGCGAGGCTGGAGACAAGGTGGATTTGGACTTTGAACACGGTCCACCCTTGTGGTCTTAATGAGTGCTTGTCTTTTGCCCCTTTTCTGGAGTCCCCTGGGTGATGTGTACCAATTTGTGCAGATTTTCCCATATGCAATTGGTTTTATTTATGTTTTAATTGTGTGTTTCTATCTATATTCTAGTGACATTTTTTCGTTTGTCGTGTGTGTTGAGCACGTCATGGAGAAGAAGTGGTCCAAGTTATGCCACCTGTGTACATTTTATGTATTTATGTTTTGTTCTTGGTGTGGTCTTTATATCGTCCTTTATTATGTTATGTTCATATAGTGTCCAGTGATGCAGTAAAATTGGTGCAGTAAGTACCCATTGGACAATGCTCTTTATCAGTATGGTGATCTAATTATGTACCTGTGTATTTATATATGATATGTTTGGTAGTTTGTAGTTTGTGTCGTACTGACTGACACACTGTGCTCTGCATTTGTTTAATTATTTAACTATTCATATTTGTGCCACATATTTATCGTGATAGTGGAGTATGTATTTACTGCCTGCATATCCATATTCGTATTGTGCCTGCTATAATGTATAACTGATTTATGATGTCCGCACAATGGTGCTTGAATACATTAGTATATATGCATGCCTGGCTATTTGCCCATTATTAACATGGCCGCTGGTGTGCGTTGGTCGTTGGGCTTGGTTCTGCCTTTCTCTCTGGCCCCGCCTACTGTCTGACACGTTGGTCACGTGGAGCTCCATGTGATCTGGCATCCGCGGTTTGGACGGCGTCTTTGGGTGGGCACTGCTTTGCCTGTCGGCCAGCACACACTTCCGACCTAGGGTCCTATTGTTATGGGTATATGTGTAATCCATCCATGTTGCCTGCACAGTGGCGCTTGAATGTATTAGGTTATATGCATATGTGACGCCCAAGAGACCGGGATACCCAGCACCGGACCAATGGGGTCTGTCTCTTGAGGGGGATGTCACAGGTGGCTTGACCCGGTGCTGTGGCCTCAGGCAATGCACAGTGTAAGGGGTATCGTGAGGGGACAGGCACTTACTTGATCAGCAGCAGGTTCTCCCAGCGGTGACGATCCCGATCCTGGATAGATGGCTATTGTCCAAATGAAAGACTGAGGCACTGAAACGTTTAACCAGTTTACTTTAACATAAAAGGATTTACAACCAGTCCTGTCACCGGAGTCTGTATGGGAACTCTGAGTTACTTTGACCCTGCCGGGGTCTTCGCCTCTTATTGTGCGCAATTTCTGTGTGGCCCTGCTGCTGTATGTGAACTGGCTGCCGGCCCAATCTGTCCCCTCCGGGTCCTGGTTCGACGGGCAACCCGAGTCCTTTTATCGGCTTACCCCCTCCGGGAGTACCGCTGAACTATGTGTCTGTTGCTGCGTCCGGCCCTAGTGAAGCTGATATCACCTCACGTTTTTCCGGTTGCTGTATTATATATAATGAATACAGCCACGGATCCGGTATCCGTCTTTGCGCCTGTTCTGCGTAGTGATTAATGCTACCCGGTTCTCACAATGTCCCTTTTCTCTGTCCCTCTTCTCCTCAGGCCGGTGATTTGGGCCTGGAAACCGTCATAGGGCTGTTAGAAATTCAGCTGTATGACCTCTCACTATCAGCTCCTTAGCCCAACTGCCATTTCTTCTCTCAGACCAGAATGGATTAAGGGGAGTCTCTGGAGCTCCCCCTTCTGGCCGGAGGTGGTAGTGCAGTTTTGCTATCTTAATATTTGTGTTTAGTGTCAGTAACTATTTTTGTGGCAAATACCCCTAGGGGTGCCACATTCCCCCTTAGTTAAGAACAGTACTCCGGGACTGTGGGACGATAACATTTTGAAATAACAATTAATATGTACAGAGTCTTAAAAATGAAAAGTTACAAAAACCACTCAAGGAAACAAAAATAGAGTTCTGTAAAAAGTCACTTCAAATAGCGTCCATTAATACAGTTCTACCCTTGAAGGTACTCAATAGAAAGTCTAAAGAAAGTTCAAAAAGAGCAAAAAGCAAAGTTCAAAAAGCAGTCTTTCCGGAGCTTTGATTTAGTGCCTCCGGGTTGATAACAAGTTCAAGAATATGCAAGAAGTTCATACAGACAAGTCTCTGTAGGTACTGGGCTTAAACGTTGCAGACTGATAACAATGACTATACTACATTTTCTGTTTAACTATATATGGCATAACATATATACAATTCACATTATGAGCTTTATAGTTGGTAATCTGCATACCTGGCCGGTAATTGGCCCTGGGTACTACGCTGTGATCTACGTAATAGCGGTATCTCTTCATGTGGTGTACTACTGTCTACTGCGGATGTAGTATCTGCCCGCTCTGCTGAAGATAATTCCACGACTATGGAGTTGGCAAGTCCACCGTGAATGGGATCACTCTGATCAGGAATCTGTTCTTCCTGGCCTGGAATCTCCTGTAGTACGGGGTCAGCCTCTTCCTGTCTTGGGACTTCTGGTATTGGGTTCGGTGTTGGGTAAAAGGCCACCATGGGAACCACTACTGCACCATGGTATGTTAGTAGGGTTTTGGAAAAGTCTCCTATACAGGTGTGATACATTTCCTCTTCTTTTTCCTTTACTGGTTGGACCTGCATGGGTTGAATAACTTCTGGTTCTGGCTGGACAACTTCTGTCTCTTTCAATGCTTCCGGACATAATTTAAGATTGTCTCTTGACACTAGTACAGATGATAAGCCCCCGTTTTTGCTAATGAGACACATTTTAGGATTATCCATTCTTGTTGGTAAAACTGTGTAGGGTACGGCTTCCCACTGATTGTCTAGTTTATTGGTTCGACGATTTCTCTTGAGCACTTGGTCACCCGGTCTTAATGGGGTCGCTAGAGCATTCTGGTTGAAAGTTCGCTCTTGTCTTTCTCTAGTTTGCTGAAGGCTTCTTTCCACACTCTCTTGCACTTGGCGATACTGCTTTTGCCGTATGATATCCCAATTGGAGTCTTGAACTTCTGCGTCTGGTTTCAGAATTCCCATTTCTAGATCGATTGGTAATTGGCCGGGTCTTGCACGCATAAGGTAAGCTGGGGTGCAGTTGGTGGAGCTTACCGGGACATGATTATATAGATCTACCAAGTCAGGCAATTTCTCTGGCCATTGATTCCTTTCTGTCTCAGGTAAAGTCTTTAGTAGGTCTATTATAATATGGTTCATCTTCTCGCATAAGCCGTTTGTTTGTGGATGATAGGCCGTCGTCCGGATCTTTTTGCAACCATACATATTACAGAATTCTCTGAAGATTTCTGATTCAAAGGCTGTACCTTGGTCGGTGAGAACCTGTTCCGGATATCCATGGGGTCTACAAAAGTACGTTTGGAACGCTTTGGCTGCTGTTTTTGCTGTCAGATCTTTTACGGGTACTACTACCAAGAAGCGTGAATAATGGTCCACGATGGTCAAGGCATAGACATAGCCGGACCGGCTTGGTATTAACTTCACGTGGTCTATGGCTACAAGTTCAAGTGGTTGTTTGGTGATTATGGGCTGCAGTGGTGCTCTTTGGTTCTTTTGATCGTTTCTTCTGAGGTTGCACGGGCCACAATTTCTGCACCACTGTTCGATTGATTTTCTCATCCCGACCCAATAAAATCTTTCTCTTAGAAGTACTTCTAACTTTTTCCAACCAAAGTGACCAGCACCATTATGGTAAGCTTCGAGGACCATCTTGACATCTTGTTTAGGCACGATAATCTGCCAAACCAATTCATGTGTTTTCGGATTGGTGTACCTTCTACAGAGCTTCCCTTGATACAGGAACATTTTGCCTCTCTCTTTCCAGAGTTGATGCGTCTCTTTTGGGGCATCCTCATCGGGATATGCACTTTGCTCAGTTAACAGTTCCTTCACCAACTTCACAGCCGGATTGCTGTCTTGGGTGTCAGCCCATCTATGGTGTGCTAACGGATTAAAATTCACCTCTTGTTGTTTCTGATAGGTACTTGACTGATGATGTTTTGCCTTGGGATGATGGAAGGCTGGTAGTTCAATTTCTTCAAGCTCCCCCGTTTCTTCTTCTACATCTCTCAAGTGTGGCATCCGGGATAGGGCATCGGCATTTCCATTCTTGCGACCTGCTCGATACTTGATCTTGAAGTTGTAATTAGATAACCGGGCTATCCATCGCTGTTCTAACGCACCTAATTTGGCTGTGTCCAGGTGGGTCAACGGATTGTTGTCAGTATAGACAATAAATTCTGCAGCGGCCAGATAGTGTTTGAAACGTTCCGTCACAGCCCAAACTACTGCCAGTAGTTCCAATTTGAAGGAGCTATAATTTTCTGGATTTCTTTCAGTAGGCCGGAGCTTTCTACTTGCAAAGGCGATGACTTTCTCCCGACCTTCTTGCTTTTGTGACAGCACCGCTCCTAGTCCCACATTACTGGCATCGGTGTAGAGGATGAAAGGTTGATGGTAATCTGGGTATGCCAGAACCTCTTCTCCGGTTAGTGCCTTCTTTAGTTGTTCAAAGGAGTCTTCCCTTTCGTCGTTCCACTGGAAAGGAGGGTTTCGGTTTGAAGGTTTCTTCGTCTGCCCTACCAAGGCGTCTTGCAAGGGTGCTGCCAACTTGGTAAATCCTTTTATAAATCTGCGATAGTAACCCACCAATCCCAGGAATTGCCTCACTTCTTTTGCGCTGGTAGGTCTCGGCCAATCCCTTATGGTGGTTATTTTCTCGGGATCCGGTGCTACTCCCTCCGAACTCACGATGTGTCCCAGGTACTGTACCTTTGGCTTGAGAAGGTGACATTTGGATGGCTTGATTTTCATGCCATACCTGGATAAGGCTTTGAACACTTCTGCCAAGTCTTTTAAGTGTTGTTTGTAAGTCTTTGAGTAGACGATCACATCATCTAGGTACAGGAGGACGGTCTCGAAGTTCTTGTGTCCGAGGCAGCATTCCATCAGCCGCTGGAAGGTACCGGATGCATTGCAGAGTCCGAACGGCATGCGATTAAATTCACTTAGACCCATTGGTGTGGTGAATGCCGTCTTTTCCTTATCTCTCTCAGCCACAGGGACTTGCCAATACCCGCTTGTTAAGTCTAAGGTGGAAAAATAATTAGCAGATTTCAAAGCAGTCAAGGACTCTTCTATCCTAGGCAAGGGGTAGGCGTCTTTATGGGTGATGTTATTAATCTGCCGGTAGTCTACGCACATTCTCATAGTTCCATCTTTTTTTTTGACAATCACTAGAGGGGCCGCCCAGGGGCTACAGCTGTCTCTTATTACCCCGGCCTGTTTCATTTCCCTCAGCATATCTTTTGCACATTGATAGTGAGCGGGCGGTATGGGTCTATATCTTTCTTTTATTGGGGGATGGTCACCTGTGGGGATTGTGTGTTCTACCCCTTCTATCCGTCCGAAGTCCAATGGGTGTTTACTGAAGACTTGTTCATATTCCGTCACTAGCCTATACACCCCTTGTTTTTGATGGGTAGGTGTTGAATTTATGCCCACGTGTAGCTGTTGGCACCAACCCTCCATTTCTCCATCTGAGCCATTGCCTTCCACCTGACAGGTTGGTTCTAAGGGCTCAATGGTTGTGATGGCATTGTTGTCAACAGTATATAGCTTTGCCATTGTAGCATACCTTGGCAAAGTGACCTCTTCCTCTCCACAGTTCAAAAGTCGTACCGGCACTCGTCCCCGGTGTACCTCGACTATCCCTCGTGCTGTGAGTATAGTGGGCCTGCTGTCGGTGTACACTGGTTCTATTAAGGCTTGATAATCTCGTCCCTTAGTACCAATGGCTGCTCTACACCATACCAGCATTTCTGTTTTTGGTGGGATTACAATAGACGTTGGATCACTTACCCTCACACTGCCGATTTCTCCACCTGCAACTTCTACCTGTTGCCTTAACATCAATACTTTTATTTCCCTCCGGAGAACTCTCTGCTGGCAGGATTGGGCAGTTTCAGCAATTTGCTGTAAGACAGAAATGACTTCGGAAAAGCAGTTCTCTAACACATGCATTCCTATCAATACAGTTGGTTCACAGTTCCGCCGGTCAACATCAACAACAATTATACCCTGTTTCTTCAATTCTACTTTACCAATCTTTATGGTCATCTCCCTGAATCCTAGTTTCGGTACCAACTTACCATTATTGGCCCATATATCTAGTTCAACATCAGAGGGCCCTTTATCAATATCTGCATCAGCCCAGTACCTCTTATAAAGGATATACGGTATAGATGAAATCTGGGAACCTGTGTCCAGCAAAGCGTTGAGGGGCATTCCGTCCAGCACGATAGGGATAATGGGTCGTCCTCCGATGTACCTGTCGTGCCAGGGTGTTGGGCCTTGAAAGTTCATTCCTGCGAAGCGGCCCGCATTCCCAGGGGATTCCCGTTTAAATCACAATCTCGTGCAAAGTGGCCTGGCTGCTGGCAACGGCGGCAAATGGGCTGTCCATCCGGTTGGTAGCGGTCGCGGGGTCGTCCTCTCCATGTCGGGTATCTCCGGGGTCTCATCCATGGAACACCTTCTCTACGGTTTGACAACTCCATCTTGGGTCCTCTCATCTCCTGCATGGTTTTAGCCATTGAAGCAACAACATCAGTTAAACAGTCAAGCTTTTGTTGAAAAGCCTCATTAGTACTGGGCCCCAGGGGCTTAGCAATGGCCCCGGACATAGCTGATGTCACTGGTACTCCATGTTGTTGAGGAGCCTCTGCCATGAGTTGCGCAGGCTCCTGATCCCGAGGTGCCTCTGCCAGCTGGAGACGTATAACGCTCTCCTTTAATTGGGCAAATGTCAATTCAGGGTTCTTAAAAACAAGCATGCTCACATGCCCCCGGTGAGAAGGGGTGTAGAGTCCCTCCATAAATTGATCTCTTAGCAGTTTATCCGCTCCGGTGTTAAAAATGGGTTCAGCCAGTGTAAGTGATTTAAGGGCTTCCTGCAGGTTTAAGGCAAAGTCTCTCACGCCCTCATTAACTTTTTGTTTGCAATTAAAGAATCGTACTTTAGCTTTGCTGCTGGCAGTGGTTTCAAATGTAGCTTTTAATCCAGCAAATATGCGTTCAACAGTGTCTTTTAGATCAGCTGCCCATGCTGTGACTTCTCGCTTAGCATGGCCACTTAACTGCATCATCAGGAGACTAACACGCTGAACTTCACCCACGGGGAACATGTTAAAATGGGCCAGCATCTTTTCTCTGAAATCGTCAAGGGTATTAGGCTCACCTTCATACATTGGAAGCCACGGGCCACCTGGGGTATATGGCATCAGCACCGGCATGATGGGCGCCACTCCTTGCACCGCTGCGCTACCAGACGCTCTATCAACACTCTGTCTTTCAGCTGCATTAGCGTCGCTGGATGCTGCGGTGTCTCCGTGCTGCGACATACTGTGCCCCCTTAGTTAATCCGGACCCTTCCGGTCCTCCGCTTCCGTCGGGATAGTGTAGATTCGTTCCGCTGTGCAGCAGGATCGATTTTCCCCTTGCTCTGATGTCAGAGCGCTCAGCTTGGTGCCGCCCACAATGACACGCCCCCTGCTGCTCCTGCCGGCCGCGCGCTCTGTAATGGTGGATTCTGAAGTTTTTCAGTTAGACTGGGGCTCAGGTGATGGCGTAGCTCAATTAACAGTCTTGTGCCTAACGGTTATGAGGTGATTACCTCAGGGGATGGCGGCCATCTTTACTCCATTATAACCAATGGGGAAAAGTCACTTTCAATAGTTTTCAATGGGGAATGGATTTTTCTTTAATAAAGTCAATTTTCAAGATTTTTCGTCCAAGTTTTCACAGTTTTGGGCTCCAATCACGGCACACAATACCCGGTATACGGGCTGGCCAGATCCTGTTCGTGACGCCAATTGTGACGCCCAAGAGACCGGGATACCCAGCACCGGACCAATGGGGTCTGTCTCTTGAGGGGGATGTCACAGGTGGCTTGACCCGGTGCTGTGGCCTCAGGCAATGCACAGTGTAAGGGGTATCGTGAGGGGACAGGCACTTACTTGATCAGCAGCAGGTTCTCCCAGCGGTGACGATCCCGATCCTGGATAGATGGCTATTGTCCAAATGAAAGACTGAGGCACTGAAACGTTTAACCAGTTTACTTTAACATAAAAGGATTTACAACCAGTCCTGTCACCGGAGTCGGTATGGGAACTCTGAGTTACTTTGACCCTGCCGGGGTCTTCGCCTCCTATAGTGCGCAATTTCTGTGTGGCCCTGCTGCTGTATGTGAACTGGCTGCCGGCCCAATCTGTCCCCTCCGGGTCCTGGTTCGACGGGCAACCCGAGTCCTTTTATCGGCTTACCCCCTCCGGGAGTACCGCTGAACTCTGTGTCTGTTGCTGCGTCCGGCCCTAGTGAAGCTGATATCACCTCACGTTTTTCCGGTTGCTGTATTATATATAATGAATACAGCCACGGATCCGGTATCCGTCTTTGCGCCTGTTCTGCGTAGTGATTAATGCTACCCGGTTCTCACAATGTCCCTTTTCTCTGTCCCTCTTCTCCTCAGGCCGGTGATTTGGGCCTGGAAACCGTCATAGGGCTGTTAGAAATTCAGCTGTATGACCTCTCACTATCAGCTCCTTAGCCCAACTGCCATTACTTCTCTCAGACCAGAATGGATTAAGGGGAGTCTCTGGAGCTCCCCCTTCTGGCCGGAGGTGGTAGTGCAGTTTTGCTATCTTAATATTTGTGTTTAGTGTCAGTAACTATTTTTGTGGCAAATACCCCTAGGGGTGCCACACATATTTGGCTGCTTGCCCTTTACTAAGATGGCCGCCGGGATGCATTGGTCGTTGGGATGCATTGCCTTTCTCATTGGCCCCGCCCACTTTCTGATGCGCTAGTGACATGGGGCTCCATGTGATCTGGCGTCGGCGGCTTGGTGCGGCGCCTTTAGGTGGGCATTGCTCTGCTTTTCGGCTGGCGCATATTTCCGGCCCAGGGATCTATTTATATGCGTTCGTGCTTCTCCACCCACGCCCCCTGAGGAAGGAAGTTCCACTTCCGAAACGCGCGTCGGGGAGGGCGGGAGATCGCATGTGCCCCTGCTGTGTACCACTAGTTATGTGACTGTATGCGCTGCCACTGTGCATTATTGTTTTGGCAGTTACATATTGGAATTATGTGATTTGCCCAGGGGTTCCATGCGTCCTCTCACCGCCGTTATGTATGTGGTATGATCTGTCACTTTTTAGCTATGTTCTCTGTCATCTGATCTTGCATATTTAATAAATATTTTGCAATACATCTTTTTATGGTACTGGACTCTGTTGCACTGAATATTGTCTGTGGTGTTTCCTTTTTGGACTTCAGTGGGTCTATACTGGTCCTACTATTTACTATGGGATATAGGTGCACTAATGATATTGATCTTGAATATGTTGCAGCCCCATAGTTATATGTGTGTTTCTGTTTACTAGGGGATGATATAAATCCAGATCTCTGTCTAAGGATTAAAGAGTGAAAGCTCTCGTCACCACAGTCCGACACTGGGGAAGACTAGACAGTCATGTCAGCACGTGATTTGTGTACTTCTGGCCACATTCCGACTAGATGTGTCCGGCATCACTCAGTTCATTTTCAACTAGTGAGGCCACTCGTGTCTAGTCAGCATATGACTGCATGTATGCAAATCACTGGCACCAGAGAATCCTGACAGTGTGCAGTGCGCACTGTGATAATAGAATGACTGCAGACTCATCACAAACCTGGACAACCTCTCTATAGCTCCTAAAATAAATACAAACATGAGAATTAGTCAATATCACAAATAACATGTACATCCAGGTACCTGATACATGATATTGTATCTGGAGTTGTTGTCTTTCTTTTCTTCATCTTGTCAAGAGGCCATGATGAGTTTTCTCATCCACAGCTTGTCTCTGCAGACTTCCATCTTTTCTGGTCTACTGCATCACATCCCCATATGATGCCCTTAAAGATATCTATTAGTGATGAGGGAGTGTACTCGTTGCTCGCGTTTTCCCGAGCACGCTCGGGTGGTCTCCGAATATTTATGACTGCTCGGAGATTAGGTTTTCATCACCTCAGCAGCATGATTTACAGCTATTAGCCAGCTTGATTACATGTAGTAATTACCTAGCAACCAGGCAACCCCACATGTACTCAGCCTGGCTAATAGCTGTAAATCATTCAGCTGCCGTGATGAAAACTTAATTTCCGAACACTAACAAACACTCGGAGGACACCCGAGCGTGCTCGGAAAACCCGAGCAACGAGTATACTCACTCATCACTAATAGCAATATCATTATAATGCTCTAGAATAAAAATATCTGCCCTACTCTGATCTCCTGAATAAATAATTGCCAATCACTATATTCTCTGCACACTGTCCCTCTTGTGGTACATGCTTTCCACACTGCCTCCTCCTTTCCATACTGGCCCCCCTCTTCACACTGTCCTCTCACACAGTGTCCCCCCTATAGGGCCCATTCTCTATACTGTACCCCCTTATCATACTCCCCATCCTTGATAAACTGTCCTTTCCTGGCTGTGCCCTTATGCTGTTCCCCCATGCTATGCCCCATTACTCAGTCTATATTGTGTGCCAACTCACTTTTCTCCCCCATACTGTCTCCTCACACTATTCCCTTCCCTCCTCATACTGTCTCCTTTCATATTCCCTCTTCACCTTACCGTCTCCTCATATATTTACCCCCTCACTCTCTATACTGCCTGCTCACATATGCCCCTGAATCCACATACTGTGTCTGCACATATCCCATCACCCTCACTCCTCATACTGTCCTTTTCCCATCTCTACTCATACCGTTTCCACATACATTCCCCCTTAGCTTACCATATTGTCTGCACCCATACCCACTCACCATACTGTGTCTGCTCCCATCCCCCCACTACCCCACACTGTTTCCTCCTACATGTCCCAATCCCTCCATTCTGTTTCCACATACATACCCCCATTCTGCCATACATTGCCCCATTCCGCCATACTGTTTCCTCATACATGCCCCCCACGCTCCCCTACTGTTTCCTCATACATGCCCCCATCTTCACCTTTGTTCCTCATTTTAAGTCCTTAAATCTCCCCACACACATTAAATCCCCCATCCCCACTCTGAATCTCCCCACACATTAAATCTCCCCATTTCCACACTAAATCTCCCCCAAATGCACTTAATCGTCTTCTTCTCCACTGGAGCACTTGAATTATGTGTCCTTCCATTCTTCCTTCCAATTCCAAATGAATTGCAAAATTTACTTTAATCTGAAATCAACACCTTGAACCACTGAGCAACAGTCCAGTTCTTTTTCTCCTTGCCTCAGGTAAGACGCTTCTGGTATTATCTATTGGTCATGAGTGGCTTGACACAAGGAATCCAACACTTGTAGCCCATGTCCTGGATATGTCTGTGTGTGGTGGCTCTTGAAGCAATGACTCCAGCAGCAGTCCACTCCTTGTGAATCTCCCCCACATTTTTGAATGGACTTTTCTTAGCAATTCTTTCAAGGCTGCGGTTATCCCGGTTGCTTGTGCACCTTTTTCTACCAAACTTTTTCCTTCCACTCAACCTTCCATTAACATGCTTGGATACAGCACTCTGTGAACAGCCAGCTTCTTTAGCAATGACCTTTTGTGGCTTACCCTCCTTGTGGAGTGTGTCAATGACTGCCTTCTGGACATCTGTCAAGTCAGCAATCTTCCCCATGATTGTGGAGCCTACTGAAACAGACTAAGGGACCTTTTAAACACTTATAAAACCTTTGCAGGTGTTTTTTGTTAATTATTCTAATTTAGTGAGATAATGACTTTTGGGTTTTCATTGGCTGTAAGCCATAATCACATTAACAGAAATAAACACCTGACATAGATCACTCTGTTTGTAATGACTCTATATAATATGTGAGTTTCACTTTTTGTATTGAAAAACGGAAATAAATTAACTTGTTGATGATATTCTAATTTTGTGAGAAGCATCTGTATCTACTGACTCTGCTAGATCTTTGCAACCAGGCAACCCCCACATGTACTTATGCTGGCTAACAGAAGTAAATCATTCAGCTGCGGCGCAGAAAACTAAATCTCCAAGTACTTACAAATGCTCGGAGGACACTCGAGCGTGCTCGGGAAATCTCGAGTACCGAGTATATTCGCTCATCACTAATAACGACCCATACACTTGTACGAACACCATATTACGGATCAATACAACACAGAAACTGTGCTAAGCTGTAACATGGACTCAGGTATGGGACCTAAGGATGATGACATTAATTCCCTCTATTTTCATATATTGCAAATCTGATAATGCACCGTAATATTAACAGCAAAAAAAATGGTGAAATGGATGAGACATATGTTAATGTTGTAATAAACATTTTCACCACTAGGTAGCACTGTTCAGCTAAAATAAATTAAAACTATTTCCCTTTCCCTGTAATTGTTACAAACTTGCCTGTGACTATATATATCTGCATATGAGTCTCAAAATTTCCAGCTTCATTTTAGTGACCGACATCAGCCACAGCCATCATAGATACTTCCATATGACTAACATATATAAATCAGGAGGGCGCATGGAAGTTCGTTAAAAAATAAACATAACTTTATTAAATAACACACATAAATACATACAACTGTCACATGTTGACAGCATAAACACAGACACAACAAGTAAAAGACACCAGGAAAAGTTGGGTCTACCGCATACAAATAGTAAACATAACACCAGACAATAAGGTATAGTAAGGTGCCGGTAAGAAGAAATCCCCACTAATGTCTCCCAGTAGTCCAAGTCTCATATAAAGTCAATTCAGAGTATAATGTATAGGTAGCCGGAGACTCTCACCCACACTAAGTGCCTAGCATGAGCCACTATAAACGTAAAAGGGGGGGGGGGGGGAGAGGGATAAGAAGGGGGGACTGTAATCTCACCTTACTGCGGGTAGGCCGCTTTACACGCCCCGCGTGTAAAGCGGCCTACCCGCAGTAAGGTGAGATTACAGCCCCGCGTGTAAAGCGGCCTACCCGCAGTAAGGTGAGATTACAGCCCCGCGTGTAAAGCGGCCTACCCGCAGTAAGGTGAGATTACAGCCCCGCGTGTAAAGCGGCCTACCCGCAGTAAGGTGAGATTACAGCCCCGCGTGTAAAGCGGCCTACCCGCAGTAAGGTGAGATTACAGCCCCGCGTGTAAAGCGGCCTACCCGCAGTAAGGTGAGATTACAGCCCCCCCTTCTTATCCCTCTCCCCCCCCCCCCTTTTACGTTTATAGTGGCTCATGCTAGGCACTTAGTGTGTACATGTAGTTCAACAGAAAACAATTTGTAATTCTTATTCAGCCAAACTAAAATTTGATTTCATTAAAGAGTAACAATTATATCCAAAGATTGTTATGTAGTTCAGAGCAGGGGTGGATTAAGGGTAGCCAGGGCCCTGGGCTGTTCAGACACTGTGGGCCCCCCCCGGTCATGTGACGGGGGTCATGTGACGGGGGTCATGTGACGGGGGTCATGTGACGGGGGTCATGTGACCGGGGTCATGTGACGGGGGTCATGTGATGGGGGTCATGTGACGGGGGTCATGATATTCCCGAACCAGATTATTCCAGAAAAATGGCCAGGCCCTACTCTACTGTAACCTATTAAATATTTGTTAAAATCTGCAATACAATTTAGGTATATTTTGACCAATAATATCACATACAAGGAACAAATACCACTGCACCATGACCAGACCACAAATTACAACCACAGTGATCGAATAATATCACATACAAGGAACAAATACCACCGCACCATGTCAAGACCACATATTACCACCACTTGGTGACCAAATATCACATACAAGGGACAAATACCACAACACCATGTCCAGACCACATATTACCACCACATAGTGACTGAATACTACAATACTGATCAGTAAAAAACAACAACACAATACTATCACCATAAGTGCCAGTATTCACAGGAGATCTGTACTTAGTATGCAGTGTCTGTGTAGAGGTAATACAGAGATCACTGGTGGTATTATACACAGGACCTCTATATAGTATACAGTGTATAGTGTCAGTGTATAGGTAACACTGACTCACCAGTGACGTCTCTACGTGAAGTCCTTCATCTTTCATCCAGCACAGACCGCCATCATTTCTTCCAGCCAGGACTCGTTTCTGCAGGAAATAACACAGTTATCTCGAGCTCCGCTTGCAGAACACATTACTTAATTTTTCACAACTTCTACATTACACCACATGAAGAAAAAAAGGTGATATAGTGTCACTCTGCACAGTAACAGGACCGACCCCCATTTAAAACAGTATACTCAAAAAATAAAATAAATACATCACTGCAGTAATAATATCCCTTAATTAGCCCCTATGGTAATAATATTCCCCACCCTGGCCCCGTGTGTCTCATTCCTGGCTCCAGCCATATGTTCTCGCATCCTGCCCTCATGAGTATCCATTCTACCCCATATGATCTCCACATCCTGCCCCATCTGTCTCCATCGTATCCATCCTGCCCCATGATCCAATCCTGCCCCATGTCTTTCATTCTGCCCCGTGTCTCCAATCATGCCCCGTGTATACATTCTGCCCATGCCTCCAGTCCTGCCCCCAGTGTGTCCAGCAATCTGCCTCAGTATGTCCAGCATATTGCCCCAGTGTCCAGCAATCTGCCCCAGTGTCTCCAGCATATTGCCCCCAGTGTGTCCAGCACTGCCCCCAGACAGTGTGTCCAGCAATCTGCCCCAGTGTGTCCAGCAATCTGCCCCAGTATGTCCAGCATATTGCCCCAGTGTGTCCAGCAATCTGCCCCAGTGCGTCCAGCAATCTGCCCCAGTGCGTCCAGCATTGCCCCCAGACAGTGTGTCCAGAATATTACCACCAGTGTGTCCAGCAATCTGCCCCAGTATGTCCATCATTTCCCCCAGTGTCTCCAGCAATCTGCCCCAGTGTCCTCCAGCAATCTGCCCCAGTGTCCTCCAGCAATCTGCCCCAGTGTCCTCCAGCAATCTGCCCCAGCATCCTCCAGCAATCTGCCCCAGCGTCCTCCAGCAATCTGCCCCAGTGTCCTCCAGCAATCTGCCCCAGTTTCCTCCAGCATTGCCCCAGCATCCTCCAGCAATCTGCCCCAGCGTCCTCCAGCAATCTGCCCCAGGGTCCTCCAGCAATCTGCCCCAGCGTCCTCTAGCATTGCCCCAGCGTCCTCCAGCAATCTGCCCCAGCGTCCTCCAGCAATCTGCCCCAGCGTCCTCCAGCAATCTGCCCCAGCGTCCTCCAGCAATCTGCCCCAGTGTCCTCCAGCAATCTGCCCCAGTGTCCTCTAGCAATCTGCCCCAGTGTCCTCCAGCAATCTGCCCCAGTGTCCTCCAGCAATCTGCCACAGTGTCCTCCAGCAATCTGCCCCAGTGTCCTCCAGCATTGCCCCAGTGTCCTCCAGCAATCTGCCCCAGTGTCCTCCAGCAATCTGCCCCAGTGTCCTCCAGCAATCTGCCCCAGTGTCCTCCAGCATTGCCCCAGTGTCCTCCAGCAATCTGCCCCAGCGTCCTCCAGCAATCTGCCCCAGCGTCCTCCAGCAATCTGCCCCAGCGTCCTCCAGCAATCTGCCCCAGCGTCCTCCAGCAATCTGCCCCAGTGTCCTCCAGCATTGCCCTCAGTGTTTCCACCGTTATGAAAACAAAAAACAAAGTCTCCTCGTCACCTGTCCGCGCTCCAGCGCTGAGCTCCCTCCAACAGAGCACACTCGCCGGCGACTGACAATGATGTCAGACGCCGGCGACGTGTGCGCCTGCGGCCGACATCAGCCGCCAGCCTCCAATTGGCTGGCGGCTGTTGTTAACTATTGTCAATAGGAAACCGCCGCAGCGCCGGAAGGGGCCCGGTGAGCAGATGAGACGGGGCCCGATGCGGGCCCCCTCTCTCTGCCCACCGGGTACGGCGGGGGCACATAAATGCCGGCGGTGGCGGCGGCCGCCGCTGGCATTCACAGATGATTATCAGAGGGTCAATCTGTGCGGTAGCCCAGGGCCCCCCCAGACCACTGGGCCCTGGGCTACCGCCCATATTGACCCTCTGATAATCCGCCCCTGGTTCAGAGTAGGGTTGAGCGAAACGGGTCGGCCAGATTCAGAAGTCGCCGACTTTTGGCAAAGTCGGGTTTCATGAAACCCGACCCGACCCCTGTGTGGGGTCGGCCATGAGGTCGGCGATCTTCTGATCTGGAATCGGAATTCCGATACCGAGTTCCGATATGTTTAAGATATCGGGAATCGGTATCGGAATCCATATTTAAGTGTAAAATAAAGAATAAAAATAAAAAAATATTGATAAACTCACCCTTCCTTCCTAAGAATGAGCGCTTGAAGGGCCTTCGATGACGTCGTGGCTTGTGATTGGTCGCGTGAGCGGTCACATGGGCGGTCACGCAACCAATCACAAGCCGCGACATCATCTAAGGTCCTTCAGGCGCTAATTCTTAGGAAGGAAGCGTCAGAGGGCGCGTCCGAGGGTGAGTTTATTCCTAATATGTATATACTCACCCTCGGATGCGCCCTGGTTCTAACCCGCAGCCTTCCTTCCTAAGAATCAGTGCCTGAAGGACCTTAGATGACGTCGCGGCTTGTGATTGGTCGCGTGACACCCATGTGACCGCTCATGCGACCAATCACAAGCCGCGACGTCATCGAAGGTCCTTCAGGCGCTCATTCTTAGGAAGGAAGGCTGCCGGTGAGAACCAGGGCGCGTCCGAGGGTAAGTATATCAATATTTTTTATTTTGATTCTTTATTTTACACTTAAATATGGATCCCAGGGCCTGAAGGAGAGTTTCCTCTCCTTCAGACCCTGGGAACCATTAGAAACCCAATGCACTGCATTGGGTTTCGTGTTTCGGCCGACCCCGACCCCGACTTTTCTATAGGATCGGCCGATTTCACTCAACCCGACTTTTGAAAAAGTCGGGTTTTGTGAAACCCGACCCGATCCTATAAAAAGAAAAGTCGCTCAACCCTAGTTCAGAGATTACAAAGTGCTGTGGATTGGTGGGGGTCCCGGTCCTGGGACCTCCACTAATCACTCAAAACCCCACGCTGAAGTGCACAGCTCCTGCATGAGCGCACACAGAGAGGTGTACATAGATCAAAAAAGACAAACCAAATGGTAGGGTGAAAACCTCGAAAATATTTTAGTAATTTATTAAAGGATTATAGTAGTACAAAGTAACATGACGTACCCTAACAAAAAGCTAGAAACACTTAAATTGATTTGAAATGTAAATGGATCGCCCCCAGACACAGGGCCACGAGTTCTCGGTACCGGGCCTCCCTGATTCGGTTCTGTCACGGTGGCTAGACCCGGTCCGTGACCCTGCTAAGGGGCGTCCAATAAAAGGTGATAGGAGTCTGTCAAGGTTTCGTGACGCCACCTGTCGTATTCGATCAGGGTGACTGACGCTGCTTAGGGGTCCACTGGGGTGATGTAATTGCAGCTAGATGGTATACCTTCCCACAGGTGAAGTGTGTCCCCAGGGCTTCCCAGTAAGGAGGATGGTGATGGTGTGAGGTGCAGGCAATAACGAGGACACAAGGTTGCAGTCTCTTTACCTTTTTACTGAAGACTTCAGGATCCTCAATCCAGAGCACGGTTAACAGGGCTTTCTGAGACCGGCCGGTCCGATGGGCACATTCAGAGTTCCCTTTGCAGGTGGAAATCGTTGCCTACCACTTGCGCCTGTTTGTTGTAGTGCTACCCTGCTGAGCATTCGGAATAGTCCTCACAACTTCTGTTCTTTCTAATTCTTTCTCTCTCTCTTGTTCCAGATGTTACTAGTTTCTCGTTCCCCAGGTATGTTATGGCTAGGATGCACCCGTATGACGGGAAGGCTCGGAGCTCTTCCGGGACCCTAGAGATGCCCTCTCCACGCGTTGCTTCCTATGTCTTCATAGGAAATTTAAGGTAGACAGCCAACCTATAATTAACTGTCCTGCGGAGTTCAAAGTAAGGCTTAGAGTCAGTTACTTCCGCGGTGTTCCGGCCACCGGCTACGCGCCTCAGTAGGATGTTGCCTCGGTCTCACGGCACGACTCCTACTGTCTCTCCTTTGTACTTGATCTCGCTTCTCACTGTTCCACAATATCCTTCGCTTCGTGTCTCTTTCTTAGGATACCGCCGCAAGGTAGTGCAGGCGCGGTTCCGTAACGTTCTGCTCTGTTCGCTAGGTATTTGCCAGGTTCCCACGCCCGACAGGGACCCCCCTGTGTCCTCTCCCTGCAACACCCCCTGCCACGGGATGTTGCCTGAATCCAACCCAGTCAGCTTCTGACTAACTTCCTATCCAACCCCTAGTTTTACCAGTGCGAGGAGTGGCCCAATAAATAAAGCCTTTTTCTCCCCCTAGCGACCGGAGTGTGAAGTGTAATGTGTGCTGGTGATACCTGATCAGTAGAATTCCTTCAGTGCCATCAGACGTACCATCACTCCCCTTAGCGGCAGTGTCATACTGCAATGACCAGATCTCTGGGGCGCTGCACTCCCCCCCGGTTAAATCCAGTACTCCTAGACTGGGAAGAAGAACAACAATACATATCAGCAAAAGACATACAAAATTTTGGAATGCTTGAAACAAGTAAATATTACAAGGCTTCCCTTTATGGGAGGTGAGGACACTTGAACGTTACAAACAAAAACAAAGTTAAATATTTTTAAATAACATTCTGACTGTATAAATAACTTCTGGTACCCTTCCGGGTATTCTACTAAGTGCAAATTCTGAACAATATTTTAAATTTTCCTTTAAGGGCATATAAGCTAAACCCACTAAAGGCCTACTATAAAATACTATAAAATAACTCAACTTTTTTTTTTTTCTTTCTCTTCTTTCTAGCGTCACCAATGCAGGATCGCCTAGCTCCTTGGCTGGGCCTACTGTCATTGTCTCTCTTTCAGTAACCAACTATCTTTCTACAGTTCTCAGGAGTACTCTCTCTCTAACCCCCACGGGTTCACTTTCGACCTTTCCTGTCCTCAATCTCTAGCAACATTATCAAACTTTTCTGAATCACAACATTATTAACATTTTAACTTTTCTTAAGGCAACATGCGAACATTCCCTTTAAGAGGGAACCAAGTCTCTCTGAGGTAGTGCAGATTCTCTCCGTCTGCAAGTCCAACGAAAACAAGACCTTCTGCGTCATGTCCAAAAGCAGTATCTTTGCAAAGTCTTCTTTCGATGTAAAACCAGTAGAGGGCGCCTTTAATAAGGCACGAATTATATACAACACAGTTTTGGAATCATTCACTGTTCATGATCCAGCAGTCTTTGGAAACAATGATGAACAAACAAAAAGAGGGATCCCGGGTAAACAAAGGGACCCCTTTATGAGTTAACCCTGGGCGGGTTTAAATAGAAAAAAGAGCAAGAAGATAAAGAGTTAACTATGTACATTTGCCGGGGTTTCGAGGTTTAGTGCTGTAACTCAGAGGGTAGCACCGGTCGGAGTAGCCCAGCTGGATACTGGCGTCTACCAGGTGCCACATAAGGGGCTCCCTCACTCCAGATGGGGGCCTTATGGCTTTGCATATCTCTTTTCTCATCCGATGCGGTATCAATGTCACTAATCGGTTTTTCAGGTATCACCTGGGTTCGAATGTCAATTTTGGTAGTAGGTACAGTAGCGGCAATAATGCCCACTGTGGTAGTAGTATTAGGATTTGTCAGTTCAGAGTTAGTCTTAGTCATGGCAGCAGGTGGCGCTGCTATGGGGCCTACCATTAGGCCTTCTGTCACTGGGGCAGGGTCGTTCTTCATACCTACTTCAGATGCGGTCCCTCCGGTGCCGGCCTGCTCCGTCTCCGCTGGGATCTGGAACGCTGACTGCGGGGCCTTGCGCTGTGGCGTTGTCATCTCAGTTTGCAGTATCTCGCTTTTCGGCAGGGCCTTGCTTTCTGGCTTCGGAGCGCTAGAACTTCTTTCTTGCTCCGGACCAGACGAGGCTGCTGACAGACGTCTGGTGAGGCCCCTGATGACGGTCTCCTTCCACCCGACCTCAGTGCTCAGCTGCGTCCGCCGGAGTTGATCGCTGAGCTCGTCCACACTGGCCTGCAGGAAGTCGGGGCCAACAGGTGATGCCTGGCCGCAGTATCTCTCTGGGTAGCTGGGGGAGTCCTCGGCTCCGACCCCACGCTCCGATCCCGGGCGGCTGGCCATGGCATCTCCCACGTGGCTCACTTCTTCTCCCTCCTTGTCCTTTTCCCGCTCTCTCCTTCGTGGGAGGTTTCGCTTCCTTTGTCTCTGCCCACCATTGAGGATCAGGAGGCGGATCTCGGCCGCTGACGGACACGTCCTCAAGGTACAGAAATATGTAGACTGGGCGGCAGTTTTGGCGGGAATCTTGCGGCAGATAGCAATACACACTCTTTGCAATAAATCACAGTTGAAACACGTTTCAATCACAGTTCCAAGGCACATATTATTATTATTATTATGATCCTTCAGGCTTAAGTACAATCCTGTTCGTGACGCCAAGTTGGATCGCCCCCAGACACAGGGCCACGAGTTCTCGTACCGGGCCTCCCTGATTCGGTTCTGAGGCTGTCACGGTGGCTAGACCCAGTCCGTGACCCTGCTAAGGGGCGTCCAATAAAAGGTGATAGGAGTCTGTCAAGGTTTCGTGACGTCACCTGTGGTATTCGGTCAGGGTGACCGACGCTGATTAGGGGTCCACTGGGGTGATGTAATGGCAGCTAGATGGTATACCTTCCCACAGGTGAAGTGTGTCCCCAGGGCTTCCCAGTAAGGAGGATGGTGATGGTGTGAGGTGCAGGCAATAACAAGGACACAAGGTTGCAGTCTCTTTACCTCTTTACTGAAGACTTCAGGATCCTCAATCCAGAGCATGGTTAACAGGGCTTTCTGAGACCGGCCGGTCCGATGGGCACATCCAGAGTTCCCTTTGCAGGTGGAAATCGTTGCCTACCAGTAGCGCCTGTGTGTTGTAGTGCTACCCTGCTGAGCATTCGGAATAGTCCTCACAACTTCTGTTCTCATTTGTTCGTTCTTTCTATTTCTTTCTAATTCTTTCTCTCTCTCTTGTTTCAGATGTTACTAGTTTCTCGTCCCCCAGGTATGTTATGGCTAGGACGCACCCGTATAACGGGAAGGCTCGGAGCTCTTCCGGGACCCTAGAGACGCTCCTCTCCACGCGTTGCCCCCTATGTCTTCATAGGAAATTTAAGGTAGACAGCCAACCTATAATTAACTGTCCTGCGGAGTTCGAAGTAAGGCCTAGAGTCAGTTACTTACGCGGTGTTCCGGCCACCGGCTACGCGCCTCAGTAGGATGTTGCCTCGGTCTCACGGCACGACTCCTACTGACTCTCCTGTTATGTAGGCAATCCAGTGACACAGTGTGCCAGCAATCAGAGCACATGCAGTGATTTGATAATAACCCAAAAACAATAGAACGAGCTCTGAGACGTGGAATCTCTGTAGACCGCAATACCTGAACCTATCCTAAACACAACTAAAGGCAGCTGTGGATTGCGCCTGTCACTACCTATGCAACTCGGCACAGCCTGAGGAGCTGACTAGCCTGAAGATAGAAAAACAAGCCTGACTTGCCTCAGAGAAATACCCCAAAGGAAAAGGCAGCCCCCCACATATAATGACTGTTAGCAAGATGAAAAGACAAACGTAGAGATGAAATAGATTCAGCAAAGTGAGGCCCGATATTCTAGATAGAGCGAGGATAGCAAAGAGAACTTTGCAGTCTACAAAAAACCCTAAAGCAAAAAACCACGCAAAGGGGGCAAAAAGACCCACCGTGCCGAACTAACGGCACGGCGGTGCACCCTTTGCGTCTCAGAGCTTCCAGCAAAAACGAATAGACAAGCTGGACAGAAAAAGTAGCAACAAAAGCAAAGAAACACTTATCAAGCAGAGCAGCAGGCCACAGGAAAGATCCAGAAGCTCAGGTCCAACACTGGAACATTGACAAGGAGCAAGGAAGACAGAATCAGGTGGAGTTAAATAACAAAGCAGCCAACGAGCTCACCAGAACACCTAACATAGTAACATAGTAACATAGTTATTAAGGCCGAAAAAAGACATTTGTCCATCCAGTTCAGCCTATATTCCATTATAATAAATACCCAGTATAATACCTGAGGGAGGAAGCTCAGAAGCTGCAGTACCACTTGTGACCACAGGAGTGAATTCAGCCACAGAATTCACAACAGTACCCCCCCTTGAGGAGGGGTCACCGAACCCTCACCAGAGCCCCCAGGCCGACCATGATGAGCCACATGAAAGGCATGAACAAGATCTGGAGCATGGACATCAGAGGCAAAAACCCAGGAATTATCTTCCTGAGCATAACCCTTCCATTTAACCAGATACTGGAGTTTCCGTCTAGAAACACGAGAATCCAAAATTTTCTCCACAATATACTCCAATTCCCCCTCCACTAAAACCGGGGCAGGAGGTTCAACAGATGGAACCATAGGTGCCACATATCTCCGCAACAACGACCTATGGAATACATTATGTATGGAAAAGGAGTCTGGGAGGGTCAGACGAAAAGACACAGGATTGAGAATCTCAGAAATCCTATACGGACCAATAAAACGAGGTTTAAATTTAGGAGAGGAAACCTTCATAGGAATATGACGAGAAGATAACCAAACCAGATCCCCAACATGAAGTCGGGGACCCACACGGCGTCTGCGATTAGCGAAAAGTTGAGCCTTCTCCTGGGACAAGGCCAAATTGTCCACTACCTGAGTCCAGATCTGCTGCAACCTATCCATCACAGAATCCACACCAGGACAGTCCGAAGACTCAACCTGTCCTGAAGAGAAACGAGGATGGAACCCAGAATTGCAGAAAAATGGAGAGACCAAGGTAGCCGAGCTGGCCCGATTATTAAGGGCGAACTCAGCCAACGGCAAAAAGGACACCCAATCATCCTGGTCTGCAGAAACAAAACATCTCAGATATGTCTCCAAGGTCTGATTGGTTCGTTTGGTCTGGCCATTAGTCTGAGGATGGAAAGCCGAGGAAAAAGACAGGTCAATGCCCATCCTGCCACAAAAGGCTCGCCAAAACCTCGAAACAAACTGGGAACCTCTGTCAGAAACAATATTCTCAGGAATGCCATGCAAACGAACCACATGCTGGAAGAACAAAGGCACCAAATCAGAGGAGGAAGGCAATTTAACCAAGGGCACCAGATGGACCATTTTAGAAAAGCGATCACAGACCACCCAAATGACTGACATCTTTTGAGAAACGGGAAGGTCAGAAATGAAATCCATCGAAATATGTGTCCAAGGCCTCTTTGGGACCGGCAAGGGCAAAAGCAACCCACTGGCACGTGAACAGCAGGGCTTGGCCCTAGCACAAATCCCACAGGACTGCACAAAAGTACGTACATCCCGTGACAGAGATGGCCACCAGAAGGATCTAGCCACTAACTCTCTGGTACCAAATATTCCAGGATGACCAGCCAACACCGAACAATGAAGTTCAGAGATAACTTTAGTAGTCCACCTATCAGGGACGAACAGTTTCTCCGCCGGACAACGATCAGGTTTATTCGCCTGAAATTTTTGCAACACTCGTCGCAAATCAGGGGAGATGGCAGACACAATGACTCCTTCCTTGAGGATACTCGCCGGCTCAGATGAACCCGGAGAGTCGGGCACAAAACTCCTAGACAGAGCATCCGCCTTCACATTTTTAGAGCCCGGAAGGTACGAAATCACAAAATCGAAGCGGGCAAAAAATAACGACCAATGGGCCTGTCTAGGATTCAAGCGCTTGGCAGACTCGAGATAAGTAAGGTTCTTATGATCAGTCAATACCACCACGCGATGCTTAGCTCCTTCAAGCCAATGACGCCATTCCTCGAATGCCCACTTCATGGCCAGCAACTCTCGGTTGCCCACATCATAATTACGCTCAGCAGCCGAAAACTTCCTGGAAAAGAAAGCACATGGTTTCAACACTGAGCAACCAGAACCTCTCTGTGACAAAACCGCCCCTGCTCCAATCTCAGAAGCATCAACCTCGACCTGGAACGGAAGAGAAACATCTGGTTGACACAACACAGGGGCAGAACAAAAACGATGCTTCAACTCCTGAAAAGCTTCCACAGCAGCAGAAGACCAATTAACCAAATCAGCACCCTTCTTGGTCAAATCGGTCAATGGTTTGGCAATGCTAGAAAAATTACAAATGAAGCGACGATAAAAATTAGCAAAGCCCAAGAATTTTTGCAGACTTTTCAGAGATGTCGGCTGAGTCCAATCCTGGATGGCTTGGACCTTAACCGGATCCATCTCGATAGTAGAAGGGGAAAAGATGAACCCCAAAAATGAAACTTTCTGCACACCGAAGAGACACTTTGATCCCTTCACAAACAAAGAATTAGCACGCAGGACCTGGAAAACCATTCTGACCTGCTTCACATGAGAGTCCCAATCATCTGAGAAGATCAAAATGTCATCCAAGTAAACAATCAGGAATTTATCCAGATACTCACGGAAGATGTCATGCATAAAAGACTGAAACACAGATGGAGCATTGGCAAGTCCGAACGGCATCAGTAGATACTCAAAATGACCCTCGGGCGTATTAAATGCAGTTTTCCATTCATCTCCTTGCCTGATTCTCACCAGATTATACGCACCACGAAGATCTATCTTAGTGAACCAACTAGCCCCCTTAATCCGAGCAAACAAGTCAGATAACAATGGCAAGGGATACTGAAATTTAACAGTGATCTTATTAAGAAGGCGGTAATCAATACATGGTCTCAGCGAACCATCCTTCTTGGCTACAAAAAAGAACCCTGCTCCCAGTGGTGATGACGATGGGCGAATATGTCCCTTCTCCAGGGATTCCTTCACATAACTGCGCATAGCGGAGTGTTCAGGCACAGATAAATTAAATAATCGACCTTTAGGGAATTTACTACCAGGAATCAAATTGATAGCACAATCACAATCCCTATGCGGAGGTAGGGCATCGGACTTGGGCTCTTCAAATACATCCTGATAATCAGACAAAAACTCTGGGACCTCAGAAGGAGTGGATGACGAAATAGACAAAAATGGAACATCACCATGTACCCCCTGACAACCCCAGCTGGATACCGACATAGAGTTCCAATCCAATACTGGATTATGGGTTTGCAGCCATGGCAACCCCAACACGACCACATCATGCAGATTATGTAGCACCAGAAAGCGAATAACTTCCTTATGTGCAGGAGCCATGTACATGGTCAGCTGGGTCCAGTACTGAGGTTTATTCTTGGCCAAAGGTGTAGCATCAATTCCTCTCAATGGAATAGGACACCGCAAAGGCTCCAAGAAAAACCCACAACGTTTAGCATAATCCAAATCCATCAGATTCAGGGCAGCGCCTGAATCCACAAACGCCATGACAGAATACGATGACAAAGAGCATATCAAGGTAATGGACAGAAGGAATTTGGATTGTACAGTACCAATGACGGCAGACCTATCGAACCGCTTAGTGCGCTTAGGACAATCAGAAATAGCATGAGTGGAATCACCACAGTAGAAACACAGACCATTCAGACGTCTGTGTTCTTGCCGTTCAACTCTGGTCATAGTCCTATCGCACTGCATAGGCTCAGGTTTAATCTTAGACAATACCGCCAAATGGTGCACAGATTTAAGCTCGCGCAAGCGTCGACCGATCTGAATGGCCAAAGACATAGACTCATTCAAACCAGCAGGCATAGGAAAACCCACCATGACATCCTTAAGAGCCTCAGAGAGACCCTTTCTGAACCAAGCTGCCAGCGCAGATTCATTCCACAGAGTGAGTACAGACCACTTCCTATATTTCTGACAATATACTTCTATATCATCCTGACCCTGGCACAAAGCCAGCAAATTTTTCTCAGCCTGATCCACTGAATTAGGCTCATCGTAAAGCAATCCGAGCGCCAGGAAAAACGCATTAACATTACTCAATGCAGGGTCTCCTGGCGCAAGAGAAAATGCCCAGTCCTGAGGGTCGCCGCGCAAAAAAGAAATAATAATCAAAACCTGTTGAATAGGATTACCAGAAAAATGAGGTTTCAAGGCCAGAAATAGCATTCAATTATTTTTGAAATTAAGAAACTTAGTTCTATCACCAAAAAAAAAATCAGGAATAGGAATTCTTGGTTCTAACATAGATTTCTGATCAATAGTATCTTGAATCCTTTGTACATTTGTAACGAGATTATCCATTGAAGAGCACAGACCCTGAATATCCATGTCCACACCTGTGCCCTGAAACATCCAAATGTCTAGGGGAAAAAAAAGACTGAACACAGAGCTGAGAAAAAAAAATGATGTCAGAACTTCTTTTTTCCCTCTATTGAGAATCATTAGGTTGGCTCCTTGTACTGTTATGTAGGCAATCCAGTGACACAGTGTGCCAGCAATCAGAGCACATGCAGTGATTTGATAATAACCCAAAAACAATAGAACGAGCTCTGAGACGTGGAATCTCTGTAGACCGCAATACCTGAACCTATCCTAAACACAACTAAAGGCAGCTGTGGATTGCGCCTGTCACTACCTATGCAACTCGGCACAGCCTGAGGAGCTGACTAGCCTGAAGATAGAAAAACAAGCCTGACTTGCCTCAGAGAAATACCCCAAAGGAAAAGGCAGCCCCCAACATATAATGACTGTTAGCAAGATGAAAAGACAAACGTAGAGATGAAATAGATTCAGCAAAGTGAGGCCCGATATTCTAGATAGAGCGAGGATAGCAAAGAGAACTTTGCAGTCTACAAAAAACCCTAAAGCAAAAAACCACGCAAAGGGGGCAAAAAGACCCACCGTGCCGAACTAACGGCACGGCGGTGCACCCTTTGCGTCTCAGAGCTTCCAGCAAAAACGAATAGACAAGCTGGACAGAAAAAGTAGCAACAAAAGCAAAGAAACACTTATCAAGCAGAGCAGCAGGCCACAGGAAAGATCCAGAAGCTCAGGTCCAACACTGGAACATTGACAAGGAGCAAGGAAGACAGAATCAGGTGGAGTTAAATAACAAAGCAGCCAACGAGCTCACCAGAACACCTGAGGGAGGAAGCTCAGAAGCTGCAGTACCACTTGTGACCACAGGAGTGAATTCAGCCACAGAATTCACAACACTCTCCTTTGTGCTTGATCTCGTTTCTCACTGTTCCACACTATCCTTCGCTTCGTGTCTCTTTCTTAGGATACCGCCGCAAGGTAGTGCAGGCGCGGTTCCGTAAAGTTCTGCTCTGTTCGCTAGGTACCTGCCAGGTTCCCATGCCCGACAGGGCCCCCCCTGTCTTCTCCCTGCAACACCCCCTGCCACGGGATGTTACCTGAATCCAACCCAGTCAGCTTCTGACTAACTTCCTATCCAACCCCTAGTTTTACCAGTGTGAGGAGTGGCCCAATAAATAAAGCCTTTTTCTCCCCCTAGCGTCCGGAGTGTGAAGTGTAATGTGTGCTGATGATACCTGGTCAGTAGAATTCCTTCAGTGCCATCAGACGTACCATCACTCCCCTTAGCGGCAGAGTGTCATACTGCAAAGACCAGATCTCTGGGGTGCTGCATAAAGACATGACTGTAATGGCGCTGTAACACTGATTACATTGATGCCTTTGGTAACGACATCCGCTTTATGGTTCTTCTTTTATCACCATTTCAGGATTTCTGATCATTCAATTTCAGTGCACAGGAGCTGGTCACTGCACTGGATTTTCTCCTCCCTGTTTGATTCCCTGACCCTCTGCCTGAACCTGGTCTTTGACTGACAGGTCTCTGCTGATATTTCAAATGGTGGAGGCAACAAAAGACCGGAGGCAGCAGAGGGGCTGGAGAATCAGACAGTGGGGAGAAGACTCAGTACACACTCCGGCTCCTGTGCACTGGGTCTTCTCCTCCCTTTCTGATTATCCGGGCCCCTGCCTGAACCTGGTCTTTAACTGACAGGTCTCCGCTGAGATTTCAAATGATGGAGGCAACAAAAGACCGGAGGCAGCAGGGGGCAGGAGAATCAGACAGTGGGGAGAAGACCTTGTAACGGGCTGGGTGGTGGAACCACTGTGCCGAGGCCCAAGGAAGAACTGGAGGGCTGTGAATAGGAGCCTCATCCAATCTGACCACAAATACAAAGCAGCTAAGGACACTGAGATCCGAGGATAGACAAGGGAGGTGGTCCAGGTGATACTCCAGCTCAGTGAAGATGTCAGGAACTGCAGGTGCAAATAGGACAGGCTGACAGAGAAATGAGCACTGGCGGGTGCAGCTGGCTTGGGTGCCATTGAGCTGAGCACTGGCGGGTGCAGCTGGCTCGCCTGCCATTTAGCTGAGCACTTGAGGGTGCAGCAGGCTCGGCTGCCTTTTGTTGCAGAGTGCGTCTTCTTGCAGTCACCGCTGTACTTAGGAGAGCTTCAATCAGCAAGATATCTTGAGTAAACAGTATTTACTTCATACTGGATAAACATGAGATACAATTCAGTGTCACACAGTCCGTGCTCTGAAGACAACACATTCATGAAGAAAAGCAAAACAGAAAGTAAGAAAACAACCAACAACTGAGAGCTTCCCTCCCCACATTACAGCAAGTATATAACTTTACACAGTATCGCCATCTACTGTCTGGTTAGTATAAAGTCCTCCTTTCACTTATAATAAGTTCTAACCTGTTGCATATGCCAACACCCTTTCTCAACAGTAAGGACTTATTCAATCAAACCCAACTTTTTTATTAGTCTCTGATGTTTATCAGCATTCAACGCCTTCATGAAAATGTCTGCTGTCATTTCTTCAGTAGGACAGTACTCTAACTTCAAGACTCCTTGTTTCTGATGATCTCTCAAGAAATGATATTTCACATCAAGATGCTTGGTTCTTGGATTGACTCTTTCCATCTGAGCAAGAACAAGACATCCTTGATTGTCCTCTTTTAGTTTTGTTGGTGCCAACTGTGGTTGTCCTAATTCTGTCAACAATTGTCTTAACCACAGTACTTCTTGTCTCGCATGTGCTGCGGCAACATATTCTGCTTCTGTTGAAGATAGTGTCACAATTGACTGTTTCTTACTTGTCCAACTTATTGGTCCACCTGAGAGAAAAAAAATATGTCCACTGGTAGATCTTCTGTCAGTTGGATCTCTAGCCCAATCTGCATCAACATATCCTGTTAAAATGCAATCATTGCTTGTGGGTAATTTCAACTTAACATTGCTAGTTTCTTTCAAATAACGCATTACTCTCTTCACGGCATTCCAATCAGCTTTATTTGGTTTTGATACCTTTCTACTCAGGATTCCTACTGCTGCTGCGATGTCTGGTCTTGTAACGGTCGCTAGATACAGTAGTTTTCCTATTGCTGTTCTGTATTCTTCATTATTTGGTAGCATATTTTGTTCACTGTTGATCTCTTTGAGATAATTAGTTTCCATTGGAGACTTTATTGTTTTTGCATCCTTTAATCCAAATTTTTCTGTTATGTCTTGAATCATGTGATTTTGATTCAGTAGGAAACTTCCATCTTCTTCTCTTTCTACTTGTATTCCTAGGTATTGTTTTACATTTCCCAAGTCTTTGATTTCGAAATGTCGCTTCAGGATTTTTAGAATGTTTTCGTTATCCCTTTCTTGTTCAAAACAAATCAAAATGTCGTCTACATATATGAGTATGTAAATCCATCTATCAATCAGCCTTTTTGTGTATAAGCATGGATCAGCTTTGCTTCTTTGAAATTTTTCATTTGTAAGTACTTCCGTGATTTTGTCATTCCACGCTTTAGCTGCTTGCTTTAAACCATATATGCTTTTCTGTAGTTTACAAACTTTGTTTGGATTTCTTTCATCTTTGAATCCTGGAGGTTGTTCCATATAAATGTCTTCTGTTAAATCTCCATTCAGAAAAGCTGTCTTTACATCCAGATGTCTCAGTTGCATCTGTTTCATCGCTGCAACTGTAAGTAAAGTTCTTATTGTAGTGTGTTTGACAACTGGAGCAAATGTCTCATCATAGTCTTCTCCATATTTTTGAGAATACCCTTTAGCTACGAGTCTTGCTCGGTATCTTTCAGCTGTGCCATCTGTTTGGTATTTAACTGTAAAAATCCATTTACATCCTATGGTTTTTCTTCCTTCTGGTAAATCTGTCAGTGTCCATGTATTTGAATCTTGCATGGATTTAATTTCCGTTTCTGTTGCTTCTATCCATTTATTAGCTTCTTCTTCAGGAAGTTTAGATATTTCTTCCCAAGAAGTAGGCTCATAGATTTTCTTGTGCTTGTCTTTTATGAGAGACGTTTCGGTGGTTTTCCTTTGTTTTCTCTCATTGAACGTCTTGGTTCTGTGTCTGTTTGTAGTTGTGATTCTTCACTTTCAGTATTTTGTTCTTCATTAATTTCTACTTCTTTCTCATCAGATATTTCTTCAGTTGTGTCATTATTGGTTTTCTCATTTTTTGTTTCAACTGAAATCATAATGTCTTCATTCAAATCTTCAATGAATGTCACACTGTTACTCACCGTAACTCTGTTTTGGGATCTAGGATTCTGTATCCTTTGCAATTTTCACTATATCCAACAAATATTCCTTCCATGGATCTGTTTGGAACGTTTGGAACGTTTTTCTGTTGGAATGAATATGAAAACTTTACATCCAAAAACTTTTAAATGATTGACACTTGGTTTCATACCTTGCCACAGTTCATATGGAGTTTTCGTCAGTTTTCTGGAAAAAAGTCGGTTCTGTAGATAAGTAGCTGTCATTGCTGCCTCACCCCAATATTTCTCTGGTAGTTTGGAATCTGTCAGCATACATCTTATCATCTCTGTTAGAGTTCAGTTTTTCCTTTCTGCTACTCCATTTTGTTCAGGTGTGTATGGAACCGCTTTCTGGTGTTCTATACCATTTTGTCTTAAAGGGAAGGTGCCATCAAAAAAATTTTTTTTTCAGAAATTGTAAAAATGTAAAGAATTAATGATTATATTTTCTTAAAAAATATTATCATTTGTTTATAATTTAGTAAAATATGAAAAATAATTTGAAAAGTTTTGGAATTTCCACTTTTCAACACTAGGGGGAGCAGCTGCTGAAATTTCAGAAAAACCTAGTGTACAACTAACTCACATTACAGCACTGCAGTAAATATGGGCGGAGTCTGCTGACGTGTGTGATGTCTCCTCTCCTCTCCTTATGGGTGTTTGCTAAGGGATTAGAGAGGATGATATTCAGGAACCAAATGAGCAGCCATTTTGTTGGTGACTGCAGAGTATGGCTGCCGTCACACTATCAGTATTTGGTCAGTATTTTACCTCAGTATTTGTAAGCCAAAACCAGGAGTGGAACAATTAGAGGAAAAGTATAATAGAAACATATTCACCACTTCTGCATTTATCACCCACTCCTGGTTTTGGCTACAAATACTGAGGTAAAATACTGACCAAATAATGATAGTGTGAAGGCAGCCTTATACTGACAAGTAGACAGTCACCGAGGATGGCAGGCAGCAAGGATTCTGGGAGATATGTGGTGGAGAGAGCAGGGTGACAGCAGCACAGAGTATTTCAGGAGAGCAGTGTGCTGGTCTATGGGGGCCCCCTGTTTGGTGCGCGGAGCAGCCAGGGATTGTACATAGAGCGCTGTCTTTTATACACATGGATGGACCGTCTGCTCCACAGAAATCCAGGAAACATTTCTGCGGATTGATGGCCTGGTCTGATCCAGACTTTGCATACAGACCCCATTCCCCTCCTCAGATCCTGTCCTCTCCATCCTGTCCTGGCAATGTGTGAAAGCGAGGCGACAGGCGCAGTCTGGGGTGACGCTGGGAAGGAAATGTAGCCATATAGTAATGATAAAAATGAGACCCCTCTCTTCAGCTACCTCACCAGCCTTCCCCTGACTGCACCTAACTGGAGGTCATGGTGTCCCCTCTATTACCCAAGACCCATGTGCAGGTGCTCAGCCAGAACCACCATAGAATGGGTCCGCTTTCTGAAGATAATACTGCCATAGTGTTCTCACATAATACCGCCATATAGATCACACATAATACCGCCAGTGTTCTCACATACCACCATATAGATCACACATAATACCGCCAGTGTTCTCACATACCGCTATATAGATCACACATAATACCGCCAGTGTTCTCACATACCGCCATATAGATCACACATAATACCGCCAGTGTTCTCACATACCGCCATATAGATCACACATAATACCGCCAGTGTTCTCATATATCATCATATAGATCACACATAATACCGCCAGTGTTCTCACATACCACCATATGCTTCTCACATAATACCGCCATATAGATCACCCATAATGCCGCCACATAGATCTCACATGTATTGTAAATAAAGACTCGGCCAGAATAAAGTCCTTTATTAATCTTTTTTATACCATACCGAACGCATAATCCTCGACTCCCTCATCTCCCACAACAAAAATAATAAACCACAATGGGGAAAGACACGCAGGGGGGAGAGGAGTGCATAGGAGAGGATTAGATACTGACTGCTGAGCCGTGTATCTAATCCTGTCCTGTGTGATACTGTGCTGCGCCGTGTATCTAATCCTATCTTGTGTGATACTGTACACAGGACAGGATTAGCTACACAAGACTAGATTAGCTACACAGGACAGAGATAGCAGTGGTAGATGGTATATAGAGGCAGTCAGCAGTGGTAGATGGTATATAGAGGCAGGCAGCAGTGGTAGATGGTATATAGAGGCAGGCAGCAGTGGTAGATGGTATATAGAGGCAGGCAGCAGTGGTAGATGGTATATAGAGGCAGGCAGCAGTCGTAGATGGTATATAGAGGCAGGCAGCAGTGGTAGGTGGTATATAGAGGCAGGCAGCAGTCGTAGATGGTATATAGAGGCAGGCAGCAGTCGTAGATGGTATACAGAGGCAGGCAGCAGTGGTAGATGGTATATAGAGGCAGGCAGCAGTGGTAGATGGTATATAGAGGCAGGCAGCAGTGGTAGGTGGTATACAGAGGCAGGTAGCGGTGGTATACAGAGGCAGGTAGCGGTGGTATACAGAGGCAGGTAGCGGTGGTATATAGGGGCAGGTAGCGGTGGTATATAGGGGCAGGTAGCGGTGGTATATAGGGGCTAGTAGCAGTGGTATATAGGAGCAGGTAGCAGTGGTATATAGGGGCTAGTAGCAGTGGTATATAGGGGCTAGTAGCAGTGGTATATAGGGGCTAGTAGCAGTGGTATATAGGGGCTAGTAGCAGTGGTATATAGGGGCTAGTAGCAGTGGTATATAGTGGCTGGTAGCAGTGGTATATAGGGGCTAGTAGCAGTGGTATATAGGGGCTAGTAGCAGTGGTATATAGGGGCTAGTAGCAGTGGTATATAGGGGCTAGTAGCAGTGGTATATAGGGGCAGGTAGCAGTGCTATATAGGGGCTAGTAGCAGTGGTATATAGTGGCTGGTAGCAGTGCTATATAGGGGCTAGTAGCAGTGGTATATAGGGGCTGGTAGCAGTGGTATATAGGAGCAGGTAGCAGTGGTATATAGGGGCAGGTAGCAGTGGTATATAGGGGCTAGTAGCAGTGGTATATAGGGGCTAGTAGCAGTGGTATATAGGGGCTAGTAGCAGTGGTATATAGGGGCTAGTAGCAGTGGTATATAGTGGCTAGTAGCAGTGGTATATAGGGGCTGGTAGCAGTGGTATATAGGGGCTGGTAGCAGTGGTATATAGGGGCTAGTAGCAGTGGTATATAGGGGCTAGTAGCAGTGGTATATAGGGGCTAGTAGCAGTGGTATATAGGGGCTGGTAGCAGTGGTATATAGGGGCAGGTAGCAGTGGTATATAGGAGCAGGTAGCAGTGGTATATAGGGGCTAGTAGCAGTGGTATATAGGGGCTAGTAGCAGTGGTATATAGGGGCTAGTAGCAGTGGTATATAGGGGCTAGTAGCAGTGGTATATAGGGGCTAGTAGCAGTGGTAGATGCATAAGAAAATAAAAACTCTGTACTTACCTTCAGTCCTCTCCCAGGAAGTGCTGAGTCATGTTCAGGGCAGAGCAGTGTGACGATCTCTCTGCTCAGAACAGGTCGGCAGTGAGCAGTGATTGCAGCCTGTGCTGTAATACTAAGTACAGGCTGCAATAACAGCTCCTGGCTGCAGATACTTACCTCAGACCCTCGCTTCCCAGCAGCAGCTTCTCCCTGGCAGCTCCTGCTATGATCGCACACACTGAGCTGTGTGTGCGATGACAGAGGAAAAAAACAAAATGGCCGCGATCTCCTCTCACAGCTGTGACGTAGCAGCCCAGGGGGCGTGCCCAAGTCACAGCTGAGAGGCAGGAGAAGCGGTCGGAGCCCGACTGTTGGCTTCTATGCCCATGGCTGTCGTAAGTGAGGTGTGCAAGTGTCGTGCCCAGACACTTACACCCACACTAATGAAAATGGCGGCCTCCAGTGGCAAAAGTAAAAATGAATAAATAAAAAAGTATTAGAGTAGTACATTTACTTTTGTATTAAAAATAATTGATTATATAATCAATAATTTTTAATACAAAAACTAAAATCACGGCACCCTCCCTTTAAGTAGTCTTCTATTCTGTGACCTGTAAATTCACCTCCATTATCACTTCTGATGACAATTGGCTTCCTTTGAAATTTGTTACTTGATCTTGTTACATAGTCTACAAGTTTATCAAAAACTTCACTTTTGTTTTTAATTAAGTATGTGACTGTGTATCTTGAGTAATCGTCTATAAAAGTCAACATGTATCTATTTCCTCCTGATGTAGTCACTTTCATGGGTCCACATATGTCAGTATGCACCAAATCAAGTGGTCTTTCGCTTTTCATCTCACTTTCTTTTGGAATAGATATCCTTGTGGCTTTGGATTTTATACAACAATCACATCTTATGGTAATTGAGCAATCTGATATCTTTAAATCTTTTGTCAATTCTTTTCTCTGTAGTTCCCTTATACTGTCAGGGTGTCTATGTCCTAGACGTCTATGCCACATGTGAATACAGTTTTTGTGATCATGTGTACATACCTTCATCTGTTACTTTGGTGTGTCAAAATGATATAATTGTTCATCTGCCTTGACTTTGGTTATCACCTTGTTTCCTGCAATAATTGCACACTCATTGTCTTTGAATTTCACTGTAAGTCCTTTTTCTGTTAAACGTTTCACAGATAATAATCCGCCTTCCAATTTTGGAACATACAACACATCTTGTACAAGTATCTTTGAATCTTGCCCGAACTTGTTTGAACAATTTAGCATACCTTGTCCGATACCTTCTGCGGTTATTTTGCTTCCATCTGCGAGATAAATGGCTTCTTTCTTATCTAAATCAAGATCAGTAAAGAAATTCTTGTCACTTATCATATGACTCGTTGCTCCTTAATCAATAAACCAACCAAGTGATGATTTCTTGTCTGTTACTTTAAATGTGCCATTCCAATTATTCTCACATGAATCGGAAATTGTGTTTTTAACTTTTTCTGTATGCTTTTTATGTTGTAATTTTTGTTGTTCTGCTTTCCATATGGTACAGTCTTTCTTTAAATGTAACATAGTAACATAGTAACATAGTTAGTAAGGCCGAAAAAAGACATTTGTCCATCCAGTTCAGCCTAAATGACCTTTTTTCTTACATCTGAAGCATTCTCTTGTCTCTTTATTATAGAGTTTTTTGAATTCTGTAGCTTTAAGAGCGTTTTCACTGTCCTTTTCAGTAGAAGAATCATTTCTTTGTTCTTTTCTTCTCTGATATTCATCTGTTAGTCTTGTTTTCACAAAATCTAATGTAATGTCAGTTTCTGGTCTCGTCTCAAGGGCATTTATCAAGGCTGTATACGAATCTGGTAAACTGCACAACAATATAGCTGCTACATGACTTTCTTTAACATCTTCACCAATAGATCTTAGCTGTGATATCACTTCCATCATTGAGAATATGTGCTTCTGCATATCGTCATTTGCACTCAATCTCATACTGTACAGCTTTCTTAATAAAAACAACTTGTGATTCAAGCTAGGTCTTTCATACAGTTTTCTTAATGCTTCCCACATTCCCTTAGCTGTTTCTTCATTTCTTATATGTATTAATTGAGCATCATCCACTAATAAGCTAATGGTGGCTCTCGCTTGTATATCCTTCTTATCCCATGTCTGATTATCTTGATCTGGTCTTGCTGTAACAATTACTTCCCATAGATCATCCTTAGATAACAACATCTCTACTTTGAATTTCCATAACAGATAATTTTCACTATTCAGTTTAGCTACTGTAAATTTCAGTTCTGTGTTACTCATCATCTTTATATAGTCTTACTTGTTTAGAGAGTTGTACTGAAGATATTCTCATGTATGTCCTGTGAATTCTCTGCAATTATATCCAGCTCCTGGGATGGTGAATTCCTCTGTCACTCTGTATCTGGATTTAGTTCCTTCTGTTTACAGAGCTTATCTGTGTGCTCCGTTATCTGGGCTATAAACCAGGATCCTTCTGCCTGAGCTTGTAGTGCAGACCTGTAGTGTCTGGGGTGCCTGGGCCCATAACCTGTTGCAGAGTGCGTCTTCTTGCAGTCACCGCTGTACTTAGGGTACCATCACACAGTGGCACTTTTGTCGCTACGACGGTACGATTCGTGACGTTCCAGCGATATCCATACGATATCGCTGTGTCTGACACGCAGCAGTGATCAGGGATCCTGCTGAGAATTGTATGTCGTAGCAGATCGTTTGGAACTTTCTTTCGTCGCTGGATCTCCCGCTGTCATCGCTAGATCGGTGTGTGTGACACCGATCTAGCGATGCGCTTGCTTGTAACCAGGGTAAACATCGGGTTACTAAGCGCAGGACCGCGCTTAGTAACCTGATGTTTACCCTGGTTACCAGCGTAAATGTTAAAAAAAAAAAAACAGTACATACTTACATTCCAGTGTCCGTCAGGTCCCTTGCCGTCTGCTTCCCGCACTCACTGACTGCCGGCCGTAAAGTGAAAGCAGAGCACAGCGGTGACGTCACCGCTGTGCTGTGCTTTCACTTTACGGCCGGCAGTCAGTGAGTGCGGGAAGCAAATGGCAAGGGACAGACACCGGAATGTAAGTATGTACTGTTTGTTTTTTTTTACGCTGGTAACCAGGGTAAACATCGGGTTACTAAGCGCGGTCCTGCGCTTAGTAACCCGATGTTTACCCTGGTTACCCGGGGACCTCGGCATCGTTGGTTGCTGGAGAGCTGTCTGTGTGACAGCTCTCCAGCGACCACACTACGACTTACCAACGATCATGGCCAGGTCGTATCACTGGTCGTGATCGTAGGTAAATCGTATAGTGTGACGGTACCCTTAGGAGAGCTTCAATCAGCAAGATATCTTGAGTAAACAGTATTTACTTCATACTGGATAAACATGATACAATTCAGTGTCACACAGTCCGTGCACTGAAGACAACACATTCATGAAGAAAAGCAAAACAGAAAGTAAGAAAACAACCAACAACTGAGAGCTTCCCTCCCCACATTACAGCAAGTATATAACTTTACACACTATCGCCATCTACTGTCTGGTTAGTATAAAGTCCTCCTTTTACTTATAATAAGTTCTAATCTGTTGCATATGCCAACACCTTTGAGCTGAGCACTAGTGGGTGCAGCTGGCTCGGGTGCCATTGAGCTGAGCACTGGCGGGTGCAGCTGGCTCGCCTGCCATTTAGCTGAGCACTGGTGGGTGCAGCAGGCTTGCCTGCCATTTAGCTGAGCACTTGAGGGTGCAGCAGGCTTGGCTGCCATTGAGGTGAGCACTTACTGGTGCACCTGGCTCGGCTGCCGTTAAGGTGAGTACTGGCTGGTGCAATTGGCTCAGCTGCCATTGAGGTGAGCACTGGTGGGTGCAGCAGATGAGATACAAACACTGAGACCTGAGAACTGATAAGAGCGTTAGGCTGGAGTCACACTACCGTAGAATGTGGCTGAGTGGTATGTGAGAAAACATTGCATAGCACTCAGCCCAGTGTTAATCTATGAGACAGCTCACAACAGAGTTTTTTTCTCAGGCATATTCGACATGCTGAGACTCACCAATGCAAGCCTATAGGTGTGATAAAAAAAATTGCACAGCATTCAGACCATGTGAGTGCTGTCAGATTTTTACATCTGCCGAGTACAGTAAAATCACAGAGTGACAGGTTAAAATAGAATAGCTAGAATAGATATATACACATAGAATACATAGATATATAAATGTCAGTAACACACACATATACTGTATATGTATATATATTACAAAGACAGATAGAAGAACACCTGGCAATTCATCTGCCGTGTACAGTAAAATCACACTGACAGGTTAAAATAGAATAAATAGTTATATACACATAGAATATAGTTATACAGATAGCAGAGACAAATAGAATTACCGTATATACTCGAGTATAAGCTGACCCGAGTATAAGTCGACCCCCCCTAATTTTGCTACAAAAAACTGGGAAAACTTAATGACTCCAGTATAAGCCTAGGGTGGGAAATGCAGCAGCTACCGGTAAATGTCAAAAGTAAAAATAGATACCAATAAAAGTAAAATTCATTGAGACATCAGTAGGTTAAGTGTTTTTGAATATCCATATTGAATCAGGAGCCCATATAATGCTCCATACAGTTTATGATGGCCCCATAAGAGGCTCCATATTAAAATAAGCCCCATATAATCCTGCATAAAGGTTAATGATAGTAACATAGTAACATAGTAACATAGTTAGTAAGGCCGAAAAAAGACATTTGTCCATCCAGTTCAGCCTATATTCCATCATAATAAGTACCCAGATCTACGTCCTTCTACAGAACCTAATAATTGTATGATACAATATTGTTCTGCTCCAGGAAGACATCCAGGCCTCTCTTGAACCCCTCGACTGAGTTCGCCATCACCACCTCCTCAGGCAAGCAATTCCAGATTCTCACTGCCCTAACAGTAAAGAATCCTCTTCTATGTTGGTGGAAAAACCTTCTCTCCTCCAGACGCAAAGAATGCCCCCTTGTGCCCGTCACCTTCCTTGGTATAAACAGATCCTCAGCGAGATATTTGTATTGTCCCCTTATATACTTATACATGGTTATTAGATCGCCCCTCAGTCGTCTTTTTTCTAGACTAAATAATCCTAATTTCGCTAATCTATCTGGGTATTGTAGTTCTCCCATCCCCTTTATTAATTTTGTTGCCCTCCTTTGTACTCTCTCTAGTTCCATTATATCCTTCTTGAGCACCGGTGCCCAAAACTGGACACAGTACTCCATGTGCGGTCTAACTAGGGATTTGTACAGAGGCAGTATAATGCTCTCATCATGTGTATCCAGACCTCTTTTAATGCACCCCATGATCCTGTTTGCCTTGGCAGCTGCTGCCTGGCACTGGCTGCTCCAGGTAAGTTTATCATTAACTAGGATCCCCAAGTCCTTCTCCCTGTCAGATTTACCCAGTGGTTTCCCGTTCAGTGTGTAATGGTGATATTGATTCCCTCTTCCCATGTGTATAACCTTACATTTATCATTGTTAAACCTCATCTGCCACCTTTCAGCCCAAGTTTCCAACTTATCCAGATCCATCTGTAGCAGAATACTATCTTCTCTTGTATTAACTGCTTTACATAGTTTTGTATCATCTGCAAATATCGATATTTTACTGTGTAAACCTTCTACCAGATCATTAATGAATATGTTGAAGAGAACAGGTCCCAATACTGACCCCTGCGGTACCCCACTGGTCACAGCGACCCAGTTAGAGACTATACCATTTATAACCACCCTCTGCTTTCTATCACTAAGCCAGTTACTAACCCATTTACACACATTTTCCCCCAGACCAAGCATTCTCATTTTGTGTACCAACCTCTTGTGCGGCACGGTATCAAACGCTTTGGAAAAATCGAGATATACCACGTCCAATGACTCACCGTGGTCCAGTCTATAGCTTACCTCTTCATAAAAACTGATTAGATTGGTTTGACAGGAGCGATTTCTCATAAACCCATGCTGATATGGAGTTAAACAGTTATTCTCATTGAGATAATCCAGAATAACATCCCTCAGAAACCCTTCAAATATTTTACCAACAATAGAGGTTAGACTTACTGGCCTCTAATTTCCAGGTTCACTTTTAGAGCCCTTTTTGAATATTGGCACCACATTTGCTATGCGCCAGTCCTGCGGAACAGACCCTGTCGCTATAGAGTCACTAAAAATAAGAAATAATGGTTTATCTATTACATTACTTAGTTCTCTTAGTACTCGTGGGTGTATGCCATCCGGACCCGGAGATTTATCTATTTTAATCTTATTTAGCCGGTTTCGCACCTCTTCTTGGGTTAGATTGGTGACCCTTAATATAGGGTTTTCATTGTTTCTTGGGATTTCACCTAGCATTTCATTTTCCACCGTGAATACCGTGGAGAAGAAGGTGTTTAATATGTTAGCTTTTTCCTCGTCATCTACAACCATTCTTTCCTCATGGTGGCCCCATAAGATTCTCCATAGACACATTTGCCCAATATAATGCTGCACAAATGCTGATTATGGCCCCATAAGATGCTCCATAAAGATATTTGCCCCATATAGTGCTGCACAAACCTTGATTATGGCCCTATAAGATGCTCCATACAGACACTTGCCCCATATACCGTAATGCTCCACAAACGTTAGTTATGGCCCCATACAGACACTTGCCCCATATAGTGCTGCACAAACATTATGGCCCCATATAGTGCTGCACAAAGGTTATGGCCCCATAGATGCTCCATACAAACACTTGCCCCATATAGTGCTGCACAAAAGTTATGGCCCCATATAGTGCTGCACAAACGTTATGACCCCATAGATGCTCCATACAAACACTTGCCCCATATAGTGCTGCACAAACATTATGGCCCCATATAGTGCTGCACAAACGTTATGGCCCCATATTGTGCTGCACAAAGGTTATGGCCCCATATAGTGCTGCACAAATGTTATGGCCCCATATAATGCTGCACAAACGTTATGGCCCCATAGATGCTCCATACAGACACTTGCCCCATTTGCTGTTGCTGCGATAAAAATAAATAAATGACATACTCACCTCTACGTCGCTCAGGCCCCCGACACTTTCAATATTCACCTGACTTTGTTCCGGCGCCACTCCATCTTCAGCGTCTTCTGCACTGACGTTCAGGCAGAAGACGCGCACTAACCACGTCACTGCGCCCTCTGACCTGAGCGTCACTGCAGAAGACGGAGTGGTGCCGCAACGAGGAGCAGGTGAATATCGCGCAGCGCTCCCCCTCCCCACTATACTCACCTGCTCCTGGCGCTGTGCAGTCCCTGCTTCCACGACGCCGCAGCTTCATCCGGTACTGAGCGGTCACCGTTACCGCTCATTACAGTAATGAATATGCGGCTGCACCTCTATGGAAGGTGGAGCTGCATATTCATTACTGTAATGAGCAGTACCATGTGACCGCTCAGTACAGAAAGAAGCTGCCGGCGCCGGGGAAGCCAGAGACCTGCAGGGACCGCACCAGGAGTAGGTGAGTATAATTAGACAGCCCCCACTCCCCCTCCTTCCGACCCCTGGGTATGACTCAAGTATAAGCCGAGAGGGGGACTTTCAGCCAAAAAAAGTGGGCTGAAATTCTCGGCTTATACTCGAGTATATACGGTAGTACAGTGTGTGCGCAGCTTCCTGTACATGAATTGAATAAATACAAAAATATTTTTCTGAAAAAAATGCCATTGCCTCACATCTAATTTTCTTAAGCAGCAGAGGGAAAGCCGATGGCTGGGGGCCGATGTTTATATCCTGAGAAGGGTGTAATACCCATGGAGCTTCCCAGGCTCTTAATATCAGCTCACAGCTGTATACTTAGCCTTTACTAGTTATTAAAATGGGCAACCCTAAAACAATGACGTAAGGTCCCCTTATAATTAGTAACCAGCAAAGGCTTTGCAGACAGCTGCCGGCTGATATTACTAGCCTAGGAAGGGGCCATGGATAATGGCTCCCCCAAGGTTTTCAAATAGACCGTCAGACATTAAAAACGCAGTTTTCCACTCATCACCCTTCCAGATGCATGTTAAATTGTAAGCCCCTCTAAGATTAAGTTTAGAAAAGACCTTGGACCCCAGAAGTTGATTATAGAGGTTGGGGATGAGTGGAAGTGGGTAAATATTTATAACTGTGATCTTGTTTAGTTCTCGAAAATCGACGCAAGGACGGAGACCCCCTTCTTTCTTTTTTACAAAGAAAAAGCCGGGAACTACAAGGGAGGAAGAAGGATGGATATGACCCTTTTGGAAACTTTCATTAACATATTCTTTCATTGCAGTCTGTTCAGGCAGGCCCAGATAAATTGTAAAGGTGAGCTTTAGGCAATTTGGCATTAGAAATAAGATCAATATGACAATCATAAGGACGATGGGGAGGTAATATTTATGCTTTTTTTTCCGAGAGCACAGCTCCTAAGTCCTTCAGATACCTAGGCAGACCATTCAGAATAGCGGAGCATATTTGTATAGATTTTACATTTCTTGCAACAATGTAATAATCTCTTTCTGACACCAATCAGGACAGGATTGTGAATCTGCAACATGGAAGCCTCAGCATCACCCCAGCGGGTAATTTATCCAACACAAAACAGGAGATAACCAAATTCCGGGCTAATGGTGGTGTCTTGTCAAGGATGAAGATTTGAATGGGTATTTTTAAATTAACTGCCCCTAACCATAACTTCAGAATCAGTCCCAAATCAATAAAGTTATCAGCAGACCCACAGCCAATAAATGCCAACTTTAATAACACCTGATTCTTGAAGGATAACAGTGTATTTATCAGTATTTTATCAGAGGAAGAAAAAGATACCAGGGAGTCTGGGTGACCTCCTCAGCCGACCCAGACTCAGACGTTCTCCCAAAAGTTTATTAGCCTGAGGACGAGTTGGGCAACTCTTGAGAAAAAATGTCCAGAGAGACCACACTCCAGACAGAGTCCAAGATCTTAAATTCATCTTTTCTCTACAACACGAAGACTGGCAACTCTAACCTCCAATGGCTTCACCTCCAGTAAATGGACCTGCTCTTGGGCAGTATGATGGGCAGCCTGCTGTTCACATTTCTCATGGATTCTGCAGTCCATTTGTATGGCCATCACCAGAGAACGAGGGGTGCCATGAAGGATGAGAGCATCTTTAAGAGTTTTGGAAAGACCTTTGTGGAACTGGCACCTGAGAGCTGCATTGTTCCACAGAACTTTATTGGACCACTGCCAGAACTCAGTACAGTAGTTCTCAGCTGTGTAACCCCCCTGTGCCAAGTTCATGATCTTAGCCTCAGCAACCTGAATCCTGTTGGGTTCGTCATATATCAGACCTAAACTGTCAAAAAAGGCATCAACAGAAAGCCATTCTGGTGTACCAATACGCTTTCCTTTTTCATCTGAATGCAACCTGATCACACTCTGTGACCAAGTGGTGAATTTGATGCAGATGACTCAGGATCTGGCTAGGGAATGCAAGAGTCTGGAGTCATCACAATTTCAGTTGCAGGGTCAGATAATTAATTTGATGAATACCTCCTACTGTCCTACAGCATTCAACAGCTGGCAGTGACTCTGACGGCAGTATCTTCTGATGTAAAGTTTCTCTCCTAAACCTATAATGGCCCTCCCTGATAAATTTTCAGGAGAGAAAGACCAAGTTATTTGTGGAAAGCTGAAGGTTATTTTTTACCTTGTGCCCCCAGTCATCACTGGATGAGTTCTAGCGGGCGGGAATAATTATGCCTCTACTGCGAGGAGGTCCTCATACCTGAGCATTTTCCCCATCCCCACCTCTCATAGATAAGCAGGGAGATGGGATAGTCAAGGAATTCAAGGTCAGAAGCTGGTAGAGAACATGAACAACAGAAGTAAGAGAGAAAGGAGTGGTCAGGGAAGATTCCGAGGTCAGAATACGAGGAGATAGCGCATCAAAGCAGAAGGGGTTAAAGAGACAGATGGTCAGAATGAGGTCTAAGGTAAAGGTACCATCACATTTAGCGATGCTGCAGCGATCTAAAAAACGATCCCGATCGCTGCAGCGTCGCTGTGTGGTCGCTGGAGAGCTGTCACATAGACAGCTCTCCAGCGACCAACTATGCGAAGTCCCCTGGTAACCAGGGTAAACATTGGGTTACTAAGCACAGGGCCGCGCTTAGTAACCCGATGTTTACCCTGGTTACCAGCGTAAACGTTAAAAAAACAAACACTACATACTTACATTCTGGTGTCTGTCCCCCGGCGCTGTGCTTCTCTGTGCTTACACAGTGCAAAGAAGCACAACGCCGGGGGACAGACACCGGAATGTAAGTATCTAGTGTTTGTTTTTTTTATGTTTACGCTGGTAACCAGGGTAAACATCGGGTTACTAAGCGTGGCCCTGCTCTTAGTAACCCGATGTTTACCCTGGTTACCAGTGAAGACATCGCTGAATCGGCGTCACACACGCCAATTCAGCGATGTCTGCGGGAGATCCAGCGACGAAATAAAGTTCTGGACTTTCTGCGCCGACCAACAATGGCACAGCAGGATCCTGATCGCTGCTGCGTGTCAAACTCAACGATATCGCTAGCAACAATCCTGTGATGTCACGGATCGCTAGTGATATCGTTCAGTGTGAAGGGCAACAAAAGATCAACAAACAGAATGCAAGGAATAGATAGAACAAACCAAACAGTAGCTGAATGTACATCTGGCAGAGGTGTGGTAGAAACAGCCAATTAAATAGACTGGCTATCACCTGGGACAATGAACACCTGGAGACAGACAATGCTTCCCAGTCTTAGGTTTGAAGGCTGAGCTGTCAATCAAAGTACTGACAGTTTCTGCATGACCCTGTACCAGATTGAATGGCTAAGCTGTCAGTAACTGCATCCCAGACACACTGAGGGGTGGAACCGTGAAAAAGTTATTTTAGAGGAAAGAATGTTTCTTAACATTTTTTTCCTGTAAACTCCAATTTCTCATTGATTTTGAATGTTTTATTGTCAGCCCTTAAAGTGGAGTAAAAGTGTGACATCATTGTTCTCAGCAGCAATCTGTGAGTCAGAGATGCTTCCAGAGGTCTCCCCCATGCTGTTCTCCTAGTCAGCACCTTTTTCCATCCATTTCTACATTTTCACTACACCTCTAACCTCCTGATAGGGTCTGCTGGAAAAATGCTCCAATTTCTTATTGACTTCCATTATACTTGTTTCCTGAAACGAGCATCCTAGCATTAGGAATTGCTTGGTTCGAGTAACGAAGATCCAAGCATTTTAGTGCTCTCTCATCTCTAGTGAAAACATAATTGCCATCATTAATTTGAAAAACTGTAATATCTCAGCAGCCTCCTAGCATTACATTATCAATCACAAGGGTAGTTTCAACTAATTTAACATTATTCGAATTGAAATGTGAATAAACCAGTGAGAGGTGCAGATTGGCACAACAAACTACTAGGCAAGGAAGCATGTTAGATCAATTCTGGAGTTGGACAGAAGATCCCCAAAGGGTTAAATCTACTATGAGATCTTAATTATATTTATTAGTTTACATTTTCCGGCCATGTATTTATCACGTAACATTACATGCATGTATTTGTTCATATTCATTATCTTTGATATTATGAAATATTTGACACTTTTTCTATAGTTTTCTCTTTTTTTAAACTCCGTTATCTTAAAGGGAACTTGTCAGCAGATTTTTGCTACTTCATCTGAGTGCTGCATGATGTAGGCAAAGAAACCCTCAATCCAACAATGTACCACTTAGTTTGCTGGGTGCAGCCATTCTGACAGAGTAAGAGTTCTTAGTTTTAGTAATGCAGCAGAGCTGAGAAAGCTAACCCCGCCCACACACAAGGCTGTACATAGTCTATTGACAGTGAGATGCTTATCACAGGAGGGGGTGCAGTTTGGACTACCAGTCGATGCACAACAGACCTGGTAGTGTTAATGTTCTAGTGATAAAACCTTCACTGTAAGAAAGCAAAAGCACACAGTTTGGTATGTGACACATCATTGAATTCTGTGTTTTAACTCCTACCTCATGCTGTCTTCAGATTACATAGTAAAAACCTGCTGACAAATTCCCTTTAAAGGTTAATGATTCTTTCCATACTTAACTATGCGTACTTGTCTATAAACCACCTCGGTCAATGTTACATTTAGTGTGCCATGGCTAAAAACTGCTTAGATGCATCGGTTTGAAATGCATCGGCTAAGTCCTCTTTTTTCAAGATATCCTGCATTTTTAGTTTTTCATTTTACTTTGCTGTGGAATAGAGTGTGGGACTTCTTACCCTTGTTTTCTGGGGAACCACCCTCAGTTATTCTGTTTTCCACTCAGATTGCATTGCCTAAAAGCCATTTTAGGATCCATTCGCCCACCATGCAATCGTACACAAATTGAGCAGAACACAATATTTTTTCTTTTTTTGGGTAATGTGTTTGCTGTCTCTCCCCTTTTTAAGAAGACCATGCATCTCAATTAGATGTCTAACCTACCTAACCAGCCCCGGATTTTCTTCATTCCGTGGAGGAAGAGTTGGGACTCCCCCACACTCAATAGTTGTTCTTGGCGAAATTGTAAGGTTTAGCCCATGTAATGGCTGCCTTTACTGCAGGTTTGATGAATGCTGACTGCTTTTATTATAATGTCCAACTCTAGCTCTTCATACTATAAATGTATTTCCGCAGCTAACACCCGCTGATAGGCACGACGCCGGATACGCTCTATAGGCATCCTATCTGGACGGCAATCAATTATTTACACTTCGTGCCAAGCATTCACATTTCAGTCTCTTCCTAGCACATGACCGACCTTCTCGTCACCCGCCAGTGTTTGATAGAAGCGTAGCCCATTTATTCCGTGCAAATGAAAAACTGCTAAATCCTGAAACAATGCAGAAAAGCTATAAATAGAGCGGACAATTGAGTGATCTTTGTTCTAAAGTGTAACGAAAATCTGCAACAAGGCAAAAGCACAGCACAATGGTTATTCATCGCTCGGATGTTTATTGATGAGTGCTCTCCAGCCGGGAACGATGATAGAACTCAGGCACAATACAGTCATTGGTGGGGTTAATTCACATTTATTCTGTCATTCAAGGCTTCATTGTAAATAGTAGTCTTGTCAGCTGTCTCTATGCTAAAGGGGTAGTCTCAAGTTTGTAAAGTTATCACCTATCATTAAGATAGGGGATAACTTCCAGTTGCTGGGGGGTCCAACTGCTGGGATCCCCACTGTCCCCCGAGATTCAAGGCTCTGAGAATCAAGAGCCCTGTTTGAATGGAGCAAAGGTTTCTCATGTGCACTGTGGCTCCATAGGAGTTTCCGAAGACCACCAAATTGTAGAAGTTATATTCTCAAGTCCCATTAATAATGAATAGTGTAGCCAATGCGCAAGATTGACCGCTGCTGCATTCACACTGGGCTCATTAGTGCCCCTGTTCTCAGGATCAGTGGGTCCCAGAAGTCGAATCCCAGCGATTGGGAAGTTATCCCCTATTCCTTGAAAAGGGGACAACATCCAAACTTGAGAAAACCTCTTTAAAGGGAATCTGTCAACAGGTTTTCACTTCCTCATCTGACAGCAGCATGATGCAGTCAAAGAGACCATGAATCCAGTGATATATCACTTAGTTTACTGGGTGCAGCAGTTCTGACACAATCAGAGTTTTTAGATTTAGCAATGCAGCAAAGCTGAGAAAGCTAGCCCCGCCCACAGCAGGCTTTCTATATAGCCCACGAGGTGCTTATCACAGAAGGGGCAAAGTTGGATGAATTCCTGCTGCCAGCTAGTCACAGCAATGATAATCTCCAGATGATTAAACCTTCAGTGTGAGTAAACAACAACACACATCATTGTGACACACCATTATTTTAACCCCTCAGATGACATAGCAAAAACCTGCTGACAGATTCCTAAGGTTACATTTCCAAATGTCAAAAAGGAACACTTGAATTGTGCATGTATGACAATGGATTGGAATGATTGCTCATGAGTATCTGCAACAGATACTACAAATGGACCTGAGAAGTGGATCTAAGCAGTTAGTCCACATCGAGAAGTGAGTGCTGATGAATTGAATACGGGATACCTGATGGGATGTATCCATATATTAGAATCTGACAGATGTATAATACCTACTGACCTCACAAGCATCCAGGCAGATGTCAGTAGAAGTGACATTATCTGCCTTGCTCACCTCTCTGTTTGGAAGTGAACAGACCAGGACTAACCCTTTCAATTTTAAGAGACAGAAAAAAAGAATATTCTATATTCAGAAAATAAAATGCAGCACAATTTTTGAATATTAGTTCTTCACATTTTTCAAGACTTCTGCTTGCTGCCATGGAAGCAATCAATAAGGAGGAGTAAGTTTACCACTAGGTTGCGCCCAGGTGGACTATGTATCCAAAGGTCAAGAGTTGACACTGGTTCATGCAAAATGTTGATTATTTTGTTTTATTTTCTCTTACACATTGAACCCATTTTATAAGTTTCCTAGCAAATGCATAACTATAATAGATGCAGGGGTTGCAATCGTACCCGGGTCTTGGGTCCCTATTTGTCCCATGTGCAAAACCATCACCACTAAAACCCAGCTATATAATTGGGGGCCCTGTTGGAGATTTTGCAGTGGGCCCCATGAACTTCAAGTTGTGCTGCTGGTTCCCAGGACTGTTTTTTTTGTAAATGCCCGTTAAAACAAAGCAGTGTTATAATGGGGATTTTGCATATTTCTATGCACCGATATAATATACTGGTATACAAAAAAATTGCAGTCAATAAATCTTTATGGGACCAACATAAAATAATCCTAATTTAAAATATCATTCATTTAATAAAACCTATATAAGAAAAACAGAATACAACCCTTAGATTTCCATAACTCCATAACTGTAACAACTTACATTATACAGTACAGACCAAAAGTTTGGACACACCTTCTCATTTAAAGATTTTTCTGTATTTTCATGACTATGAAAATTGAAAATTCACATTGAAGGCATCAAAACTACGAATTAACACATGTGGAATTATATACTTAACAAAAAAGTGTGAAACAACTGAAATTACCGTATGTCTTATGTTCTAGGTTCATCAAAGTAGGCACCTTTTGCTTTGATGACTGCTTTTCACACTCTTGGCATTCTCTTGTTGAGCTTCAAGAGGTAGTCACCGGAAATGATTTTCACTTCACAGGTGTGCCCTGTCAGGCTTAATTAGTGGGATTTCTTGCCTCATAAATCGGGTTGGGACCATCAGTTGTGTTGAGCAGAAGTCTGGTGGATACACTGCTGATAGTCCTACTGAATAGACTGTTAGCATTTGTATTATGGCAAGAAATAAGCAGCAAAGTAAAGAAAAATGAGTGGCCATCATTACTTTAAGAAATGAACATCAGTCAGTCCGAAAAATTGGGAAAACTTTGAAAGTGTCCCCAAGTACAGTTGCAAAAACCATCAAGCGCTACAAAGAAACTGGCTAACTTGAGGACCGCCCCAGGAAAGGAAGACCAAGAGTCACCTCTGCTTCTGAAGATAAGTTTACCTGAGACACCAGCCTCAGAAATCGCAGGTTAACAGCAGCTCAGATTAGAGACCAGGTCAATGCCACACAGAGTTCTAGCAGGAGACACATCTCTACAATAACTGTTAAGAGGAGACTTTGTGCAGCAGGCCTTCATGGTAAAATAGCTGCTAGGAAACCACTGCTAAGGACATGCAACAAGCAGAAGAGACTTGTTTGGGCTAAAGAACACAAGGAATGGACATTAGAACAGTGGAAATCTGTGCTTTGGTATGATGAGTCCAAATTTGAGATCTTTGGTTCCAACCACCGTGTCTTTGTGCGATGCAGAAAAGGTGAACGGAAGGACTCTACATGCCTGGTTCCCACCGTGAAGCATGGATGAGGAGGTGTGATCGTGTGGGGTTGCTTTGCTGGTGATACTATTGGGGATTTATTCAAAATTGAAGGCATACTGTACCAGCATGGCTACCACAGCATCTTGCAGCGGCATGCTATTCCTTCCGGTTTGCGTTTAGCTGGACCATGGTTTATTTTTCAACAGAACAATGACCCCAAACACACCTGCAGGCTGTGTAAGGGCTATTTGATCAAGAAGGAGAGTGATGGGGTGCTACGCCAGATGACCTGGCCTCCACTGTCCCAGATCTGAACCCAATCGAGATGGTTTGGGGTGAGCTGGACCGCAGAGTGAAGGCAAAAGGGCCAACAAGTGCTAAGCATCTCTGGGAACTCCTTCAAGATTGTTGGAAGACCATTTCCTTTGACAACTTCTAGTAGCTCATCAAGAGAATGCCAAGAGTGTGCAAAGCAGTCATCAAAGCAAAAGGTGGCTACTTTGAAGAACATAGAATATAAGACATATTTTCAGTTGTTTCACACTTTTTTGCTAACTATATAATTCCACATGTGTTAATTCATAGTTTTGATGCCTTCAGTGTGAATTTACAATTTTCATAGTCATGAAAATACAGAAAAATCTTTAAATGAGAAGGTGTGTCCAAACTTTTGGTCTGTACAGTATATGTGTATACTTTTACTTTTATTTGTGATTAGCTGAAGAGCCCAGTGTTGCCCCGGGCATTGTAACTAACTGTAACAAATTATAATGATTATATTGCACATAAAAACATTTCACATCATATATTCAACACTACAGATTTGCAACACAAATTAACTAAATGATTACCCAAGTATTGATAGTATTTTATTTTCAACTAGTGATGAGCGAATATACTTGTTACTCGGGTTTCCCCGAGCATGCTCGAGTGTAGGGTTGAGCGAAACGGATCGGACAAATTCAAAAGTCGCCGACTTTCGGCAAAGTCGGGTTTCGTGAAACCTGACCCGATCCTAGTGTGGGATCGGCCATGAGGTCGGCGATCTTTGCGCCAAAGTCGCGTTTCGTATGACACTTTCAGCGCCATTTCTCATCCAATGAAGGAGGACGCAGAGTGTGGGCAGCGTGATGACATAGGTCTCGGTCCCCACCATCTTAGAGAAGGGCATTACAGTGATTAGCTTGCTTTCTGCGGCGTCACAGGGGCTATAAAGGGGCGTGCACGCCGACTGCCATCTTACTTCTGCCGATCTGAGCATAGGGAGAGGTTGCTGCAGCTTCATCAGAAGAAGGGATATAGTTAGGGAGGGAAGATTAACCCCGAAACTGCTTGTGCTGTAGTGATTTCCACTGTCCAACACCGCCTTTTCTTTGCAGGGACAGTGGAGTTTATATTTTTGTGCATCAACTCTGCAGCTTATTAGGCTGCCTTATAAGTCTCCCTGAGAGCTGCATTGCTGTTTGTAAACCGTTGTGCAAACCAACTGCTTTTTTAAAAGCAAAAACCCTGTTGCTCCTTTCTGCACAGTTATCTTGTTTCTTTGTCCACACTTTTGTGTGCAGCAGTCCTTTTTATTGCTGCCATACTTGTCCTGAGATCATTGTAGGGAGATTGAAATTGTACTACAGCCCTTGTATTTTTTGATATATCTTCCAGCCGCGTTCTGCCAGTTACATTGTGTAGAGTAATACACTGGGCCTGAGTTTTGTTGCAGTCTCCCTCAAATAAAAGGGAGATTTAAATTGGCACTAAGTGGATTTACGTCACAGTTCTGTTAGTTTGTCGTACATCTTCCAGTCACATTCTGCCACTTACATTGTGTAGTGTAATACACTGGGCCTGAGTTTTGCTGCAGTCTCCCCCAAATAAAAGGGAGATTTAAATTGGCACTAAGTGGATCTACGTCACAGTTCTGTTAGTTTGTCGTATATCAGTCAGCCACGTTCTGCCACTTACATTGTGTAGTGTAATACACTACGCCTGAGTTTTGTTGCAGTCTCCCCCCAAATAAAAGGGAGATTTAAATTCTCCACAAGTTTATATACACCTTCTACCTTGTTTCACATTACCATATAACGGTTGTTATTTTGGTTAGATTTTTCCAAAAATGAGGAAGTCTGGTGGAAGAGGCCGTGGGTGGGCGTTGCCAGCTGGTACTGATGGTGGTGGAGCATCTGGTGGTACTGGGAAAAGCAAAATAGCACCAAAGGCTCGAGGTGTTGAGCCAGCGTCATCGTCTGGCTACACAAGGCCTCGAAGGCTCCCTTATCTGGGAGTAGGAAAACAGATTTTAAAGCCCTTTTCAAAACCAAAAACAGTTTTAGGACAGCGTGGCCATCTGGTGAAAGTAGCACAGCGTGCAATGCCTGAAAAGGGTTAATGTGGTGGATGCAGGGTCCACAGGGGACAGCCATAGTGGGACAGTTCTGTCTAGCCGACGGTCTAGGAAACAGTTTGCTGTAGGCGTTCGCCACCCCTCCTCCTCCTCCAGAAGTGAAAGCTCGTCCACAAAGCGCAGTCGCACGACCACTCCATCCGCAGCTGCCAGTGTTGCACACGAGGTGTCCCGTTATGGAACAGCTAGTGGTAAGCATCAGCAGGCTGTGCTACAAATGAACTGTTTGGGCGACAACAGACACACCACGGAAATACTGGCCGGGTACTTGCAGAAAGAAACTCAGTCATGGCTGGGCAGTGTACATCTTGAGGCAGGCAAGGTAGTCAGTGATAACGGAAGGAATTTTATGGCTGCCATAACCTTTTCAGAACTGAAACACATTCCTTGCCTGGGTCACACCTTGAACCTGGTGGTGCAGTGCTTCCTGAAAAATTATTCGGAGTTACCAGCCCTGCTCCTGAAGGTGCGAAGACTTTGCTCGCACATCCGCCGGTCGCCCGTACACTCCAACCATATTAACTAACAACCAACGTAAAGCGACATGGGACAAAGTCCAAAAAGATTCAACCAAGGCTGAGATAAGGAAAAATATGGCTTTATTGATCGGATGCCTAGGATTACATATAATCAAATTTAATATGTTAATTAAGTAAAAGACTCAAAAAAATAAATATAAATCAATAAAAGCTTGCGCACACTGACAATATATAAAAAAAGCTATAGCAGAAACCTACCAACAGGGTATAGTCTATATCTATGTATAATTATATGACTGCACCAAAGAGTAAAAAAATAACAAATTATAAAAAAATAATAAAAATAAGTATAAACAATTTTATATATTATTTCAAAATATTGTGAGAAAAAGGGGAGGGGGGCAGTTTAATATATACAACTGAATTATACTGTGCCAAATCAAAGTGACTAGTGCAAAAAAGCAGCAGGAGGAGGGAAATAAATTTCCTGACTTATATCAATCTCTCTGTTGTATCACCCAGATAAAAAACAATAAAATGTGTGAGTAAACAATGGTGTAATTATAAGTTAAAAATTGATTAGGGAAACAATCCACTGCATATGCCACAAAATCCAATGTGCAAATGTGCCAATTAAGGTGACAAAGTGCAAAGTATAAAAAGGGAGAGAGAGGGAACAAAATGAGAGATAAATAGATATATACCCTATCCTACTGTTATTTATCCATGTCCACTCCAGGGACTAAACCATAAAGGAAATTAATATAAATTGAAAAAGGCTTCAAATGCACCGTGACTATCGGTAATGGTTTAGATAAAGTGCACAAGTGCAAATAATCAGCCTAAGTGGTACCCATGAAACAAGAGTGCTAACAAATTGGTGCCATGAATCTAGTCAATATGTACCTGCGGTGGTTAGGCCAGTGTGCGCGCTCACCCGACGCCTTTCCTTCGTCAGGGGTGGCTAAAGTGTGCGCTGGGACGCTTTATATAGCGTCTTAATCCGAGCGCTGCGGCCCGGGTATGTCCGGAGCGTGCGCAGTCGGGAGGTCCGGGACTTCCGGTCCCCGCGTCACATGACCGGCCGCATGGGAACGGAGTACCCAGCGTAACCACGGAAACATGGACGCGGGGAACCGGAACCCCAGGACACAGACCACGCACGCGCACAGCCAGGGGCGCAGTGTGGGAAAATAAATGAACTGGATTCAGTAAGGAACATGTGGACTGTTACCGCAATTAAATGATAAATGGGGCCATGACCATATATATAAGTATAATGTGCTGCAAGATCCTGCTGCTGTATTACGATGTATGCTTATGAAAAGACCAGCACCTCACTAAAACTACCATATGGGTCCAGCCCCAAAGAGAAATAATAAAAAAGAAAAAAGAGAAAAATAAATATAAAAAAATATATATATAAAAAAGAAAGATTATACCATGTATATCAATCACAAATATCATGCTAATACATAATATACAAAAATAAAAAATATAAAGTAAATAATAAGTAATAACAAAAAATAATAATAATAAATAATTAATGAATAAATAAATGATGAGAAATAAGACAAAAATAATTAAAGGAGAAAATAAATAAAAATAAAAATAAAATAAAAATAAAAATAAAATTAAAAATTATATAATAATAAAATAAAAAATAATAAATAATAAATAAAAATGTAATAATTAAATCGAAAAGAATTAAATAAAAAAGAAAAAAGAAAAAAGGAAAAACAAAAAATAAAAAATAAAAAAATATATATGTATAAATAAAATAAAGTAAAGAAAATTATCCCATAAATACGGTAACAGAAGATGAAAATAAATGAAAAACATTTATATAAAGAAAAAAATATATATAAGAAAAAATGATTTTTTACAATGTCCTAGACAAATATTTTGAGAATCCAACCCAAATGTCCATAGATTGTAACAACATATGGTATCTTCTTATGTCGAATTCAATGTTTTTAATGTCCTTTAATTACTTGATAGATGTGACACGTCTTCTCCAACGCCGCCGAACCAAGGCATATCCATAGTCGGACAAGCATCAGAACACGGTCGAGCCCACAACCCACAAGGTAAGTAGACTAAAATAACAAGAATATATTGATTAGTCGTACTATAAACAAATTATACATACAGCGCATACAACAGCCGAAAATACGCTAAAATTGTTTATATAAAAAAACTTTTACTTAAAAAACCTAATGTGTTAAAATATCCCATTAAAATTTCTATAAAAAAGGTGGGGATATAAAAAAGTATAAAAATCTCACAATACAAAAAATTCAAACGATGGTTGTTATAAGAAAGGTATAAAACTCAAATTTTCATTTAGCCCCTTTGGTGATACAGTATCCAGAGTCCAGATCCACTTAGTTTCTTTTTTGGCCAAAGCAGTACTTAATTTACCGCCCCTCTCATTGGTCCCTATCATGTCTATACCAATTATTTTGAGTAGTGAGGCATCACATCCATGATGTAGTTTGAAATGCTTTGGAATCGTCTTAAGGAGTGATGTATCATTAACTTCTTTAGCAGCTAAAATACCCAAAATATGTTCCCTGGCCCGGACTTTAAGTTGTCTTGTAGTCATTCCTATGTATACCAGGGAACATGGGCATGTGGCATGATAGATAACTGCTTTAGATGAACATGTTATAGTTTGCTTAATTTTATATATGATCGTGCCATCATGATTACAAAAGGAGTCAGTTCTTTTAATGTTGGGGCAAGCTACACATTGGCCACATGGTTTGCACCCCACGACTGCCTTTGAATTCATTAGAAATGAGGGGACCACTGGAGTATAGTCTTGGCTCTTGACCAACTCATCTTTCAGGTTTCTGGATCTGCGATACGTGATATTAGGTTTATCACCAATGTATTGCGACAGGACTGGGTCTGCCTTCAAAATGGACTAGATTTAGTCAGGTATAATTTCATTAAATCTGTCTGTCCATGATATTGGGTAATGTATCTGGTCACCTGATTAGTTTTGTGTGGCTTATTTTCATATAGGGCCTGGTGCCTTGTTATATGCTTAGCCCTATTGTATCCTTTCTTAATCGAGCGTCTGCTATACCCACGTTCCAAGAACCTCTCCTTTAAGTCCGATGCTTGTGTCTCAAAGTCCGCCTCATTTGTACATATTCTGCGCAAACGCAAAAATTGTCCTATTGGAATAGATCTAATCATTGTTGGGGGGTGTGACGATGTTGCATGGAGGAGGGAATTTACTGCCGTAGATTTACGGAAAATGTTGGTATATAGGCAGCCACTATCATCCTTGTGAACCCCCACATCCAAAAATTCCATAAACCTTATGTCACACTTGTATGTAAGGTGAATGTTGAGGGAATTTGAATTTAGTTGTTCCATGAAATCATGGAGAGATTCTGCCGACCCCTGCCAAACAAAAAATATGTCATCAATGAACCGCACCCAAATCAGGATGCGGTCCATTGACGGTACTAACTCAGTATGAAAAAGGTCCCTCTCCCACAGCCCCAGGAATAAATTTGCATACGAGGGCGCAAATGAAGCCCCCATTGCAGTGCCCTGGAGCTGTAGGTAGAGGGACCCCTTAAAAAGAAAAAAAATCCTTGTCAGAGAGAATTCGAGGAGTTGCGTCACAAATTTCCTCATGGTTGTGGGTAGCGGTGACGTCTCTAAAAAATAGCTTGCTGCTCTTACACCATCATGATGGCAGATATTGGTGTACAGGCTCTCAACATCGCATGACACCAGGAAAGTATCGTCGCCAACATACAGACCATCTATTTTCTTTAAAAATTCATTTGTGTCTTTGATGAAAGACGGTAAATTTTCAACCAGGGGCTGTAGCCTTGAATCAAGGAACTTATTAATATTCTCTAAATAATCACCACACCCGGAGACAATGGGTCTCCCGGTTCTTATGAACCTTCGGTAGCAAATAAAACGTTGATACTGTCGGTTCATGAACTTGTAGTGCTTGAAATAACTCTTTATTGATGACTCCAGTGTCAAGGGCTTCCTTCAAAATGAGTGACAATTCGGCACGGAATTTGATTAAGGGATTAAAGGTCAATTTTTTATAAAATACATTATCCCTCAATTGCCGGAATACTTCACATTCATACATATGTGTGGGCCAAATCACAACATTTTCCCCCTTGTCAGCCGGTTTAATAATCACGTCAGATAGCCCCTTCAGTTTATTCAGGGCCATTTTCTCTTTCTTGCCGAGATTCTCACACGACGGTAACCATGGAATTTTGTCAAATTCTTTACTGACCGTTCTAACGAACGTATCAATGGTGGGACAGGCCGACAAGGGGGGAAATTTGTGGGATTTGGGCTGAATGGATGCAGGGATCTTACCTCCCAATGGTTGATTGTGCTCCAGTGCCAGTTCATCAAGGATGCCTAGTGCCTCCTGCTCCGCCTCTGTAGGGAACAATTGCAATATTTCCTCATTGTGAAAATGTTTTTTAAATAACAACTTTCTGGCGAATAAATGCAAGTCTTTTATAGCTACAAACTTGTCGCATTGTGCAGTGGGACAAAACGTTAAGCCTTTTTGTAAAACATTAATCTCAACTTCAGATAAAGTATGAGTACTGAGATTAATTACCTTTAGATTATTCCTTGTATTCTCTGGTGAATATCTGAAGTTACGTTTGGCTGGTGCATACCGCGGTTCCCGTTTGCGTTTTGGGGTAGATCCAATAGAAGCCAGAGTTGATACAGAGGCGGAGGAGGAGGCACCCGAGACGTCCACCAATGCTTGATTGGATGAAGCTGAATCCAAACGATCACGTTGATTCTCATTCTGGTTGTGTTTCCGCCACCTATAAATCCTTCCCTTTGCGAAATCACCCTGATCTCTTGCTAATTTATTTTTCTGAGTCATCTGAATATTTTTTATCCATTGATCCATTTGTTTTTCCAACAAACCATCCATAGATGTCAACTGTTCAGCCGACAGACAGGCTTTTGCTTTGGTATATACTTCATCTAGTGATTTATCAATAGTATCAATATTGTTGGAATTATATTTGATCAATAACTCCATTAACTGTTTAGAAGCAGTGTTACACGTCTCCTCCCAGTTCTTTATAAATTCCTCGTCATTGACAGGGAATGCATGACCGTGTATGGCCAATATGGCTCCCTTACTAACCATTCCAAACCCCCCAACCACCATTGCTAAAAGCAAACCCACATTCCAATAAAAAACGTAACTCCAATGTCTTTGGATAATTATGGCCACAGTGGCCAGTTTATTAACAAACAAACAAAAACATTTAAATAAACATTAGCATAATTTTTATGCAAATAATTTGAGGGGAGGTTCTTGGAGCCCACCGGGGAAAAAGTTCTGGCTTCAAATTATTTTGGCAAAAACCAAAAAACGTAAAACACCTCAATTTACCCCCAGCCGTAACACCAGCTCAGGGGCACCATAATTCCCGTTTTGGGAACAATTAAACCACCACCAGCTCCCAGGGTAAACACCCCGTCCAGAGCCTGTAACCAAAATGCCAGAACACCAAACCCGTTTAACTGTCCGGAATTTCCATCAAATTCCTTCGCCGCTGAATCCGCATAAACTCCAAGAACCCCACCCCCGCCACTGCCACTGTGACAATATATATTAAAATAACATTTAACACCTGCCTAACTAACAACCCTGCTCTAAATCAAAACGCCCCGTTGACCCAACTATAACCAGCCACTCAGAACAAGACCAAAAAAAAAAAAATTGGGGAGGGCGGGTGGGACTAAAATCCTGAACTGCCAGCTAAAAGTGTGCCCAGTTTCCCGCACTTTTACCTATATAGCCCCCACCTCCCTCTCATAACCCCTCCCACCCTACTATTGACCAATCAATGCGGCTATTTTTATTTAAAACTGGAGCCCATGACCAAGCACAGTCATGGGGGGGCCTCCATTTACTTCGCCTATTCCTGCCCCCTCCTGGTGTCACGTGGATACGTAAGCCTCTTGGTATTAGTTGATATTGTATGTAATTTTCTAAAAAGGCTTTACTCCACCATGACCTAGTCCTTTTATAAGTAAGATTTTTAATTATTTTAAATAGCTCATCAAATTCACAACCATCGGTAACCATAGTATTAGCATTCCCCTTGGAAAAAAACGCCTTAACCTGTCCCTGCCGTGATAGCTCTCTGGCTCTGAAATCCATGTTCTGATTACGAAGGAACAACCTGTGCAAAACACAGTAATATATCAATTAAGTATATAACACAGTACACCCAAGATTATAAACAAAAAAATAATAAAAAATAATAAATAAAATAATATAATCTAAAATAAAAAATATCCAGAAAATATATAGGGTGCGCTGTGCAGGAGTACAGTGAAAGCCCACTGTGAAGAAGAACTAACAACCATCGTAAAGCGACATGGGACAAAGTCCAAAAAGATTCAACCAAGGCTGAGATAAGGAAAAATATGGCTTTATTGATTGGATGCCTATGATTACATATAATCATATTTAATATGTTAATTAAGTAAAAGACTCAAAAAAATAAATATAAATCAATAAAAGCTTGCGCACACTGACAATATATAAAAAAAGCTATAGCAGAAACCTACCAACAGGATATTCTGGATATTTTTTATTTTAGATTATATTATTTTATTTATTATTTTTTATTATTTTGTTGTTTATAATCTTTGGTGTACTGTGTTATATACTCCAGCCATATGCAGAACCATCAGCGATTGCTGAATCTTCCCCAGCACCACCTAATAATCGACGTTGCAACAAGGTGGAACTCCACACTGCACATGCTTCAGAGGCTGTGCGAACAGAGGTGTGCTGTCATTTATTTGTGGGAGGATACACATACACGGGCAGGCAGTTGGATGGCAGACATGGAGTTGTCTGGTGTGCAGTGGTCGAAGCTACAAGACCTCTGTCAAGTCCTTCAGTGTTTTGAGGAATGCGCACGGCTGGTAAGTGCAGATGACGCCATCATAAGCATGAGCATCCCACTAATGTGTCTGCTGATGCACAGTTTGACGCACATCAAGGAGCAGGCATCTGCAGCCGAGGAAGAGGGAAGCCTTGATGACAGTCAGCCATTGTCTGGTCAGGGAAGTCTACAGGACGAGGTGGCGGATGAAGAGGAGGAGGATGATGGGGATGAATATTTATGGGTGGAGGATGCTTCTCAGGGGGCAATAGAAACTGGTGGCGTTGCAAGGTCAGGTACAGGGTTTTTGCAGGCCACAAGTGATGTTGATTTGTAAGAAAGTGCTCCTCAACCCAGCACAAGCAGTAAATTGACACCTGGAACATTGGCCCACATGGCAGAGTATGCCTTGCGTATCCTAAAAAGGGTCCCCCGCATTATCAAAATAATGACCGATGACGATTACTGGTTGGCCTGCCTCCTGGATCCACGATACAAAGGAAAATTACAAAATATCATGCCACATGAGAAACTTGAGCAAATATTGGCTACCAAACAAGCAACTCTTGTAGACCGTTTTGTTCAGGCATTCCCAGCACACAGAGGCGGTGATAGTTCTTACATGAGCTGTAGGGGAAAACATGGCAGAGGTGTTAGAGGTGCACAAATCCGAAGTGGTGTTGGACAGAGGGGTTTTATGACCAGGTTGTGGAGTGATTTCGCAACGACCGCTGACACGACAGGCACTGCTGCATCAATTCAAAGTGACAGGAGACAGCATTTGTCCAGTATGGTTACCAACTATTTTTCCTCCCTTATCAATGTTCTCCCTCACAGGTCATTCCCCTTTGATTACTGGGCATCTAAAATAGACACCTGCCCTGATTTGGCAGAATATGCATTATAGGAGCTCGCTTGCCCAGCTGAGAGTGTGCTATCAGAAAGAGTCTTCAGTGCTGCTGGTTCAATACTGACCAAAAAAAGGACACGTCTGGCTACCCGAAATGTTGATGATCTAACCTTCATTAAAATGAACCAATCATGGATTTCAAATTATTTTGCCCCACCTTCCCCTGCTGACACGTAGCTTGCCTTAAAAATGTCTTGCTTTTGGCCTCCTCTTACTGACTGCTCCAATTCCTCCATTTGCAGCTGCTGAATGTCCACCATAGGCCATTTTTAAACCTCCCTAAATGGGCTGACTCCCCCCACAGGGCCGTAATCACCACTTGGTGCAAGCACCCGTGCGAGTGCCGTTTGCCTGGACAGGTGGGTGTGCCCACTCTTGGGCGACGGCACTGGCACAGGGTCCCTCATAGTACAATGAAGTGTCTCTGATGGTGGTGGTGCACAACCAACGTCAGACACACCATCGTAATATGAGGGGCCCTGTGCCAGTACCGCCGCCCATGAGAGAGTGTTCCCCCCCAGCTCGAACAGTGCTCTACCACTTGCAAAACTTACCTCTCCCTGCTCCACCACTGTATAGTTTGTGCTGTTAAATCCTTCAATGGCACTGCCAATACAAATTTGTTGACATGATAGATGATAGTAAAAATATATGGGGGCCCTGGCCTCCATTTAGACCAGTTAATACTTTGCGCCAACTACCACTGTCTACTACTCAGCAGAGGAACCCACCCCTGTACCTAGCTATGCCACCAGTTTATTTATGAACATTTTTTGGGCTGACATTTAGCCCACGTGATTATTTTGGCCTACTAACTGTGTCAGCCACTTATTACAGTTGTCCTCCACTGAAAAAAGCTATGCCGCCTGTGTACTCCTGTTACTAATTTTGAACTGCATTTAGCCTACTTTTTTATTTTAGGCCTGCTAAGTCTGTGTGAGCCTCTCATAACAGTTGTCCTCCTCCACTGAACAAAGCTATGCCGCCTGTGTACTCCTGTTACCAATTTTGAACTGCATTTAGCCTACTTTCTTATTTGGGCCTACTAACTGTGTCTGCCCCTCATTACAGTTGTCCTCCGCTGAACAAAGCTATGCCGCCTGTTTAGTCCTGTTACCAATTTTGAACTGCATTTAGCCTACTTTATTATTTGGGCCTACTAACTGTGTCTGCCCCTCATTACAGTTGTCCTCCGCTGAACAAAGCTATGCCGCCTGTTTAGTCCTGTTACCAATTTTGAACTGCATTTAGCCTACTTTATTATTTGGGCCTATATCTGTGTTTCCTCCTCATCCTGCCCATTGCCCAGCCACTGCTAGATGAGTCTGCTGGTACATTGACCCAGACCACTACATTCCCCTTGCACTCTACACAGCCAGAATCTGACCCTGCTGAAAGTCAGGTTCCCCTTTCCCGCATACTATACCACCTTACACGGGGACAAAGAAGGTGCAGATGAAAGTGCAAGTTCCTTCATCAGGTGGGGGGGCATACTTGTTGGCACTGGCACAGGGTCCCTCATAGTACGCAAAAGTGTCTCTGGCAGTGGGAGGCGCCACCCGCCATCAAACACACCGCCGTACTATGAGGGGCCATGTGCCAGTGCCAACTAGTGGCCCCCCCTGCTTGCTCAGGATCGCAGCACTTGCAAAGTTGAAATACTTACCTCTCCCTGATCCACCGCCGGAACGTATTCCGCGTTTCCTGGGCCCATGAAAATCTTGAGCCAGCCCTACCCCCCCACAACTTTAGCGAAATGAGCCCCTGTTTTCAATGCCTAACTATTATTATAAAGTAAATTAAGATTGACAAGCTTCAGTAATATGAATTGATGTTTTTGGCATTAAAATGGGCACTGTATGTGTTTTCCTATCCTCCACTCACTGCCGACTTTGATTCCCCATTGACTTGCATTGGGTTTCGTGTTTCGGCCGACCCCCGACGTTTTGCAATAATCGGCCGATTTCACCCGACCTGACTTTTGAGAAAGTCGGGTTTCACGAAACTCAAAACGATTCTAAAAAAGTAAAAGTCGCTCAACTTTACTCGTGTGGTCTCCGAGTGTTTCGGTGTGCTCGGAGATTTAGTTTTCGTCGCAGCAGCTGCATGATTTGCAGCTGCTAGACAGCCTGAATACATGTGGGAGTTGCCTGTTTGTTAGGGAGTTCTCACATGTATTCAGGCTGTCTAGCAGTTGCAAATCATGCAGCTGAGGCGAAGAAAAATAAATCTCTGAGCACGCTGAATTACTCGGAGACAACCCGAGCATGCTCGGGGAAACCCGAGTAATGAGTATACTCGCTCATCACTATCTTGAACTCATTCAAGAGCCTTTTGATAAACATTTTTGTTTTTTCCTTCCAGTGCAAAGATGAACAGATTTTTGGCAGTTCCAACTTTTGAAAAGGTAACGTAAAGTTGACCATGAGAAAAGCATGGAGATTGCAAATCGATCCCTACTACTTTCAAGGACTGTCCCTGAGCCTTGTTAATGGACATTTCAAATGCCAGTTAAAGTGCAAACTGGAGGCGTTTAAAATCAAAAGGCAAATCAGATGGATTGAGTGGAATTCTTAGAATGAAAATGTCCTCTCCATTGGCACATCCTGTCAAAATGTTTGCTTCAATTACATATGTAACAGGTTCTTTATCAAGAGTCTTGTTCCATTACACAGCTTTGGTGAATCTAAATTTCTCAACAGCAGAATAGGTGCACCAGGTTTTAGAAAGAGTTTATGCAGGCTGTGTATCTAATCCTATCCTATGTTATACTTTCTGCTGAGCCATGTATCTAATCCTATCCTGTGTGATACTGGCTGATGAGCCTTGTATGTAATCCTATCCTGTGTGATACTGTCTGCTGAGCCTTGCATGTAATCCTATCCTGCGTGATACTGTTTGCTGAGCCATGTGTCTAATCCTATCCTGTGTGATACTGTCTGATGAGCCTTGTATGTAATCCTATCCTGTGTGATAGTCTGCTGAGCCATGTATCTAATCCTATCCTGTGTGATATAGTCTGCTGAGCCATGTATCTAATCCTATCCTGTGTGATACTGTCTGATGAGCCTTGTATGTAATCCTATCCTTTGTGATAGTCTGCTGAGCTGTGTATCTAATCCTATCCTGTGTGATACTGTCTGCTGAGCCATGTATCTAATCCTATCCTGTGTGATACTGTCTGATGAGCCTTGTATGTAATCCTATCCTTTGTGATAGTCTGCTGAGCTGTGTATCTAATCCTATCCTGTGTGATACTTTCTGCTGAGCTGTGTATCTAATCCTATCCTGTGTGATACTGTCTGATGAGCCTTGTATGTAATCCTATCCTTTGTGATAGTCTGCTGAGCTGTGTATCTAATCCTATCCTGTGTGATACTTTCTGCTGAGCTGTGTATCTAATCCTATCCTGTGTGATACTGTCTGATGAGCCTTGTATGTAATCCTATCCTGTGTGATAGTCTGCTGAGCCATGTATCTAATCCCATCCTGTGTGATATAGTCTGCTGAGCCATGTATCTAATCCTATCCTGTGTGATACTGTCTGATAAGCCTTGTATGTAATCCTATCCTTTGTGATAGTCTGCTGAGCTGTGTATCTAATCCTATCCTGTGTGATACTGTCTGCTGAGCCATGTATCTAATCCTATCCTGTGTGATACTGTCTGATGAGCCTTGTATGTAATCCTATCCTTTGTGATAGTCTGCTGAGCTGTGTATCTAATCCTATCCTGTGTGATACTTTCTGCTGAGCTGTGTATCTAATCCTATCCTGTGTGATACTGTCTGATGAGCCTTGTATGTAATCCTATCCTTTGTGATAGTCTGCTGAGCTGTGTATCTAATCCTATCCTGTGTGATACTTTCTGCTGAGCTGTGTATCTAATCCTATCCTGTGTCATACTGTCTGATGAGCCTTGTATGTAATCCTATCCTGTGTGATAGTCTGCTGAGCCATGTATCTAATCCCATCCTGTCTGATATAGTCTACTGAGCCATGTATCTAATCCTATCCTGTGTGATATAGTCTGCTGAGCCGTGTATCTAATCCTATCCTGTGTGATATTGTCTGATGAGCCCTGTATGTAATCCTATCCTGTGTGATACTTTCTGCTGAGCCGTGTATCTAATCCTATCCTGTGTGATATAGTCTGATGAGCCTTGTATGTAATCCTATCCTTTGTGATAGTCTGCTGAGCTGTGTATCTAATCCTATCCTGTGTGATACTGTCTGATGAGCCTTGTATGTAGTCCTATACTGTGTGATACTTTCTGCTGAGCTGTGTATCTAATCCTATCCTGTGTGATACTGTCTGATGAGCCTTGTATGTAATCCTATCCTGTGTGATAGTCTGCTGAGCCATGTATCTAATCCCATCCTGTGTGATATAGTCTGCTGAGCCATGTATCTAATCCTATCCTGTGTGATATAGTCTGCTGAGCCGTGTATCTAATCCTATCCTGTGTGATATTGTCTGATGAGCCTTGTATGTAATCCTATCCTGTGTGATACTTTCTGCTGAGCCATGTATCTAATCCTATCCTGTGTGATATAGTCTGATGAGCCTTGTATGTAATCCTATCCTGTGTGGTAGTCTGCTGAGCTGTGTATCTAATCCTATCCTGTGTGATATAGTCTGCTGAGCCATGTATCTAATCCTATCCTGTGTGATATAGTCTGCTGAGCCATGTATCTAATCCTATCCTGTGTGATATAGTCTGATGAGCCTTGTATGTAATCCTATCCTGTGTGGTAGTCTGCTGAGCTGTGTATCTAATCCTATCCTGTGTGATACAGTCTGTTGAACTGTGTTCTAATTCTCTACTGTGTGATACTGACTGCTGAGCCATGTATCTAATCCTTTCCTGTGTGATACTGTCTGCTGAGCCGTGTATCTAATCCTCTCCTGTGTGATAGTGTCTGCTGAGCTGTGTATCTAATCCTATCCTGTGTGATACTGTCTGCTAAGCCGTGTATCTAATCCTATCCTGTGTGATAGTGTCTGCTGAGCTGTGTATCTAATCCTATAGTGTATGATACTGTCTGCTGAGCTGTGTATGTAATCCGATCCTGTGTGATACTAACTGCTGAGTGGACGGGGCTATGTGGAGTGGGCATGGCTTGATACATACGCACACACACACATATATACTCAACTTTATAGATAGATACAGTTGTGGCCAAAAGTATTGACACCCCTGCAATTCTGTCAGATAATACTCAGTTTCTTCCTGAAAATGATTGCAAACACAAATTCTTTGTTATTATCAGCATTTGATTTGTCTTAAATGAAAAAGCGCAAAAAGAATTGTCCTTAAGCCAAATTGGATATAATTCCACACCAAACATCAAAAAGGGGGTGGACAAAAGTATTGGCACTGTTTGAAAAATCATGTGATGCTTTTCTAATTTGTGTAATTAACAGCACCTGTAACTTACCTGTGGCACCTAACAGGTGTTGGCAATAACTAAATCACACTTGCAGCCAGTTGACATGGATTAAAGTTGACTCAATCTCTGTCCTGTGTCCTTGTGTGTACCACATTGAGCATGGAGAAAAGAAAGAAGACCAAAGAACTGTCTGAGGACTTGAGAAACCAAATTGTGAGGAAGCATGACCAATCTCAAGGCTACAAGTCCATCTCCAAAGACCTGAATGTTCCTGTGTCTACCGTGCGCAGTGTCATGAAGAAGTTTAAAGCCCATGGCACTGTGGCTAACCTCCCTAGATGTGGACGGAAAAGAAAAATTGACAAGAGATTTCAACACAAGATTGTGCGGATGTTGGATAAAGAACCTCGACTAACATCCAAACAAGTTCAAGGTGCCCTGCAGTCCGAGGGTACAACAGTGTCAACCCGTACTATCCGTCAGCGTCTGAATGAAAAGGGACTGTATGGTAGGAGACCCAGGAAGACCCCACTTCTTACCCCGAGACATAAAAAAGCCAGGCTGGAGTTTGCCAAAACTTACCTGAAAAGCCTAAAACGTTTTGGAAGAATGTTCTCTGGTCAGATGAGACAAAAGTAGAGCTTTTTGGGCAAAGGCATCAACATAGAGTTTACAGGAGAAAAAAAGTGGCATTCAAAGAAAAGAACATGGTCCCTACAGTCAAACATGGCAGAGGTTCCCTGATGTTTTGGGGTTGCTTTGCTGCCTCTGTCACTGGACTGCTTGACCGTGTGCATGACATTATGAAGTCTGAAGACTACCAACAAATTTTGCAGCATAATGTGGGGCCCAGTGTGAGAAAGCTGGGTCTCCCTCAGAGGTCATGGGTCTTCCAGCAGGACAATGACCCAAAACACACTTCAAAAAGGACTAGAAAATGGTTTGAGAGAAAGCATTGGATACTTCTAAGGTGGCCAGCAATGAGTCCAGACCTGAATCCCATAGAACGCCTGTGGAGAGATCTAAAAATGGCAGTTTGGAGCAGCCACCCTTCAAATATCAGGGACATGGAGCAGTTTGCCAAAGAAGAATGGTCTAAAATTCCAGCAGAGCATTGTAAGAAACTCATTGAAGGTTACCGGAAGTGGTTGGTCGGAGTTATGTTGGCTAAAGGTTGTGCAACCAAGTATTAGGCTGCCGTCATAGCAGTATTTGGTCAGTATTTTACATCAGTATTTGTAAGCCAAAACCAGGAGTGGGTGATAAATGCAGAAGTGGTGACGTGTTTCTATTATACTTTTCCTCTATTTGTTCCACTCCTTGTTTTGGCTTACAAATACTGATGTAAAATACTGACGAAATACTGCTAGTGTGATGGCAGCCTTAGGCTGAGGGTGCCAATACTTTTGTCTGGCCCATTTTTGGAGTTTTGTGTGAAATGATCAATGTTTTGCTTTTCGCTTCATTCTCTTTTGTGTTTTTTCATTTAAGACTAGTGTTGAGCGATACCTTCCGATATCGGAAAGTATCGGTATCGGATTGGATCGGCCGATATTCAAAAAATATCGGATATCGCCGATACCGATACCCGATCCCAATGCAAGTCAATGGGACCAAAATATCGGAATTAAAATAAACCCTTTCTTTCCTTGTAGGTTCATTCTACATGAAGGAAAACAACTAAGAATAATGCAGGATGTATTTGGGGAGGTGGCAGAGACATTAAAGGCATAGAGGTTTAGCCCAATCAAATAGAATAGCATGATTTCTTTTTTTTTAACGTTCGGAGTGACAAAGATATTGACTATGTAAATTTTTTTTTATTTTGCCAGCTATTGATGTTTCACTATTCCACGCCCTTCCCCTTCATTTTTTTTACTTTTCCCACACTTTCATCTTCATCATCATCAGCATCTTTGACATCAACTTCTTCTTCACCTTATTCATCTTCTTCTTCATCTTCTACCTATTTTTCTTTTTATTACATTCTTCATATTTATTTTATTCAACTATTATTATTCTTCCTATTCTACTTCTTCATCATATTCTCATTTGTGACAGGCATTCCCGTAGTTGTTATCTATAAAAGTTTGAAGATTACACCTTCCGTTCTGCCTGTCACAAAAGTTACATTTGTCCGCGTTCAGTTTGGCCTGCAGCATCAGGCTTTATCCAGGGGCACCACGAGGAGGAACGGACTCACCCCCATACACTCCTTAGTCTTCTTCTGCATATAATTTAGATAATATCTTTTGCTCTGATATTAAGTGTTATGCTTAATGTTCTTCTGCTCTTTGTTCTGCAGCCTCTTGTTCTTCTGCTTCTCGGTCTTCCATGTCGTCGTCTCCAGGGTCGTCATCTCCAGGGTCGTCATCTCCGCCGTCATCATCTCCGCCGTCGTCATCTCCGCCGTTGTCGTCGTCATCGGGGTGGTCTTCAGGGTCGTCATCTCCAGGGTCGTCGTCATCTCAGTGGTTGTCGTCTCTGGTGTCGTCGTCATCTTAGGGGTGGTCTTCCGGGTCATCGTCTTTAGGGTCTTCAACTTGGAAATGTAGCAGAAGGTACAAGAAGGCTGAGAAAATGCCGAGAACCAGCTGAGGGAACTGGAACTCGGATGGCTACCCGAAGGTTCAAAGCCAATGGAACTACCGAGGACCAGCTGATGTTACTGGAACCCGGTTACTAAGCAGGAGGTACCCGTGCTCAAAAGCACTACCAAGGACCGCCTGACGTTGGCGGAACTCGGATACCCAGAAGGAGGCACCTAAGCCAAAGGCTCTGCCCGGAACCAGCTGACGTTACTGGAACCAGGATGGGGAGCAGAAGGTACAAGAGCAAAAGACACTGTCGAGAACTAGCTGACGGTACTGGAACCCGGTTGGGTAGCCGAAGGTCCAAGAGCCAATGGAACTACTGAGGATCAGCTGATGTTACTGGAACCCGCTTACTAAGCAGGAGGTACCCATGCCTGAAAGCACTACCAAGGACCACCTGACGTTGGTGGAACTCGGATACCCAGAAGGAGGCACCTAAGCCAAAGGCTCTGCCCGGAACCAGCTGATGGTACTGAAACCAGGATGGGGAGCAGAAGGTACATGAGCAAAAGACACTGCCGAGAACCAGCTGACGGTGCTGGAACCAGGATGTGGACCAGAAGGTCCACAGGAGAGGAGAGAACAGCTAGGCCGCGAGGCTGCCGCAGTTACCGAACACCAACAGTCCTACAGGGGGAGCTTGGCCTACTGGCACTACAGAACCAGCCTTGATTGCCAATTCCCGCAGCCCACATAGGAAGCTCCTAAACTGGAGGCACCATGGAGTTGGCTAACCCGGCCGCAACACGACGGGGCAATGCATAGACATCTCAGTGAGCTTGACACTACCCGGAACCAGCTGACGATGCTGGAACCAGGCTGGGCACGAGGGAGTACCCGTGACAAAAACACTGCCGAGAACCAGCTGGCAGTGCTGGAACACGGATGCGTTGCCCAAGTGTGTAAGAGCCAATGGCACCGAGGACCAGCTGACGGTGCTGGAACACGGTTACTAAGCTGTAGGTACCCGCGCTTAAAAGCACTACCAAGGACCGCCTGGCGTTGGTGGAACTCGGATACCCAGAAGGAGGCACCTAAGCCAAAGGCTCTGCCCGGAACCAGCTGACGGTGCTGGAACCAGGATGTGGACCAGAAGGTCCACAGGAGAGGAGAGAACAGCTAGGCCGCGAGGCAGCCGCAGTTACCGAACACCAACAGTCCTACAGGGGGAGCTTGGCCTACTGGCACTACAGAACCAGCCTTGATTGCCAATTCCCGCAGCCCACATAGGAAGCTCCTAAACTGGAGGCACCGTGGAGTTGGCTAACCCGACCGCAACACGACGGGGCAACGCATAGGTGTCTCAGTGAGCTTGACACTACCCAGAAACAGCTGACGGTGCTGGAACCAGGCTGGGCACGAGGGAGTACCCGTGACAAAAACACTGCCGAGAACCAGCTGGCGGTGCTGGAACACGGATGCGTTGCCCAAGTGTGTAAGAGCCAATGGCACCGAGGACAGCTGACGGTGCTGGAACACGGTTACTAAGCTGTAGGTACCCGCGCTTAAAAGCACTACCAAGGACCGCCTGGCGTTGGCGGAACTCGGATACCCAGAAGGAGGCACCTAAGCCAAAGGCTCTTCCCGGAACCAGCTGACGGTGCTGGAACCAGGATGTGGACCAGAAGGTCCACAGGAGAGGAGAGAACAGCTAGGCCGTGAGGCAGCCGCAGTTACCGAACACCAACAGTCCTACAGGGGGAGCTTGGCCTACTGGCACTACAGAACCAGCCTTGATTGCCAATTCCTGCAGCCCAAATAGGAAGCTCCTAAACTGGAGGCACCATGGAGTTGGCTAACCCAACCGCAACACGATGGGGCAACGCATAGGCATCTCAGTGAGCTTGACACTACCCGGAAACAGCTGACGGTGCTGGAACCAGGCTGGGCACGAGGGAGTACCCGTGACAAAAACACTGCCGAGAACCAGCTGGCGGTGCTGGAACACGGATGCGTTGCCCAAGTGTGCAAGAGCCAATGGCACCGAGGACCAGCTGACGGTGCTGGAACACGGTTACTAAGCTGTAGGTACCCGCGCTTAAAAGCACTACCAAGGACCGCCTGGCGTTGGCGGAACTCGGATACCCAGAAGGAGGCACCTAAGCCAAAGGCTCTGCCCGGAACCAGCTGACTGTGCTGGAACCAGGATGTGGACCAGAAGGTCCACAGGAGAGGAGAGAACAGCTAGGCCGCGAGGCAGCCGCAGTTACCGAACACCAACAGTCCTACAGGGGGAGCTTGGCCTACTGGCACTAGAGAACCAGCCTTGATTGCCAATTCCCGCAGCCCACATAGGAAGCTCCTAAACTGGAGGCACCATGGAGTTGGCTAACCCGACCGCAACACGACGGGCAACGCATAGGCGTCTCAGTGAGCTTGACACTACCCAGAAACAGCTGACGGTGCTGGAACCAGGCTGGGCACGAGGGAGTACCCGTGACAAAAACACTGCCGAGAACCAGCTGGCGGTGCTGGAACACGGATGCGTTGCCCAAGTGTGTAAAAGCCAATGGCACCGAGGACCAGCTGACGGTGCTGGAACACGGTTACAAAGCTGTAGGTACCCGCGCTTAAAAGCACTACCAAGGAACGCCTGGAGTTGGCGGAACTCGGATACCCAGAAGGAGGCACCTAAGCCAAAGGCTATGCCCGGAACCAGCTGACGGTGCTGGAACCAGGATGTGTACCAGAAGGTCCACAGGAGAGGAGAGAACAGCTAGGCCGTGAGGCAGCCGCAGTTACCGAACACCAACAGTCCTACAGGGGGAGCTTGGCCTACTGGCACTACAGAACCAGCCTTGATTGCCAATTCCCGCAGCCCACATAGGAAGCTCCTAAACTGGAGGCACCATGGAGTTGGCTAACCCGACCGCAACACGACGGGCAACGCATAGGCGTCTCAGTGAGCTTGACACTACCCAGAAACAGCTGACGGTGCTGGAACCAGGCTGGGCACGAGGGAGTACCCGTGACAAAAACACTGCCGAGAACCAGCTGGCGGAGCTGGAACACGGATGCGTTGCCCAAGTGTGCAAGAGCCAATGGCACCGAGGACCAGCTGACGGTGCTGGAACACGGTTACTAAGCTGTAGGTACCCATGCTTAAAAGCACTACCAAGGACCGCCTGGCGTTGGCGGAACTCGGATACCCAGAAGGAGGCACCTAAGCCAAAGGCTCTTCCCGGAACCAGCTGACGGTGCTGGAACCAGGATGTGGACCAGAAGGTCCACAGGAGAGGAGAGAACAGCTAGGCCGCGAGGCAGCCGCAGTTACCGAACACCAACAGTCCTACAGGGGGAGCTTGGCCTACTGGCACTACAGAACCAGCCTTGATTGCCAATTCCCGCAGCCCACATAGGAAGCTCCTAAACTGGAGGCACCATGGAGTTGGCTAACCCGACCGCAACATGATGGGGCAACGCATAGGCGTCTCAGTGAGCTTGACACTACCCGGAAACAGCTGACGGTGCTGGCACCATGCTGGGCACGAGGGAGTACCCGTGACAAAGACACTGCCGAGAACCAGCTGACGGTGCTGGAACATGGATGCATTGCCTATTCAAGATTGTCTTCCTAGAGCCCCAACTAGCGGTGTTGGAGCAAAAGGTAAGCAGGGGGAGCAAAGTGTAGGCCGAAGCCTGCACTGGAGGCAGCTTTGTGTCTGCGTTGCGTTTGCAGGACACGTTGCTGGCTACACAGCGGGGGAACAGCTGGCGTTGCTGAACCCCACTGAAACATTGGCTGGTGTTTTTCTCTGTGCAGCTAGCACTTCCGGGCAAAAACTGGCGGTGTTAGAGCCCAGGGTCTGCAGGAGGAGCCGATTGTAGGCCAAAGCCTAATTCAACCAATTTCAAAGGTAACCTTTAACCCACCCTCAGGTGTTACAATTTAGAAGAGCCACACCTTGTGCAGCAGTTATGCTCCACAAGTGAAAGGTTGCTCTTTAAATTTTGCTCATTGCACACGCTGAATGAAACACGTACACAATTTTGCCCAATATACAGTAAGAGTGTATTGGAGGCGTGACTTGTCTTTTTAAGGAGACGCAGCACAGGTGTCCAAAAATAACGCGTTGGTGCTGGGCGCAGCCTCTTGAGCGTTGTTATTTGCTGTACAGGAGTCTGCGCTCTTGTTAGCCCTTGCCCATGCCCTTTTAGTGCTGCCCGTCTTATGACCTCATTTCATGTTGGCCGGTGCGGTTAACGATGGCCATGAATCCCAGACCCACAGTGTCTTTTCATAAAGTCACAGTGCGGGGCTGGGATTCGTGGCCTTGCGCAGTAAATATCTTCGCCGCTCACACATGTCCTTACACCTGCTTCAGACTGGGCGGCCCCAGCTGATCCCTTATTGCCTTCCGCGGCCATGAGGCCGCACAGTCTGAAGAAGGCGGAAGGAGAGAAGTGAAGACAGGCGAAGATATGCACTGCTAGTGCCCATCAATCACACCCTCGCAGTCAAAATATATCAGACAACGAGGAGCGTTGTGTCGGGCAGGGCGGACGCACAGGCACAGGCAGCCAACCAATGATGTCAGAAGACGGCCAGTGTTACCTAGGGGGGTGCTGCGTGTCATTTAAAAAGGAGAATCACACCTCAGGGACAGTGTAATGGTCTCTAATGAGACACATTTTGTACGTGTTGAGTTCGACGTGGGCAAGGAGGAGAAAAAGTCAGCCACCTTGTACAAATGCAGCATTACTGCTGTACAAGGTGGCTGTTATACATAGAAACACCTGGGGGGGGCAGGTTCCCTTTAATTTCAGTTCAGATGCCTGCGTGGTGTTTGCACAGCTGGCGGTGCTGAACCCCACTGACACAATGGCTGGTGTTTTTCTCTGTGCAGCCAGCACTTCCGGGCCCCAACTGGCGTTGTTAGAGCCCAGGGTCTGCAGGAGGAGCAGAGTGTAGGCCTAAGCCTAGTAGAACCAATTTCAAAGGTAACCTTTAACCCCCCTCAGGTGTTGCAAAGTACAAGAGCCACACCTTGTGCAGCATTAATGCTGCACAAGTCAGAGGTTGCTCTTTGAATTTTTCTACTTGCACACGCTGAATGAAACACGTACACAATTTAGCCCATTATACAGTCAAACTGTATTGGAGGCGTGACTGACTTGCCTTTTTAGGGAGACGCAGCAGAGGTGTCAAAGTTTACACCTAGGTGGTGGGCGCAGACTCAAAGGCGTCGTTATTTGATGCACAGGAGTCTGCGCTCTTGTGTTATCCCTTGGCAATGCCCTGTTAGCGCTGCCCGTCTTCTGACCTCATTTCATGTTGACCTTTGCGGGTAGCGATGCCCATGAATCCCAGACCCGCAGTGTCTTTTAAAAAACTCACACTGCGGGCCTTGGATTCATGGCCTTGTGCAGTAAATATGTTCGGCGCTCGCACATGTCCTTATACCTGCTTCAGACTGGGCGGCCTCCACTGATCCCTTATCGCATGCCGCGGCCATGAGGCCGCACAGTCTGAAGAAGGCGGAAGGAGATGAGTGAAGACAGGCAAACATATGCACTGCACATGCCCATCAATCACACCCTCGCAGTCAAAATAGATCAGACAACGAGGGGCGTTGTGTCGGGCAGGGCGGACGCACAGGCACAAGCAGCCAACCAACGATGTCAGAAGACGGCCAGCATTACCAATGGGGGTGCAGCGTGTCATTAAAAAGGAAAGTCATACCTCAGGGACATTGTAATGGTCTGTAATGAGACACATTTTGTACGTGTTGAGTTCGACGTGGCAAAGGAGAAAAAGTCAGCCACCATGTACAAATGCAGCATTACTGCTGTACAAGGTGGCTGTTATACATACAAACACCTGGGGGGGGGCAGGATCCCTTTAATTTCAGTTCAGGTGCCTGCGTGGTGTTTGCAGGACACGATGCCGGCTACACAGCAGGGGAACAGCTGGCGGTGCTGAACCCCACTAACACATTGGCTGGTGTTTTTCTCTGTGCAGCTAGCACGTCCGGGCCCCAACTGGCGGTGTTAGAGCCCAGGGTCAGCAGGAGGAGGAGAGGAGCAGAGTGTAGGCCGAAGCCTGCACTGGTGGCAGCTTTTGTTCTGTTGTGCCAGTGTGGCTTGTGCTGGACACGTTGCCGACTACATAGCAGGGGAACAGCTGGCGTTGCTGAACCCCACTAACACATTGGCTTGTGTTTTTCTCTGTGCAGCTAGCACGTCCGGGCAAAAACTGGCGGTGTTAGAGCCCAGGGTCAGCAGGAGGAGGAGAGTAGCAGAGTGTAGGCCGAAGCCTAATTGAACCAATTTCAAAGGTAACCTTTAACCCACCCTCAGGTGTTACAATGTAGAAGAGCCACACCTTGTGCAGCAGTAATGCTCCACAAGTGAAAGGTTGCTCTTTAAATTTTGCTCATTGCACACGCTGAATGAAACACGTACACAATTTTGCCCATTGTACAGTAAAACTGTATTGGAGGCGTGAATTGTGTTTTTAAGGAGACGCAGCACAGGTGGCCAAAAATAACGCCTTGGTGCTGGGTGCAGCCTCCTGAGCGCTGTTATTTCCTGTACAGGAGTCTGCGCTCTTGTTATCCCTTGGCCATGCGCTGTGAGCGCTGCCTGTCTTCTCACCTCATTTCATGTTGGCCGCTGCGGTTATCTATGGCCAGGAATCACAGACCCGCAGTGTCTTTTCATAAAGTCACACTGCAGGGCTGGGATTCATGGCCTTGCGCAGTAAATATGTTTGCCGCTCACTCATGTCCTTACACCTGCTTCAGACTGGGCGGCCTCAGCTGATCCCTTATCGCATGCCGCGGCCATGAGGCCACACACTCTGAAGAAGGCGGAAGGAGATGAGTGAAGACAGGCGAACATATGCACTGCACATGCCCATCAATCACACCCTCACAGTCAAAATAGATCAGACAACGAGGGGCGTTGTGTTGGACAGGGCGGACGCACAGGCACAGCCAGCCAACCAATGATGTCAGAAGATGGGCAGCGCTACCAAGGAGGGTGCTGCGTGTCATTAAAAAGGAAAGTCACACCTCAGGGACAATGTAATGGTCTGTAATGAGACACATTTTGTACGTGTTAAATTCCACGTGGGCAAGGAAAAAAAGGCAGCCACCTTGTACAAATGCAGCATTACTGCTGTACAAGGTGGCTGTTATACATAGAAACACCTGGGGGGGGCAGGTTCCGTTTAATTTCAGTTCAGGTGCCTGCATGGCGTTTGCAGGACACGTTGCCGGCTACACATCAGGGGAACAGCTGGCGTTGCTGAACCCCACTGACACATTGGCGGGTGTTTTTCTCTGTGCAGCTAGCACTTCCGGGCAACAACTGGCGGTGTTAGAGCCCAGGGTCAGCAGGAGGAGGAGAGGAGCAGAGTGTAGGCCGAAGCCTGCACTGGTGGCAGCTTTAGGTCTGTTGTGTCTGCGTGGCGTTTGCAGGACACGTTAAAGGCTACACAGCAGGGGAACAGCTGGCGTTGCGGAACCCCACTGACACATCAGCGAGTGTTTTTTCTGTGTAGACAACACTTTCAGGTGACAACTGACAGTGTTGAAACCCAGGGAATCAAAGAGGAGCAAAGTGTAGGCCGAAGCCTGCACTGGAGGCAGGAAAATGTCTGTTATTGTGCCAGCGTGGCTTGTGCTGGACACGTTGCCGGCTACACAGCAGAGGAACAGCTTGCGTTGCTGAACCCCACTGACACATTGGCAGGTGTTTTTCTCTGTGCAGCTAGCACTTCCGGGCAACAACTGGCGGTGTTAGAGCCCAGGGTCAGCAGGAGGAGGAGAGGAGCAGAGTGTAGGCCGAAGCCTGCACTGGTGGCAGCTTTAGGTCTGTTGTGTCTGCGTGGCGTTTGCAGGACACGTTAAAGGCTACACAGCAGGGGAACAGCTGGCGTTGCGGAACCCCACTGACACATCAGCGAGTGTTTTTTCTGTGTAGACAACACTTTCAGGTGACAACTGACAGTGTTGAAACCCAGGGAATCAAAGAGGAGCAAAGTGTAGGCCGAAGCCTGCACTGGAGGCAGGAACATGTCTGTTATTGTGCCAGCGTGGCTTGTGCTGGACACGTTGCCGGCTACACAGCAGAGGAACAGCTTGCGTTGCTGAACCCCACTGACACATTGGCGGGTGTTTTTCTCTGTGCAGCTAGCACTTCCGGGCAGCAACTGGCGGTGTTAGAGCCCAGGGTCCGCAGTAGGAGCAGAGTGTAAGCCGAAGACTGCAGTGGAGCAAGTTGAAAGGGAACCTTTAACCCCCCCCCCAGGCATTTGTTGCTGAAAGAGCCATCTTGTACAGCAGTAATACTGCACATGGAAAATGGTGGCTCTTAAAATTATGCTCCTTGCAAACACTGAAGTACACACTCATATAATGTGTCCCCTCACACCGTGAAACCATCTCGGAGGTGGGACTTTCCTTTGTGATGTGACACAGCCCAGCCGTAATTCCAACCCCCTTGGTGCCGTGCGCCACCTCCTCAACGTTGTTTGATTCTGTCATGGAGCCCGCGCTGTAATGTTATCCCTTGGCCATGCACAGTTAGCGGTGCCTGTCTTCTGACATCATTTAGGTGTCAGGCTGGCAGTGCCTGTGCGTCCAAGCTGCCCGAGATCCAACCTCGCAGTGTCATCTAATGTAATCCCACTGCGGGCCTGGGATCCATGGGCATGCGCAGTGCATATCATCGCCTCTCACTCCCCTCCTTCCTGCTTCTTCAGACTGTGCGGCGTCAAGGCCGTGGCATGCTATTAGGGATCAGCTGACGCCGCCTAGTCTGAAGAAGCGTGAAGAAGGGGAGTGAGAGGCTAGTATATGCACTGCGCATGGCCATGGATACCAGGCCCACTGTGGGATCACATTAGACGACACTGCGAGGTGGGATTTCGGGCAGCGTGGACGCACAGGCGCAGCCAGGACGACAACAAATGATGTCAGAGGACGGGCAGCGCAAACTGTGCATGGCCAAGGGATAACATAACAGCGCAGGGTCCATGACAGAATCAAACAACGCTAAGGAGGCAGCGCACGGAGCCAAGGGGGTAGGAATGACGGCTGTGCTGCGTCACATTACAAAGGAAAGTCCCACCTCCGAGACAGTTTGACGGTGTGAGGCGACACATTACATGAGTGTGTAGTTCAGCGTTTCCAAGGAGCATAATTTAAAGAGCGAACTTTTCCTTGTGCAGTATTAGTGCTGCACAAGGTGGCTCTTTCAGTAACAAACGCCTAGGAGGGTAGGGGGGACAGGTCCCCTTACATTTTAGTTGTGCCAGCGTGGCGGTCGCATGACACGTTGCCGGATACACAGCTGGGGATCAGCTGACGTTACTGAACCCCAATAACAGAGGAGCGACTGTTGACTGTGCAGACAGCACTTCCAGGCACCAACTGGCGGTGTTAGAGCCCAGGGACAGCAGGAGGAGCAGATTGGAGGTATTGCCGCACACACAGCTGGGGATCAGCTGATGTTACTGAACCCCAATAACAGAGGAGCGACTGTTGACTGTGCAGACAGCACTTCCTGGCATGAACTGGCGGTGTTAGAGCCCAGGGACGGCAGGAGGAGCAGATTGGAGGTATTGCCGCACACACAGCTGGGGATCAGCTGACGTTACTGAACCCCAATAACAGAGGAGCGACTGTTGACTGTGCAGACAGCACTTCCAGGCACCAACTGGCGGTGTTAGAGCCCAGGGACAGCAGGAGGAGCAGATTGGAGGTATTGCCACACACACAGCTGGGGATCAGCTGACGTTACTGAACCCCAATAACAGAGGAGCGACTGTTGACTGTGCAGACAGCACTTCCAGGCACCAACTGGCAGTGTTAGAGCCCAGGGACAGCAGGAGGAGCAGATTGTAGGTATTGCCACACACACAGCTGGGGATCAGCTGACGTTACTGAACCCCAATAACAGAGGAGCGACTGTTGACTGTGCAGACAGCACTTCCAGGCACCAACTGGCAGTGTTAGAGCCCAGGGACAGCACGAGTAGCAGAGGAACAGAGTGTAGGCCGAAGCCTGATTGGAGCAAGTTGAAAGGGAACCTTTAACCCCCCCCCCCAAGACGTTTGTAGCTGAAAGAGCCATCTTGTGCAGCACTAAGGATGCAAAAGGAAAAGGTTGCTCTTTTAATTATGCTCCTTGCAAACACAGAAGTAAACACTAAAAATGTGTCCCCTTATACCGTAAAACCGTCCCAGAGGTGCGAATTTCCTTCGTAGTGGGACGCAGCACAGCTGTCATTCCTACCCCCTTGGTGCCGTGCCCTGCCTCCTCAGCGTTATTTTAAGCTGTCACGGACCCTGCGCTGTTCTGTTATCCCTTGGCCATGCCCAATTTGTGCTGCCTGTCTTCTGACATAATTTGGTGTCAGGCTGTCAGTGCCTGTGCGTCCACGCTGCCCCAGATCCCACCTCGCAGTGTCGTCTAATGTAATCCCACTGCAGGCCTTGGATCCATGGGCATGCACAGTGCATATCCTCGCCTCTCACTCCCCTCCTTCCCTCTTCTTCAGACTGTGCGGCGTCACGGCCGTGGCATGCTATTAGGGATCAGCTGACGGCGCACAGTCTGAAGAAGGCGGAGGGAGATGAGCGAGAGCCCGAGGGGAAGATATGCACTGCGCATGCCCATGGATCCCAGGCTCGCAGTGTGATTCAATCAGAAGACACTGCGAGGCGGGATCTCGGGCCAAATTATATCAGAAGACAGGCAGCGCAAATTGGGCATGGCCAAGGGATAACAGAACAGCGCAGGGTCCGTGACAGCTTAAAACAACACTGAGGAGGCAGCGCACGGAACCAAGGGGGTAGGAATGACGGCTGTGCTGCGTCACATTACGAAGGAAAGTCCCAGCTCCGGGACACGGTATAACGGTATCAGTGAACACATTTTATAAGTGTTAAGTTCTGCGTGTGCAAGGAGCTAAACTAAACGAGCTACCTTTTCCTTGTGCAGCATTGCTGCTGCACAAGGTGGCTCTTTCAGTAACAAACTCCAGGGGGGGACAGGTTCCCTTACATTTAGGTTGTTGTGCCAGCGTGGCGGTCGCAGGACACATTGCCGGCTACACAGCTGGGGATCAGCTGACGTTACTGAAACCCAATAACACTGGGTCGTATGTTTTGACTGTGCAGCCTGCACTTCTGAGCCACAACTGGCGGTGTTGGAGCCCAGGAATAGCAGTTCAGGTGGTAGAAAGATGAACACATCAGGAGACCTGGATGACACCCAATTACTTAATCAAGCTGAGGAGTGGCAAATTCCTGCGAGATCCAGGCCTGGTTCATTTTCAGAAAAGCTGGTCAACGTTATCGGAGGATAGTCGCATGCGACGGTCTGTTAGTACACCACCTGCGGCACTAAAGACACGTTCCGATAAGACACTAGCCGCAGGGCAAGCCAGCACCTTCAATGCATACTGGCTTAGCTCTGGCCATGTATCCAGCTTAGAGACCCAAAACTTGAACGGGGAAGAGCCGTCTGGGAGTACAGTAAGAGGGCAAGACATGTAGTCTGTCACCATCTGACGGAACCGTTGCCTCCTGCTGACTGGAGCCGCTGGTGATGGTGTAGACATTTGGGGCGGGCACACAAAAGTGTGCCAGAGTTGTGCCATACTGGGCTTGCCTTGGGCAGAGGCACTGCTTCTGCTCCCTCTTTGGGCAGAGCCTCCTCCACTGCCTCGACGCACTGAGCTGCTTTGTAAAGCACTAGCAGCACTCCTCTCAGTTGGACTGGAGAAGATGATGGAATTCACCAGCATGTCGTGGTACTCCCGCATTTTACGCTCCCGGGTCAACGCTGGGATGAGGTTTTGGACGTTGTCCCGGTAGCGAGGATCGAGGAGAGTGAACACCCAATAATCAGGCATGTTGAGAATGTGGTCGATGCGGCGGTCGTTTCTCAGGCACTGCAGCATGAAATCAACCATGTGCTGCAGACTGCCAACTGGCCCAGAAACGCTGTCCCCTGCTTGAGACATGATCTCTGCCCGCTCGTCATCACCCCACCCTCGCTGTACACACTGACCACTGGACAATTGTGTAACTCCCTCCTCTGGACAGAGCTCTTTCTCCTCCATTGACTCCTCCTCATCCTCCTCACAAAGTGGCCCCTGCCTACCCCTTTGTGAGGAACCACGTGGCGCTGACTCTCCAGAAGCTGATGGAAAAGGTGACTCCTCATCCTCCACCTCTTCCACAACATCATCCCTTAACGCTTGCAAAGTTTGTTGAAGCAGGCAGATAAGGGGGACAGTCATGCTGACTAATGCATCATCTGCACTTGCCATCCGCGTGGAATAATCGAAAGGACGCAAAACCTGGCAGACGTCCTTCATAGTGGCCCACTCTGTGGTTGTGAAGTCTGATCGGCGCTGACTGCGACTTTTTTGCGCCTGATGCAGCTGGTACTCCATTACTGCTTGCTGCTGCTCACACAACTGCTCCAACATATGTAACGTGGAATTCCACCCGGTAGGTCACATATGATGCGGTGTTCCGGAAGGCGGAATCGGCGCTGCAGAGCAGCAATGCGGGATCTTGCCAAGCTGGAACGCCGCAAGTGAGCACACTCTAGGCGGACCTTGTGCAGCAGTGCATCAAGATCCGGATAGTCCCTCAGAAAACTCTGCACAACCAAATTGAGCACATGTGCCAGACATGGGATGTGAGTGAGGTTGCCAATGGCCAAAGCTGCCACCAGATTTCGGCCATTGTCACACACTACCATGCCTGGCTGGAGATTCGCTGGCACAAACCACACATCGCTCTCCTGCTTGATGGCATTCCAGAGCTCCTGCGCTGTGTGGCTTCGATTCCCCCAAAGAAACAAGTTTCAAGACGGCCTGTTGACGTTTGGCCACGGCTGTGCTCATGTCGGTCGTAACAGGTAAACGTTCACGGGTCCATGTGGAGGTGGACTGTGACGGCTCCTGCAGCGATGATTCCGAGGAACTTGTGTATGAGGAGTCAATGCATACAGACTGGATTCCTGCATTCCTTGGAGTGGGCAGGGCACGTCCTGCGCCACTCGCACGATCTGTACCTGGCTCAACAACATTAACCCAATGGGCAGTGAGGGAAAGGTATCGCCCCTGTCCATGTTGACTGGTCCACGCATCGGTGGTGAGGTGGACCTTGCTACTGACGGCGTTCAGTAGCGCGTGTTTTATGTGTCCCTCCACATGCTTGTGCAGGGCAGGGACAGCTTGCCTGCTGAAGTAAAAGCGGCTGGGCACCTTGTACTGTGGGACTGCCAATGCCATCAAGTCACGGAAGCTGTCAGTCTCCACCAGCCTGAATGAGAGCATTTCCAGTGACAGAAGTTTGGCAATGCCTGCATTCAGAGCCTGTGCTCGGGGGTGGTTGGCCGAGAATGCCCGCCTTTTCTCCCATGCCTGTACTACCGATGGCTGTAGAGTAGACTGGGAGTGTGAGGATGACTGGGAATGTGGTGCTGTGGGTGGAATTACACTAGGTCTCTGGACAACAGTGCCAGAGGTTCTTCCATGGCGATCCTGGGAGGAAGCCGAACCAGCTGTGCGTGAGCTGGAGGAAGAGGCAACACGAGCTGAAGAGGTGGTAGCTGCCGCTGTTGGTTGGCCTAGGTTTTCAGTGTGCTTTTGTAACTCCACCGCGTGCCTGGTCCGCACGTGTTTCCACATATTTGTGGTATTGAGGTTAATGACACTTTTACCTCTTTTGACTTTCTGATGACACAGCTTGCATTTGACAAAACAAATGTCATCTGCAACTGTGTCAAAAAAGGACCAGGCACTGCAAGTCTTGGGAGCACCCTTTTTTGGCTTTTGAAAGAGACAGGCTCCTAACGGGTGCCAAAGTGGAGGCTACAGGCTCCGCAGTCTTCCCCCTCCCTCTCCCTCTTTGACCCGTTAGGGGAATCTCTTACTCAGAGCTGCTCCCACCACCTTCCTGTTCCTCACGCCATGATGGGTCAAGGACCTCATCATCTCCACTACTACTCCACCTGAGTTTCATCATCAGATGCGTACTGTGCTGTGGTCACCGCAGGCACTGGCCCACCCGCCTCTTCAGAGTCAGAGAGACAAAGCTGTTGGGCATCACTGCACACTGCCTCTTCTTCCATTTCTCCAATGCTGCTTGGCTGGCCCCCTGTTTCCAAGCCAAGAGATTCAGAGAACAGAAGTAGAGACGGCTCCTGTCCTGGGCTCTCTGACTGCCTGGCCAATTTGGCAGGTGGTGAAGAGACAGATGGCTGCTCTCCAGTGGTCTGTGCCTGAGAGGATGTGGCACTAATTGAAGTCGATGCCGATGCGTTAGCTGCCGTCCATCCGACAACGGCTTCAATTTGATCTTCACGCAGCAGCGGTGCACGGCGCTCTCCGACAAAGCTGCGCATGAAGGACTGTTCCCTGCTGAAACTGAGTGATGATGAGTCACCGCTGCCCGCAGCAGGCACAGAATCACCACGTCCTCTCCCTGCTCCTCTCCCTGCTCCGCGCCCACGCCTGTTATGGACCTGGTGGTTAGGAGCACCCGGAACGACCTGATGGTTAAACTCACACAGGACAAGCTCTGGGAAGTGGGAGCTCTGCTGACCGCAATCCCTAATCCTATCACACAACTAGAAATAGCCGTGGAGCGTACCTAACACGACCTAGACGCCTCTTCACAGCCTAAGAGCTAACTAGCCCTAAAGATAGAAAATAAAGCCTACCTTGCCTCAGAGAAATTCCCCAAAGGAAAAGGCAGCCCCCCACATATATTGACTGTGAGTTAAGATGAAAGTCACAAACACAGAAATGAAACAGGTTTCAGCAAAGGGAGGCCAGACTTACTAAACAGACTGAGGATAGGAAAGGTATCTTTGCGATCAGCACAAAAACTACAAAAGACCACGCAGAGTGTGCAAAAAGACCTCCGCACCGACTCACGGTGCGGAGGTGCCACTCTGCATCCCAGAGCTTCCAGCTAGCAAGGCAAAATCATGATAGCCAACTGGACAAGGAAACAATGAACAAAAAATTACTAGCAGGGACTTAGCTTCTGCTGGAGTAGACAGGTCACCAGAAAGATCCAAGAGCGAACTGAACCAGTACAAGAACATTGACAGCTGGCATGGAGTAACAATCTGAGTGGAGTTAAATATAACAGCCAGCCAAAGAATAAACTACGTCACCTGTGGAAGGAACCTCAGAAGTAGCAGCTCCACTCACAGCCACCAGAGGGAGTCCATGGACAGAACTCGCCGAAGTACCATTCATGACCACAGGAGGGAGTTCGAAAACAGAATTCACAACAGTACTTCCCCCTTGAGGAGGGGTCACCGAACCCTCACCAGAGCCCCCAGGCCTATCAGGATGAGCCAAATGAAAGGCACGAACTAGATCGGCAGCATGAATATCAGCGGCAAAAACCCTGGAATTATCTTCCTGACCATAACCCTTCCACTTGACCAGGTACTGGAGTTTCCGTCTCGAAATACGAGAATCCAAAATCTTCTCCACCACATACTCCAACTCCCCTTCGACCAACACCGGGGCAGGAGGATCAACGGAGGGAACCATAGGCGCCACGTATCTCCGCAATAACGACCTATGGAACACATTATTGATGGCAAAAGAAGCTGGAAGGGCCAAACGAAATGACACAGGATTGAGAACTTTCGAAATCTTATACGGACCAATGAAACGAGGCTTAAACTTATGAGAGGAAACCTTCATAGGAACATGACGAGATGACAACCAAACCAAATCCCCAACACGAAGTCGGGGACCAACACAGCGCCAGCGGTTAGCGAAATGTTGAGCCTTCTCCTGGGACAATGTCAAATTGTCCACCACATGAGTCCAAATCTGCTGCAACCTGTCCACCACCGTATCCACACCAGGACAGTTCGAAGGCTCAACCTGCCCTGAAGAAACGAGGATGGAAACCAGAATTACAGAAAAAAGGCGAAACCAAAGTAGCCGAGCTGGCCCGATTATTAAGGGCGAACTCAGCCAAAGGCAAGAAGGACACCCAATCATCCTGATCAGCAGAAACAAAGCATCTCAGATATGTCTCCAAAGTCTGATTAGTTCGTTCGGTTTGGCCATTTGTCTGAGGATGGAAAGCCGAAGAAAAAGACAAATCAATGCCCATCTTAGCACAAAAGGACCGCAAAAACCTCGAAACAAACTGGGAACCTCTGTCCGAGACTATGTTCTCCGGAATTCCATGCAAACGAACCACATGCTGGAAAAACAATGGCACCAAATGAGAGGAGGAAGGCAATTTAGACAAGGGTACCAAATGAACCATCTTAGAGAAGCGATCACAAACCACCCAAATGACCGACATCCTTTGAGAGACAGGGAGATCTGAAATAAAATCCATGGAAATATGCATCCAGGGCCTCTTCGGGACCGGCAAGGGCAAAAGCAACCCACTGGCACAAGAACAGCAGGGCTTAGCCCAAGCACAAGTCCCACAGAACTGCACAAAAGAATGCACATCCCGTGACAAAGAAGGCCACCAAAAGGATCTAGCTACCAAATCTCTGGTACCAAAGTTTCCAGGATGACCCGCCAACACCGAACAATGAACCTCAGAGATAACTCTACTAGTCCATCTATCAGGGACAAACAGTTTCTCCGCTGGACAACGGTCAGGTCTATCAGCCTGAAACTTCTGCAGCACACGCCGCAAATCAGGGGAGATGGCAGACAAAATTACCCCCTCTTTGAGAATACCCGCCGGCTCAGGAACACCCGGAGAGTTAGGCACAAAACTCCTTGACAGGGCATCAGCCTTCACATTCTTAGAGCCCGGAAGGTACGAAACCACAAAATCAAAACGGGAGAAAAACAGCGACCATCGAGCCTGTCTAGGATTCAACCATTTGGCAGACTCGAGATAAGTCAAATTCTTGTGATCCGTCAAGACCACCACGAGATGCTTGGCTCCTTCAAGCCAATGTCGCCACTCCTCGAATGCCCACTTCATGGCCAACAACTCTCGATTGCCAACATCATAATTGCGCTCAGCAGGCGAGAATTTTCTAGAAAAGAAGGCACATGGTTTCATCACCGAGCCATCAGAACTTCTTTGCGACAAAACAGCCCCTGCTCCAATCTCAGAAGCATCAACCTCGACCTGAAACGGGAGCGAAACATCTGGCTGGCACAACACAGGGGCAGAAGAAAAACGACGCTTCAACTCCTGAAAAGCCTCTACAGCCACCGAGGACCAATTGACCACATCAGCACCTTTCTTGGTCACATCAGTCAACGATTTAGCAACACTAGAAAAATTAGCGATGAAGCGACGGTAAAAATTAGCAAAGCCCAGGAACTTCTGCAGGCTCTTCACAGATGTCGGCTGAGTCCAATCATAAATGGCCTGAACTTTAACAGGGTCCATCTCGATAGTAGAAGGGTAAAAAATGAAACCCAAAAATGAAACCTTCTGAACCCCAAAGAGACATTTCGACCCCTTCACAAACAAGGAATTCGCACGAAGGACCTGGAACACCATTCTGACCTGCTTCACATGAGACTCCCAATCATCCGAAAAGACCAAAATATCATCCAAATATACAATCATGAATCTATCCAGGTACTCTCGGAAGATGTCATGCATAAAGGACTGAAACACAGATGGAGCATTAGAAAGCCCGAATGGCATAACCAGGTACTCAAAATGGCCCTCGGGCGTATTAAATGCTGTTTTCCATTCATCGCCCTGTTTAATTCGCACAAGATTATACGACCCTCGAAGATCTATCTTGGTGAACCAACTAGCCCCCTTAATCCGAGCAAACAAATCAGACAGCAGCGGCAAAGGGTACTGAAATTTGACTGTGATCTTATTAAGAGGGCGGTAATCAATACAAGGTCTCAAAGAGCCATCCTTCTTGGCCACAAAAAAGAACCCTGCTCCCAACGGTGATGACGACGGGCGAATATGACCTTTCTCCAAGGATTCCTTTATATAACTCAGCATAGCGGCGTGCTCTGGCACAGATAAATTAAACAGTCGGCCCTTAGGAAACTTACTACCAGGAATCAAATTAATAGCACAATCGCAATCCCTATGAGGAGGTAAGGCACCGGATTTGGGCTCTTCAAATACATCCCGGTAATCTGACAAAAACTCAGGGACTTCAGAAGGAGTGGAAGGCGAAATTGACAGCAATGGAACATCACCATGTACCCCCTGACAACCCCAGCCGGACACAGACATAGATTTCCAATCCAATACTGGATTATGGACCTGTAGCCATGGCAACCCCAAAACGACCACATCATGCAGATTATGCAACACCAAAAAGCGAATATCCTCCTGATGTGCAGGAGCCATGCACATGGTCAATTGAGTCTAGTACTGAGGCTTATTCTTGGCCAAAGGCGTAGCATCAATTCCTCTCAATGGAATAGGATACTGCAAGGGCTCCAAGAAAAAACCACAGCGCCTGGCAAACTCCAAGTCCATCAAATTCAGGGCAGCGCCTGAATCCACAAATGCCATAACAGAATAGGACGACAGAGAGCAAATCACAGTAACGGACAAAAGAAATTTAGACTGTACCGTACCAATGGTGGCAGACCTAGCGAACCACTTAGTGCACTTAGGACAATCGGAGATAGCATGAGTGTAATCACCACAGTAAAAACACAGCCCATTCCGACGTCTGTGTTCTTGCCGTTCAGCTCTGGTCAAAGTTCTATCACATTGCATAGGCTCAGGCCTATTCTCAGAGAATACCGCCAAATGGTGCACAGCTTTGCGCTCACGCAAGCGCCGATCGATCTGAATGGCCAAGGACATAGACTCATTCAGACCAGCAGGCGTGGGAAATCCCACCATGACATCCTTAAGGGCTTCAGAAAGACCTTTCCTGAAAATTGCCGCCAGGGCACACTCATTCCACTGAGTAAACACAGACCACTTTCTAAACTTCTGACAGTACACCTCCGCTTCATCCTGAACTTGACACAAAGCCAGCAAGATTTTCTCTGCCTGATCCACTGAATTTGGTTCATCATAAAGCAATCCAAGCGCCAGAAAAAACGCATCTACATCACGCAATGCAGGATCTCCTGGCGCAAGGGAAAATGCCCAGTCTTGAGGGTCACCACGCAACAAAAAAATAATGATTTTAACTTGTTGAACGGGGTCAGCAGAGGAGCGGGGTTTCAAAGCTAGAAACAGTTTACAATTATTTTTGAAATTCAGAAATTTAGATCTATCCCCAGAAAACAAATCAGGAATTAGAATTCTAGGCTCTAACATCGGATTCTGAACCACAAAATCTTGAATGTTTTTTACCCTTGCAGCGAGATGATCCACACAAGAGGACAGACCTTGAATGTCCATATCTACACCGGTGTCCTGAACCAACCAGAGGTTAAGGGGAAAAGAAAGACAAAAAACACTGCAGAGAAAAAAAAATGGTCTCAGAACTTCTCTTATCCCTCTATTGAGATGCATTAATACTTTGGGCCAGCTGTACTGTTATGGACCTGGTGGTTAGGAGCACCCGGAACGACCTGATGGTTAAACTCACATAGGACAAGCTCTGGGAAGTGGGAGCTCTGCTGACCGCAATCCCTAATCCTATCACACAACTAGAAATAGCCGTGGAGCGTACCTAACACGACCTAGACGCCTCTTCACAGCCTAAGAGCTAACTAGCCCTAAAGATAGAAAATAAAGCCTACCTTGCCTCAGAGAAATTCCCCAAAGGAAAAGGCAGCCCCCCACATATATTGACTGTGAGTTAAGATGAAAGTCACAAACACAGAAATGAAACAGGTTTCAGCAAAGGGAGGCCAGACTTACTAAACAGACTGAGGATAGGAAAGGTATCTCTGCGGTCAGCACAAAAACTACAAAAGACCACGCAGAGTGTGCAAAAAGACCTCCGCACCGACTCACGGTGCGGAGGTGCCACTCTGCATCCCAGAGCTTCCAGCTAGCAAGGCAAAATCATGATAGCCAACTGGACAAGGAAACAATGAACAAATAATAACTAGCAGGGACTTAGCTTCTGCTGGAGTAGACAGGTCACCAGAAAGATCCAAGAGCGAACTGAACCAGTACAAGAACATTGACAGCTGGCATGGAGTAACAATCTGAGTGGAGTTAAATATAACAGCCAGCCAAAGAATAAACAACGTCACCTGTGGAAGGAACCTCAGAAGCAGCAGCTCCACTCACAGCCACCAGAGGGAGTCCATGGACAGAACTCGCCGAAGTACCATTCATGACCACAGGAGGGAGTTCGAAAACAGAATTCACAACACACGCCCACGTGCCTTACTCCCTGCCCTCTTCATCTTGGTTGACAGATAAAGATAAGCAGAAATGTACTAAGGCCTTAGTGTGCTTATTCCTGAAATGCTCCTCCTGTAAGAAACACTAATGTTGTAAAGTGTGGACTAGACTTTATTATTGATAAAATGTGGCCTACACAAGTGTTAAGTGGTGTTTGGTGAACTTTACTTTTTTTTTTTCTGCAGATCGGGCTACAGAGCGACTTTAACTCACACGGGGACCGTGCAGACAGCCGTAAACGGCGCTGCAAGGCCCAAAAACACTCCTCTAGGTTATCCTATGTAGTGTTTTTCCACAATTTAGCTGGAGGCGGGTGGAAAGACACTAATAGGAAATTTTTGGAAAAATTTTCAACAGGCTGCACTATTTGAAAAAAAGGACAAGTTATTCAACGGTATGAGGCAGTGACGCACCCTGAGCTGAATACAACCGGCTGTGGCTGCACACAGACTACAGGGCGAGCTGCGCTCACACGGAGACCGTGCAGACAGCCGTAAACGGCGCTGCAAGGCCCAAAAACACTCCTCTAGGTTATCCTATGTAGTGTTTTTCCACTATTTAGCTGGAGACGGGTGGAAAGACACTAATAGGAAATTTTTAAAAAAGTTTTCAACAGGCTGCACAATTTCAAAAAAAGGACAAGTTATTTAACGGTATGAGTCAGTAACGCACCCTGAGCTGAATACAACCGGCTGTGGCTGCACACAGACTACAGGGCGAGCTGCGCTCACACAGAGACCGTGCAGACAGCCGTAAACGGTGCTGCAAGGCCCAAAAACCTTACTCTAGGTTATCATATGTAGTGTTTTTCCACTATTTAGCTGGAGACGGGTGGAAAGACACTAACAGGAAATTTTTGGAAAAATTTTCAGCAGGCTGCACTATTTGAAGAAAAGGAAAAGTTTTTTCACGGTATGAGGCAGTGACGCACCCTGAGCTGAATACAACCGGCTGTGGCTGCACACAGACTACAGGGCGAGCTGCGCTCACACGGAGACCGTGCAGACAGCCGTAAACGGCGCTGCAAGGCCCAAAAACCCACCTCTAGGTTATCCTATGTAGTGTTTTTCCACAATTTAGCTGGAGACGGGTAGAAAAACACTGATAGGAAATTTTTGAAAAAATGTGCAGCAGGCTGCACTATGAGAAAAAAAGGACAATGGATAGAACTGTATGAGGCAGTGTGAACCCCCCCTGAGCTGAATACAACCGGGTATATGGCTGCACACAGACTACAGAGTGATCTGCACACAGACACACACAGAGACCTTGCAGAACGCTGTTAAAACAGCGCTGCAAGGCAAGAGCAAGGTGAACACACAGCGTTTGCTAAATTAGCCTTGGAAAAGCAAAATAAAGCAATTAGCTATCTCAACTGGCCCTCAGTTAGAACACAGAGTCCTGTCCCTAACTGAAATCACAGCAGAGTGAGCGCAAAATGGCGGCAGTGTTTTTTATAGTACATGGTGACATCATTTCAGCAGCCAATCACAGCCTTGCCAGTAGTTACATGCCCACCATGCTAAACAGGATGTGCCCACACTTCCATTCATTCCTCATTAGCTGCAGCGTGCAGTTTGAATTCTGGGAACTTCCGATTCCGGAATCCGATACGCGGGAAATATTGGAATTCGGTAACACTATTTAAGACAAATTAAATGAAGATAATAATAACAAAGAATTTGTGATTGCAATCATTTTCAGGAAGAAACTGAGTATTATCTGACAGAATTGCAGGGGTGTCAATACTTTTGGCTACATCTGTAGATCAGTAGATACTGTAGATAGATAGACAGATAGATAGATAGATAGATAGATAGATAGATAGATAGATAGATAGATAGATAGATGAATTTCATCTACAGACAATCTACCATCACATTACTCAAGGATTCTTGTATTCTTGAATGTTTTTTTGTCATTTTGAAACACTATTGTATATCGTGTGTGTACCGCTTTAAATATTGGTGATCTGTGGCTGTGTGCATCTGTGGTGGGGCTCGTGGTGTCCGGCATGCTGCTGGGCGTCCTTTGCCTCCTGCACTCATCTGGGGACTCTCATCTCCCCACATGTGCACCGTGATGCTGGACGCCCTTGCAGGATTAGCCGGGACCTTCTGGGCGCACTGCGCATGGCTAATCTCCATCATGTATCCTGCTGTCTGGGACTTAACCCTTTACCCCCAAGGCCGGGCCAGTTTTTACAATTCTAACCACTGTCCCTTTATGAGGTTATAACTCTGGAACGCTTCAACGAATCCCGGTGATTCTGACATTGTTTTCTCATGACATATTGTACTTCATGTTAGTGGTAAAATTTCCTTGACATTACTTCAATTTATTTGTGAAAAAAAAAATGGAAATTTGGCGAAAATTTTGAAAACTTCGCAATTTTTCAAACTTTGAATTTCCATGCCCTTAAATCACAGAGATATGTCATACAAAATAATTAATAGGTAACATTTCCCACATGTCTACTTTACATCAGCACAATTTTGGAACCAACATTTTTTTTTTGTTAGGGAGTTATAAGGGTTAAAAGTTGACCAGCAATTTCTCATTTTTGCAACACCATTTTTTTTTAGGGACCAAATCACATTTGAAGTCACTTTGAAGGGTCTATATGATAGAAAATACCCAAGTGTGACACCATTCTAAAAACGGTACCCCACAAAGTGTTTAAAACCACATTCAAGAAGTTTATTAACCTTTCTGGTGTTTCACAGGAATTTTTGGAATGTTTATAAAAAAAAAATGAACATTTAACTTTTTTTTTACAAAAAATTTAATTCTGATCCAAGTTGTTTTACTTTACCAAGGGTAACAAGAGAAATTGGACACCAATAGTTTTTGTACAATTTGTCCTGAGTACGCCGATTCCCCATATGTGAGGGTAAACTACTGATTGGGCGCATGGCAGAGCTTGGAAGGGAAGGAGCGCCATTTGACTTTTCAATGCAAAATTAGCTGGAATTGAGATAGGACACCATGTCACGATTGGAGAGCCCCTGATGTGCCTAAACAGTGGAAACCCCCCAAAAGTGACCCCATTTTGGAAAGTAGACCCCCTAAGGAACTTATCTATATGTGTGGTGAGCACTTTGAACCGCCAAGTGCTTCACAGAAATTTATAATATAGAGCCGTAAAAATAAAAAATCTTATTTTTTTCACAAAAATGATTTTTTGCACCCAATTTTTAATATTTCCAAGGGTATCTGGAGAAATTGGACACCAAAAGTTGTTGTACAATTTGTCCTGAGTACACTGACACCCCATATGTAGGGGTAAACCACTGTTTGGGCGCATGGCAGAGCTTGGAAGGGAAGGAGTGCCATTTGACTTTTCAATGCAAAATTGGCTGGAATTGAGATGGGGCGCCATGTCTCGTTTGGAGAGCCCCTGATGTGCCTAAACAGTGGAAGCTCCCCAAACGTGACCCCATTTTGGAAAGTAGACCCCCTATTGAGCTTATCTAGATGTGTGGTGAGCACTTTGACCCATTAATTGATTCACAGAAGTTTATAATGCAGAGCCGTAAAAATAAAAAATCATATTTTTCACAAAAATGATCTTTTTGCCCCCAAATTTTTTATTTTCCCAAGAGTAAGAGAAGAAATCGGACCCCAGAAGTTGTAAAATTTGTACTGAGTATGCTGATACCCCATATGTGGGGGTAAACCTCTGTTTGGGCACATGGGAGAGCTCAGAAGGGAAGGAGCGCCGTTTGACTTTTCAATGCCAAATTGACAGGAATTGAGATGGGACGCCATGTTGTGTTTGGAGAGCCACTGATGTACCTAAACATTGTAATAAATAATAATAATAAATCTTTTTTTTTCTCAAAAATGATCTTTTAGCCCCCAATTTTGTATTTTCCCAAGGGTATCTGGAGAAATTGGACCCCAAAAGTTGTTGTGCAATTTGTCCTGAGTACGATGATACCCCATATGTGGGAGAAAACTACTGTTTGGGTGCATGGCAGAGCTCGGAATGTAAGAATTGGCGTTTTGAAATGCAGACTTTGATGGAACGGTCTGTGGGGGTCACGTAGTGTTTGCAGAGCCTCTGATGTACCTAAACAGTAGAACGCCCTACAAGTGACCCCATTTTGTAAACTTGACCCCCAAAGGAACTCATCTAGATGTGTGGTGAGCACTTTGAACCCATAAGTGTTTCACTAAAGTTTATAACGCAGAGCCGTGAAAATAAAATCTTTTTTTTCCACAAAAATAATTTTTAGCCCCCAGTTTTGTATTTTCCCACGGGTAACAGGAGAAATTGGACCCCAAAAGTTATTGTCCAATTTGTCCTGAGTACACTTATACCCCATATGTGGGAGTAAACCACTGTTTGGATGCATGGCAGAGCTCGGAAGGGAAGGAGCAACGTTTTACTTTTTTAACGCAGAATTGTATGGATTGAGATCTGACGCCATGTGGCAGATCCCCTGGTGTGCCTAAACAATGGAAACCTCCCAATTCTAACTCCAACCCTAACCCCAACACACCCCTAACCCTAATCCCAACCTTAACCACACCCCTAACCCTGACACACCCCTAACCCAACCGTAAATGTAATCCAAATTCTAACCCCAACTCTAGCCCCAACCCTAACTTTAGCCCCAACCCTAACCCTAACTTTAGCCCCAACCCTAACTTTAACCCCAACCCTATCCCTAACCCAAATGGGAAAATGGAAATAAATACATTTTTTTATTTTATTATTTTTCCCTAACCAAGACGGTGATAATGGGGGGCTTGATTTACTATTTATAACGGGTTTTTATAACGAATTTTTGTGATTGGCAGCTGTCACGCACTAAAAGACGCTTTTAATGGCAAAAATTTTTTTTGTGTTACTACATTCTGAGAGCTATAATTTTTCCATATTTTGGTCTACAGAGTCATGTGAGGTCTTGTTTTTTTGCGGGACGGGTTCACGTTTTTATTGGTATCATTTTCAGACACATGACATTGATCGATTTTTATTCCAATTTTTGTTAGGCAGAAAAAAAAACAGCAATTTGTGAATTTCTTTTGGGGGGGGATTTATATCGTTCCGCGTTTGGTAAAATTGATAAAGCAGTTTTATTCTTCGGGTCAGTACGATTACAGCGATGCCTCAATTACCGTATATACTCGAGTATAAGCCGAGATTTTCAGCCCAAATTTTTAGGCTGAAAGTGCCCCTCTCGGCTTATACTCGAGTCACGGTAGCGGTGGGGTCGGCGGGTGAGGGGGAGAGGGCGCTGAGGTATACTTACCTAGTCCCAGCGATCCTGGCGCTCCCCTGCCATCCCACGGTCTTCTGTGCTGCAGCTTCTTCCCCTCTTCAGCGGTCACGTGGGACCGCTCTTTAGAGAAATGAATAGGCGGCTCCACCTCCCATAGGGGTGGAGCCGCCTATTCATTTCTGTAACCATCGGTGCCGGTGACCGCTGACAGGAAGAGCTGCAGCACAGAAGACCGTGTGACAGGCGGGGAGCGCCAGGATCGCTGGGACTAGGTAAGTATGTCATACTTACCTGTCTGTTGTGAGTTCTGTTTTTGGGCTCCCTCTGGTGGTTACTGGTGGTACTGGGTGACTTGTGTTCTCTGCGGTCTCTGGTGTCCACCTGTTCCATCAGGATATGGGAGTTTCCTATTTAGCCTGGCTTTCTTGTCATTTCCTCGCCGGCTATCAATGTAATCAGTGTGTCTTTTTACCTCTGCTACTCGCTTATGTAATCTTCAGGACAAGCTAAGTTTTGATTTTCCTGTTCCACGTTTTGCTTTATTTTTGTCTTGTCCAGCTTGCAGATATGTGATTTCTTGTTGCTGGTTGCTCTTGTGGGCTGAAATTACTCCTCATGTTCCATGAGTTGGCACATGAGTTCAAGTAATTTCAGGATGGTTTTTTGAAGGGTTTTTCGCTGACCGCGCAGTTCACTTTTGTATCCTCTGCTATCTAGCTTTAGCGGGCCTCATTTTGCTGAATCTGTTTTCATAACTACGTATGTGCTTTCCTCTCATTTCACCGTTATTACATGTGGGGGGCTGCTATTTCTGTGGGGTGTTTCTCTGGAGGCAAGAGAGGTCTGTGTTTCTTCTAATAGGGGAAGTTAGTTCTTCGGCTGGCGCGAGACGTCTAGAATCATCGTAGGCACGTTCCCCGGCTACAGCTAGTTGTGTGTTAGGTTCAGTATCGCGGTCAGCTCAGGTTCCATCACCCTAGAGCTTGTTCTGTTTTTGTGCTTGTCCTTTTGTGATCCCCTGCCATTGGGATCATGACAGTATAGCCGGCCAGAAAGTGGTAATCGTATTGGCTGAAGTAGGAGGAAAAGTAGTCTGAGGAAGTTTTTTTTTTTTTTTTTTCTCTCCCAGAGGTTGCTGCCTAGCCTTAATTGCAGCCTGGTTGCTTCTATCCTCCTCTTAATCCTTGAATGGCTCTGACCTCAGCTGTTTATCATGGACGTCCAGAGTTTGGCTTCCAGCCTGAATAATCTTGCTGCTAAGGTTCAAAATATACAAGATTTTGTTGTACATGCTCCTATGTCTGAACCTAGAATTCCTATCCCAGAGTTTTTTTTCTGGAGATAGATCTAGTTTTCTGAATTTTAGGAACAATTGCAAGTTGTTTCTTTCATTGAAATCTCGTTCCTCTGGAGACCCTGCTCAGCAGGTCAAGATTATTATATCTTTCCTGCGGGGTGACCCTCAGAATTAGGCATTTGCATTGGCACCAGGGGATCCTGCGTTGCTTTATGTGGATGCGTTTTTTCTGGCATTGGGTTTGCTCTATGAGGAACCTAACCAAGAGATTCAGGCTGAAAAAGCTTTATTGGCTCTCTCTCAGGGGCAAGATGAAGCAGAAATATATTGTCAGAAATTTCGGAAATGGTCGATGCTTACTCAGTGGAATGAGCGTGCTCTGGCTGCAAAATTCAGAGATGGCCTTTCTGAGGCCATTAAAGATGTTATGGTGGGGTTCCCGGCGCCTACAGGTCTGAATGAGTCCATGACTATGGCTATTCAGATTGATCGGCGTTTACGGGAGCGCAAACCTGTGCACCATTTGGCGGTGTCTTCTGAACAGGCACCTGAGACAATGCAATGTGATAGAATTCAGTCCAGAAGTGAACGGCAAAACTATAGGCGGAAAAATGGGTTGTGTTTTTATTGTGGTGATTCAGCTCATGTTATATCAGCATGCTCTAAACGCACAAAAAAGGTTGATAAGTCTGCTGCCATTGGTACTTTACAGTCTAAGTTCATTCTGTCTGTGACTCTGATTTGTTCTTTATCATCCATTTCCGTCGATGCCTATGTGGATTCAGGCGCTGCCATGAGTCTTATGGATTGGTCATTTGCCAATCGCTGTGGGTTTAGTCTGGAGCCTCTGGAAGTTCCTATTCCTTTGAAAGGAATTGACTCTACACCTTTGGCTATGAATAAACCTCAGTACTGGACACAAGTGACCATGCGTATGACTCCCGTTCATCAGGAGGTGATTCGCTTCCTGGTACTGTATAATTTACATGATGTCTTAGTGCTTGGTCTGCCATGGTTACAAACTCATAACCCAGTCCTGGACTGGAAAACAATGTCTGTGTTAAGCTGGGGATGTCAGGGGGTTTATGATGATGCACCTCCGATGACTATCGCTTCATCTACTCCTTCTGAGGTTCCTGTATTTTTGTCTGATTATCGGGATGTTTTTGAGGAGCCTAAGCTCAGTTCGCTTCCTCCTCACAGGGATTGCGATTGTGCTATAGATTTGATTCCTGGCAGTAAGTTTCCTAAAGGTCGTTTGTTCAATCTGTCAGTGCCAGAGCATGCTGCTATGCGGAATTATGTTAAGGAGTCCTTGGAAAAGGGACATATCCGTCCATCTTTGTCTCCTTTGGGAGCAGGTTTTTTTTTCGTGGCCAAGAAAGATGGTTCCTTGAGGCCTTGTATAGATTATCGTCTTTTGAATAAGATTACAGTCAAATATCAGTATCCTTTTCCATTGTTGACTGATTTGTTCGCTCGCATTAAGGGGGCTAGATGGTTCACTAAGATTGATCTTCGGGGTGCGTATAATCTTGTGCGGATAAAGCAGGGTGATGAGTGGAAAACCGCATTTAATACGCCTGAGGGCCATTTCGAGTATTTGGTGATGCCTTTTGGACTTTCTAATGCTCCTTCTGTCTTCCAGTCCTTTATGCACGATATTTTCCGTGAATATCTGGATAAATTTATGATCGTGTATTTGGATGATGTTTTGGTTTTTTCTGATGACTGGGAGTCCCATGTTCAGCAGGTCAGGAAGGAGTTTCAGGTCCTGCGGGCCAATTCTTTGTTTGTAAAGGGTTCAAAGTGTCTCTTTGGAGTCCAGAAGATTTCTTTTTTGGGGTATATTTTTTCCCCTTCTACTATTGAGATGGATCCCGTCAAGGTTCAGGCTATTTGTGACTGGACGCAGCCTACATCTCTTAAGAGTCTACAGAAGTTCTTGGGCTTTGCTAATTTTTATCGTCGTTTCATAGCTAATTTTTCTAGTGTTGTTAAACCTTTGACGGATTTGACTAAGAAGGGTGCTGATGTTGCGGATTGGTCTCCTGCGGCTGTGGAGGCCTTTCAGGAACTTAAGCGCCGGTTTTCTTCTGCTCCTGTGTTGCGTCAGCCAGATGCGTCGCTTCCTTTTCAGGTTGAGGTTGATGCTTCCGAGATTGGAGCGGGGGCTGTTTTGTCGCAGAGAAGCTCCAATGGCTCAGTGATGAAGCCATGTGCGTTCTTTTCTAGAAAATTTTCGCCCGCTGACCGGAATTATGATGTTGGTAATCGGGAGCTTTTGGCCATGAAGTGGGCATTTGAGGAGTGGTGTCATTGGCTTGAGGGTGCTAGACATCGTGTGGTGGTCTTTACTGATCACAAAAATCTGATGTACCTTGAGTCTGCCAAGCGTCTGAATCCTAGACAGGCTCGTTGGTCACTGTTTTTCTCCCGTTTCAATTTTGTGGTTTCATACCTGCCAGGTTCAAAGAATGTGAAGGCGGATGCTCTTTCTAGGAGTTTTGTGCCTGACTCCCCTGGAAATTCTGAGCCTACTGGTATCCTTAGGGATGGGGTGATTTTGTCGGCTGTCGTTCCAGACTTGCGACGTGCTTTGCAGGAGTTTCAGGCGGATAAACCTGATCGTTGTCCGCCTGAAAGACTGTTTGTTCCGGATAATTGGACCAGTAGAGTCATCTCCGAGGTCCATTCTTCTGCGTTGGCAGGTCATACTGGAATATTTGGTACTAGAGACTTGGTGGCCAGGTCTTTTTGGTGGCCTTCCTTGTCGAGGGATGTGCGTTCTTTTGTGCAGTCTTGTGAAGTTTGCGCTCGGGCTAAGCCTTGCTGTTCTCGGGCCAGTGGATTGTTGTCACCTTTGCCTATCCCAAAGAGGCCTTGGACGCACATTTCCATGGACTTTATTTCGGATCTTCCTGTCTCTCAAAAAATGTCCGTCATCTGGGTTGTGTGTGACCGCTTTTCTAAGATGGTTCATCTTGTACCCTTGCCTAAGTTACCTTCCTCCTCTGAGTTGGTCCCTCTGTTTTTTCAGAACGTGGTTCGTTTGCATGGGATTCCGGAGAACATCGTTTCTGACAGGGGATCCCAGTTTGTGTCTAGATTTTGGCGGACGTTCTGTGCTAAAATGGGCATTGATTTGTCCTTTTCGTCTGCATTCCATCCCCAGACGAATGGCCAGACTGAACGAACTAATCAGACCTTAGAAACTTATTTAAGGTGTTTTGTTTCTGCTGATCAAGATGACTGGGTTACCTTTTTGCCGCTTGCCGAATTTGCCCTTAATAATCGGGCTAGTTCTGCTACCTTAGTTTCTCCTTTCTTTTGTAATTCGGGGTTTCATCCTCGTTTTTCCTCCGGTCAGGTGGAGCCTTCTGATTGTCCTGGAGTGGACATGGTGGTGGATAGGTTGCATCAGATTTGGAGTCATGTGGTGGACAATTTGAAGTTGTCCCAGGAGAGAGCTCAGCATTTTGCTAATCGCCGTCGCCGCGTGGGTGCTCGTCTTCGTGTTGGGGACTTGGTGTGGTTGTCTTCTCGTTTTGTTCCTATGAAGGTCTCTTCTCCTAAGTTCAAGCCTCGGTTCATCGGTCCCTATAGGATCTTGGAAATTCTTAACCCTGTGTCGTTTCGTTTGGATCTCCCGGCATCGTTTGCTATTCATAATGTGTTCCATCGGTCGTTGTTGCGGAAGTATGAGGTACCTGTTGTTCCTTCGCTTGAGCCTCCTGCTCCGGTGCTGGTGGAGGGAGAATTGGAGTATGTTGTGGAGAAGATCTTGGATTCTCGTGTTTCCAGATGGAAGCTCCAGTATTTGGTCAAGTGGAAGGGTTATGGTCAGGAGGATAATTCTTGGGTGGTTGCCTCTGATGTTCATGCTGCCGATTTGGTCCGTGCATTTCATAGGGCTCATCCTGGTCGCCCTGGTGGTTCTCGTGAGGGTTCGGTGACCCCTCCTCAAGGGGGGGGTACTGTTGTGAGTTCTGTTTTTGGGCTCCCTCTGGTGGTTACTGGTGGTACTGGGTGACTTGTGTTCTCTGTGGTCTCTGGTGTCCACCTGTTCCATCAGGATATGGGAGTTTCCTATTTAGCCTGGCTTTCTTGTCATTTCCTCGCCGGCTATCAATGTAATCAGTGTGTCTTTTTACCTCTGCTACCCGCTTCTGTAATCTTCAGGACAAGCTAAGTTTTGATTTTCCTGTTCCACGTTTTGCTTTATTTTTGTCTTGTCCAGCTTGCAGATATGTGATTTCTTGTTGCTGGTTGCTCTTGTGGGCTGAAATTACTCCTCATGTTCCATGAGTTGGCACATGAGTTCAAGTAATTTCAGGATGGTTTTTTGAAGGGTTTTTCGCTGACCGCGCAGTTCACTTTTGTATCCTCTGCTATCTAGCTTTAGCGGGCCTCATTTTGCTGAATCTGTTTTCATAACTACGTATGTGCTTTCCTCTCATTTCACCGTTATTACATGTGGGGGGCTGCTATTTCTGTGGGGTGTTTCTCTGGAGGCAAGAGAGGTCTGTGTTTCTTCTAATAGGGGAAGTTAGTTCTTCGGCTGGCGCGAGACGTCTAGAATCATCGTAGGCACGTTCCCCGGCTACAGCTAGTTGTGTGTTAGGTTCAGTATCGCGGTCAGCTCAGGTTCCATCACCCTAGAGCTTGTTCTGTTTTTGTGCTTGTCCTTTTGTGATCCCCTGCCATTGGGATCATGACACCTGTCCCCGTTCCAGCCGCCGGGCGCCGCTCCATCTTCCCGGCGTCTATCTCCGCTCTGACTGTGCAGGTCAGAGGGCGCGATGACGCATATAGTGTACGCGGTGCCCTCTGCCTGATAAGTCAGTGCGCAGAGACGCCGGGACGAGACGCCGGAACGAGACGCCGGGAGCTGCAATCAAGAGATGGGAGTATGACTTTTTTTTTTATTGCAGCAGCGGCACAGATTTATGTGGAGCATCTATAGGGAAATATGAACGGTGCAGAGCACTGTATGGGGCAGTATGAACGGTGCAGAGCACTGTATGGGGCAGTATGTACGGTGCAGAGCACTGTATGGGGCAGTATGAACGATGCAGAGCACTATATGGGGCAGTATGAACGGTGCAGAGAACTATATGGGGCAGTATGAACGGTGCAGAGCACTATATGGGGCAGTATGAATGGTGCAGAGCACTATATGGGGCAGTATGAACGGTGCAGAGCACTATATGGGGCAGTATGAACGGTGCAGAGCACTATATGGGGCAGTATGAACGGTGCAGAGCACTATATGGGGCAGTATGAACGGTGCAGAGCACTATATGGGGCAGTATGAACGGTGCAGAGCACTGTATGGAGCACAGCTATGGGACAAAAATGAACGGTGCAGAGCATATATGTGGCACAGATATGGGGCAATATGAATGGTGCAGAGCATATAGGGCACAGATATGGGGCAATATGAACGGTGCAGAGCATATAGGGGACAGATATGGGGCAATATGAATGGTGCAGAGCATATAGGGCACAGATATGGGGCAATATGAACGGTGCAGAGCATATAGGGCACAGATATGGGGCAATATGAACGGTGCAGAGCATATAGGGCACAGATATGGGGCAATATGAACAGTGCAGAGCATATAGGGCACAGATATGGAGCAATATGAACGGTGCAGAGCATATAGGGCACAGATATGGGGCAATATGAACGGTGCAGAGCATATAGGGCACAGATATGGGGCAATATGAACGGTGCAGAGCACTATATGGGGCACAAATATGGGGCAATATGAACGGTGCAGAGCACTATATGGCACAGCTATGGGGAAATAATGAACAGTGCAGAGCACTATATGGCACAGCTATGGGGAAATAATGATCTATTTTTATTTTTGAAATTCACCGGTAAATGCTGCATTTCCACCCTAGGCTTATACTCGAGTCAATAAGTTTTCCCAGTTTTTTGTGGCAAAATTAGGGGGGTCGGCTTATACTCGGGTCAGCTTATACTCGAGTATATACGGTATATCATTTTTTAATGTTTTGGCGCTTTTATACAATAATAACTTTTATAGAAAAAATAATTATTTTTGCATTGCTTTACTCTGAGGGCTATAACTTTTTTATTTTATCACTGATGATGCTGTATGGTGGCTCGTTTTTTGAGGGACAAGATGACGTTTTCGGTGGTACAATGTTTATTTATATCCTTTTTTTGATCGTGTGTTAATTCACTTTTTATTCGATGGTATGATGATAAAGCATTGTTTTTTTGCCTAGTTTTTTTTTTTTACGGTGTTCACTGAAGGGGTTTACTAGTGGGACAGCTTTATAGGCCGGGTCGTTACGGACATGGCGATACTAAATATGTATACTTTTATTGTTTTTTTTAATTTATTTACATAAAGAAATATTATTGGAATAACATATATATTTTTTTTATTTATGATTTTTTTTTTTTACACACGTAAATATATATTTTTTTAACTTTTTTACTTTGTTCCAGTGTGGGACATCATGGTAAAGTGTCAGATTGCTGATCTCACACTTTGCAATGCACTGTGTCAGATCAGCGATCTGACAGGCACTGCAGGAGGTTTGGAAGCCACCTCCCTGCAGGACCCGGAAGAAGCCCCCCGGCCATTTTGGATCCAGGGCCTGCAGGGAGGAGGACGGAGGAGACGCTCGGAGCAATGCTCCGAGGGTCTCAGGGAAACACGCAGGGTGCCCCCTCCCTGCGAGATGCTTCTCTATGCTGCCGGACGCTCCATTCATGTTTGATTGCAGTGTTCCGGGGGTTAATGTGCCAGGAACGGTCCGTGACTGTGAGGCCAGGATCACACACAGCGAGATACGCCCGAGTCTCGCAGGTTAAAACCAAGCTCTGGCACCATCACTCCACGAGGAGCGTGCAGCCGCATAGCAATACATGGAGCTGCACGCTCCGCTCCAGAGTGCCGGTGCCAGAGCTTGTTTTTAACCTGCGAGACTCAGCCGTATCTTGCTGTAGTGTGACTCTGGCCTGATAGCTGACACCCTGCCGCGATTGGCCGCGCTCCCCCCATGAGTGCGGCTGATCGCTTTAGACGGACTATCCCGTCGGTGGTCATACGGGCCCATACCACCTCGACGGGATAGTACGTCTAATGTCAGAAAGGGGTTATGAGGGATTTCTTCACCTGATCTGACTAGGGTATTACTGCTTTACATGTTGGTAAGGACCTGCTAGAAATAGGCTTGACATTTATTTGCTTAGATACAATAAGGTGGGTTCTGTGGAAACGATGTCCTTCCCTGATATAACTGCATTAAAGCACTTTTTTTGTTTTTTCCTTTTGGGACTATGTGGGGCAGGTGTAATTTTATTATAAGCACTGACTTCAGTGCTTTCATGTTAAATGCTATCTGGTATGAGTCACGCTTTGTTTTAAAGTAATGCGCACTAATGCGCAAGTATATATTTATGATTCTATGATATAAGTGGCACAACATTATTAAACTCACTTGATTTTGGTACTGTGCGATACGTGCAATATCATAAAGACAGTGACCTCAAAACCTCCATCTATTCCTGAATGTGTCTTCTATACTGTAAGTGGTTATATTGCTTGATATGGATAAATTAATTTATGAAATTTTCTGCACATTTGTACTCCGTGTCCTCCTATCTACTGTGCTTGCGTTTGGAGTTGGGGTTAGTATTGTTGACGGTGGACCACCACTGAGTGTTCTCCCCCTCACGCATATAAAATGCAACTGGGTTTTGTGTTTGTAATAAATAGAATATGGCAGAATTTTTGTTGAGCAGTTCCTAATCATCTGAATTTTACCAGCACTATAGGTGCTGGAACTCACTTTCCTTTACTGCACAGAATTTAAGGTGTCTGTCCCATTCCAATTACGGTACTTAATTGCTCCAGCCTGAAAGCTCTCTCTGCTATATCTGTATGCAAATATGGCACCACAGGAGTTCAATTACCACAGTGGTGCTCCCTTCCTCTCGGGGAGGGTAATGCCATGCCTGGAGACAGGAGGGATCCCTTTGGCAGGTAACATTCAACACATTCTGACTTCAGGCCAGAAGGGGGAGCTCTAAACCTGTTTTTAGGGGAGCTTCCCTCTCTATACATCCTGGTCTAAGGATAAGTTAGTCTTGTGCAGACAAGAGACAGGGAAGGAGCTGAGGAGTGATCAGGAGCTAGAGGAGGGCTGCGACTGGGCCCCTTTAAACTGAGCGCTGAAACCGGGCACCGGGAGCCCAAGTTGGGGGCAACTGCAAGTTCTCACAGCAAAACCAGAGGGCAGAGAGCTGAAAGTAACCTACCCACATAAAACCTGAGGTACAGCAGCATTCCAGAGCCCGGAATCACCGTGTAAAGAGACCCCAGAGAAACGGCTCAAGTTACCTACCGTGCAGGGATTGTCCCAGGACAGAAGAGCAGTGCAAAGTGGAAGGCTCCGAAACTGACCTGTCAAGGGGGTTTCCACCTGTCTTCAGGCTACCTGGACTCCACCTATACCTGTTGCCGGTACCCTGGACTGAGGCTGACTGCAACAACAGAAAAACCAGGTAAAGACTGCAACCCTGTGTCCTCCATTTATTTACCGGCAACCCACCCTCCTTGCTCACTACACTGGGAGCCCTGGGGACCCCGCTTCACCAGTGGGAAGTGTTATAATCTTGCTGCGGTAACATCGCCCCAGAGGACCCCTTAAGCACCGTCGGTCCAGTCTGAAAGAGAACCAGGTGGTGTCACGAACATAAACTTTATTCAAAACTCATTTTAAGACCTTTCCCGTTTAATTGAGCTCCCAGGGCCACGGTCCGGGTTGCTGCTACGATGACCACCCCTTTATCTGCGACCGGACCCGGTACCGAGTATCCCCACTTCCCTGGCGGGCGACTCACATTCATAGACAGGAGAGAAGGAGCAAAGAGACAAGGTCCATTCCAACTTCTATCCGTCTTGGTATCTCTCCTGCTAGAGACAGATTACATCTGACAACTGGCATTGGACAGCAAGTCAGACAGAAGAGAGACACCTAGTGGCTGGCATCCTCACGTGATTTTTTGTCCGGGGTGCAACAACATAATTTTTAGATATTGAGCACATTGTCCATCAAATGAGATCAAGTTTTCTAAGATTTTAGTGACTATTAAATATCATAAAATATATTTTTCATACTGCATGTAATCGAAATGTCTAAGTGTTCATGTAATATATAAAGTTGAGTATATGTGTGTGTATGTATTGAGCCATGCCCATTCTGCATAGCAGGCACAGGCCACATCTAGCTCGGTCATGTCTAGAATGGAGTTGCTCCTGTGAGGTATGACGTCAAGGGAAAAGGAGGAGCCTCATATCTAGAGATGTGAGGAGGAAAATGAAAGAAGTGAGGTGCTGCTGTAGTATGAGGCTGTGTATAGAGAAGAGTGAGGCGCTGTAGGTGGAGGCTGTATATAAGGCCACATTCAAACGTTCAGTATTTGGTCAACATTTACCTCAGTATTTATAAGCCAGAACCACGAGTGGGAGAAAAATGCAGAAGTGGTGACATGTTTCTAATAAATTTTTCCTCTGATTGTTTTTCTCCAAGTTTTAGCTTACAAATCTATATATATAATTGTCTAAGGGGCACTTCCATCTGTTTGTCTATCTGTCTGTTTGTCTGTCTGTCATGGAAATCATATATGTGTTATATACTGCGTGAGCTGTGTTGTTATATACTGCGTGAGCTGTGTTATATACTGCGTCTCTGTGCTATATACTACGTGGGCTGTGCAATATATTACGTGGCTCGGCAATATACTATGTGGCTGTACTATATACTACGTGGCTGTGCTACATACTATGTGGCTGCTATATACTACATGGCTGTGCTATATATTACTTGGCCTGTGTTATATACTACATTCTACGTGGCTGTGCTATATATTCTACATGGCTGGGTTATATAAAACGTGGCTGTACTATATCTTGCACCCCGAACCCCCGAAATCCAGTGCCCTGAACCCCCGACATCCTGCGACCAATCAGCGACAGACGCAATCCAGCCGCGAATTGACGCAGGATTTAAACCACGCTTCTGCCGCGCCCCAGGGTCCTGGTCATTGCAGTAATGTCATTCTTCCACCAGGAAGATTGATGTTACGTCTGATGACAATAAAGGAGATCACTTTGCCAGGTATCACAAACCACACAACACACTTCATACTCCAGTCCACCAGGGGGAGCTATGCTCCTATTTAGTAGGGCACTCTTCACAATTAGGTAAAACTGGTGGTCTGGATAGGAAGTTAGTCAGAAGCTGACTGGGCTTCACCCAGGCAACGCCAGTCTGGCGGATGCTGGCTGGGCTTCACTCAATTAGCTGCTATCTGAGCTCCACTCAGGTAGTGGGTCCCTGGCAGGGGTGGGATCCTGTCAAAGGCCTAGAAAGAAGGACACGGAGCTGCGCCTGCCTACCAATGCGGCAGCATCCTAAGAAAGAGGCATTGAAAGAGAATTGTGTTGCAGAGAGTGAGAAACGAAGTCATAGCAAAAGGAGAGGAAACCAGAAGGAGTTCTGCCCTGTAAAAGGCTGCCTCCTTTCTAAGGCGCAGGATCGGTAGCCGGAACACCGAGGGAGTCATCGTCTCCAAGCCTGGCTCCAGAGACCGGCAGGACAGCTAATTCCATATTAGTTGCCCGACCCTTTACCCAGAAGGCACGGTGGCAACTGTGGGGGCCGGGGTGTGCTAGAGTCCTTGTAAAAAGCCCCAGGCCATCAGTAATACGGGTTTGTCCTATCCTTACCATCAGGGGGACAGAGAGAGAAAAACATAACATCCACAACAGTTGTGAGTACCTTACCGAGACGCACAGCAGGGAGGTACTGCAACACCTAGGCGCTAGATAAAGGCTACTGATTTCCACCTGGATAAGGGGACTCTGGATTTGCCTTCAGACTGGCCGGACTCTGCCTACCCTGTGATCTGGTGCTCTGGACTGTGGACGCTGAAGCCTTCAGTAAAGGTAAAAAGACTGCAACCTTGTGACCTCGTTCTTCACTGTGCCTCACATTGTCCACAATCCACCATCTAAACTCTGGGAAGCCCTGGGGACACACTTCACCTGTGGGAAGGTACACCATCTAGCTGCCATAACATCACCCCAGCGGACCCCTAAGCAGCATCGGTCACCCTGACTGAATACCACAGATGGCGTCACGAACATTTTCCCTTTAAAGACGTTTCCCCCCATTTATAACGGACGTCCCTGGGGCCACGGACCAGGTCAGCAACCGTGACATCCCCCCTGAGAACCGAAGGGCCCGGCTCCGAGTACCCCACTGCCCTACTGGGGGCGCTCCACTTCGCTGATTGGTCGCGCCTGGCCGGTCGCGACCAATCAGCGATATTGGCATGGTATTTAAACACCGCTTCGGTCATTGGTTGTGCCTGGCCGGCCGCGACCAATCAGCGATATTGGCGTGGGATTTAAACACCGCTTCAGTGATTGGTAGCTCATGGCCGGCCGCGACCAATCAGCGATATTGGCGCGGTATTTAAACCGGCCATGACCAATCAGTGACAGGCGCAGTTTGGCCGCGAATTGGCGCCATATTTGAACCACACTTCACTGATTGGCCAGCTGGGCGCGACCAATCAGCGATATTGGCGTGGAATTTAACCCCCACTCACAGCGCGACGTACATACATACATATTCTAGAATACCCGATGCGTTAGAATCGGGCCACCATCTAGTACTGAGATAAAAATACTGAGCAAATAACGTGTGAATGAGGTCTAATACAGGAGAAGATGACACACAGGTATATACTATATACAGTGGATATGACATACAGGTATATACTATATACAGGAGGAGATGACATACAGGTATATAGTGTATACAGGAGGAGATGAAATACAGATATATACTATATACAGGAGGAGATGACATACAGGTGTATACTATATACAGGAGGAGATGACATACAGGTATATACTGTATAGAGGAGGATATGACACATAGGTATATAATAAATACAGGAGGAGATGGCACACAGGTATATACTATATACAGCGGATATGACATACAGGTATATACTAAATACAGGAGGACATGACATACAGGTATATAGTATATACAGGAGGAGAAAACACACAGGTATATACTACATACAGAAGGAGATGACATACAGGTATATACTGTATACAGGAGGAGATGACACATAGGTATATACTATATAAAGGAGGAGATGACACATACTGTAGGTATATAATATATACAGGAGGAGATGATGGGATGACAGGAGGAGAGCGGCCTATCACGTACACTAATCAAAGTCATTTTATGTTTGTGTGTGTGTAGCCCATTCACTATCCCTATCTATTCCCCAACCCCTGAAGATGGCTGGATCATCATTGTAAATACATCATTATAAATACACACCTGTTCTTTGTATCTCCCCCTCCTCATTGTAGATTGTAAGCTCTCACGAGCAGGGTTGTCTTATTTCGCTTTAATTATTGTATTGTTAACGTTGTTACTTATGACTTTTGTGTTTGAAACTGTTAAACTGTAAAGCGCTGCGGGAATATGTTGGAGCTATATAAATAAAGATTATTATTATTATTATTATGACATATGTATATACTATATACAGCGGAGATGACATACAGGTATATACTGTATACAGGAAAACATGACAAACAGGTATATACTACTATATACAGTAGGCGATGACATACAGGTATATACTATTTACAGGAGAAGATGACATACAGGTATATACTATAAACAGGAGGAGATGACATACAGGTAAATACTTTATACAGGAAGAAATGACATACAGGTATATACTATATACAGGGGAGTTGACATACAGGTATACACTATATACAGGAAGAGATGACATACAGGTAAATACTATATACAGGAGGAGATGACACACAGGTGTATTCTACACACAGGAAGAGATGACATACAGGTATATACTATATACAGGGGAAATGACACACAGGTATACACTATATACAGGAGGAGATGACATACAGGTAGATATTCTATACAAGGGAGATGACATACAGGTATATACTATATACAGCGGAGATCACACACAGGTATACACTATATACAGGAGGAGATAGAATACAGGTAGATATTCTATACTGTAGGAGATGACATACAAGAATATATTATATACAGGGGAGATGACACACAGGTATATCCTATATACAGGAGGAGATGACATACAGGTTTGTACTATATACAGGGGAAATGACACACAGGTATATACTATATACAGAAGGAGATGACATACAGGTAAATACTATATACAGGAGGAGATGACACACAGGTATATACTACATACAGGTATATACAATATACAGGGGAGATGACTTACAGGTATACACTATACACAGGAAGAGGTGACATACAGGTAAATAGTATATACAGGAGGACAGGAGGAGATGACACACAGGTATATACTATATACAGGAAGAGATGACATACAGGTATATACTATATACAGGGGAGATGACACACGGGTATATACTATATAAGGAGGAGATGACACACAGGTATATGCTATATACAGGAAGAGATGACATACAGGTATATACTATACACAGGGGAGATGACACCCAGGTATGCACTGTATACAGGAGTAGATTACATACAGGTAGATACTATATATACAGGAGAGATGACACACAGGTAGATACTATATACAGGAGGAGCTGACATACAGGTATATACTATCTACAGGGGAGATGACACACAGGTATACACTATATACAGGAGGAGATGACATACAGGTAGAACCTATATACAGGGAGATGACATACAGGTATATACTGTATAGAGGAGGATATGACACATAGGTATATAATAAATACAGGAGGAGATGGCACACAGGTATATACTATATACAGCGGATATGACATACAGGTATATACTAAATACAGGAGGACATGACATACAGGTATATACTATATACAGGGGAAATGACACCCAGGTATGCACTGTATACAGGAGTAGATGATATACAGGTAGATACTATATATACAGGGGAGATGTGTTGTCAATTCTGTTATCGAACTCCCTCCTGTGGTCATGAATGGTACTTCGGCGAGTTCTGTCCATGGACTCCCTCTGGTGGCTGTGAGTGGAGCTGCTGCTTCTGAGGTTCCTTCCACAGGTGACGTAGTTTATTCTTTGGCTGGCTGTTATATTTAACTCCACTCAGATTGTTACTCCATGCCAGCTGTCAATGTTCTTGTACTGGTTCAGTTCGCTCTTGGATCTTTCTGGTGACCTGTCTACTCCAGCAGAAGCTAAGTCCTTGCTAGTTATTTATTTGTTCATTGTTTCCTTGTCCAGCTGACTATCATGATTTTGCCCTGCTAGCTGGAAGCTCTGGAATGCAGAGTGGCACCTCCGCACCGTGAGTAGGTGCCGTGGTCTTTTTGCACACTCTGCGTGGTCTTTTTGTAGGGTTTTGTGCTGACCGCAAAGATACCTTTCCTATCCTCAGTCTGTTTAGTAAGTCTGGCCTCCCTTTGCTAAAACCTGCTTCATTTCTGTGTTTGTGACTTTCATCTTACTCACAGTCAATATATGTGGGGGGCTGCCTTTTCCTTTGGGGAATTTCTCTGAGGCAAGGTAGGCTTAATTTTCTATCTCTAGGGCTAGTTAGCTCTTAGGCTGTGAAGAGGCGTCTAGGCAGAGTTAGGTACGCTCCACGGCTATTTCTAGTTGTGTGATAGGATTAGGGGTTGCGGTCAGCAGAGCTCCCACTTCCCAGAGCTTGTCCTGTGTGAGTTTAACCATCAGGTCGTTCCGAGTGCTCCTAACCACCAGGTCATAACAGTACAGCTGGCCCAAAGTATTAATGCATCTCAATAGAGGGATAAGAGAAGTTCTGAGACCATTTTTTTTTCTTTGCAGTGTTTTTTGTCTTTCTTTTCCCCTAAACTTCTGGGTGGTTCAGGACACAGGTGTAGATATGGACATTCAAGGTCTGTCCTCTTGTGTGGATCATCTCACTGCAAGCGTGCAAAACATTCAAGATTTTGTGGTTCAGAATCCGATGTTAGAGCCTAGAATTCCAATTCCTGATTTGTTTTCTGGGGACAGATCTAAGTTCCTGAATTTCAAAAGTAATTGTAAACTGTTTCTAGCTTTGAAACCCCGCTCCTCTGGTGACCCCGTTCAACAAGTAAAAATCATTATTTCTTTGTTGCGTGGTGACCGTCAAGACTGGGCATTTTCCCTTGCGCCAGGAGATCCTGCATTGCGTGATGTTGATGCGTTTTTTCTGGCGCTTGGGTTGCTTTATGATGAACCAAATTCAGTGGATCAGGCAGAGAAAATCTTGCTGGCTTTGTGTCAGGGTCAGGATGAAGCGGAGGTATATTGTCAGAAGTTTAGAAAGTGGTCTGTGCTTACTCAGTGGAATGAGTGTGCCCTGGCGGCAATTTTCAGAAAGGGTCTTTCTGAAGCCCTTAAGGATGTCATGGTGGGATTTCCCCCGCCTGCTGGTCTGAATGAGTCTGTCCTTGGCCATTCAGATCGATCGGCGCTTGCGTGAGCGCAAAGCTGTGCACCATTTGGCGGTATTCTCTGAGCATAGGCCTGAGCCTATGCAGTGTGATCGGACTTTGACTAGAGCTGAACGGTAAGAACACAGACGTCGGAATGGGCTGTGTTTTTACTGTGGTGATTCCACTCATGCTATCTCCGATTGTCCTAAGCGCACTAAGCGGTTCGCTAGGTCTGCCACAATTAGTACGGTACAGTCTAAATTTCTTTTGTCCGTTACTCTGATTTGCTCTCTGTCGTCCTATTCTGTTATGGCATTTGTGGATTCAGGCGCTGCCCTGAATTTGATGGACTTGGAGTTTGCCAGGCGCTGTGGTTTTTTCTTGGAGCCCTTGCAGTATCCTATTCGATTGAGAGGAATTGATGCTACGCCTTTGGCCAAGAATAAGCCTCAGTACTGGACTCAATTGACCATGTGCATGGATGGCTCCTGCACATCAGGAGGATATTCGCTTTTTGGTGTTGCATAATCTGCATGATGTGGTAGTTTTGGGGTTGCCATGGCTACAGGTCCATAATCCAGTATTAGATTGGAAATCTATGTCTGTGTCCGGCTGGGGTTGTCAGGGGGTACATGGTGATGTTCCATTGCTGTCAATTTCGCCTTCCACTCCTTCTCAAGTCCCTGAGTTTTTGTCAGATTACCGGGATGTATTTGAAGAGCCCAAATCCGGTGCCATACCTCCTCATAGGGATTGCGATTGTGCTATTAATTTGATTCCTGGTAGTAAGTTTCCTAAGGGCCGACTGTTTAATTTATCTGTGCCAGAGCACGCCGCTATGCGGAGTTATATAAAGGAATCCTTGGAGAAAGGTCATATTCGCCCGTCGTCATCACCGTTGGGAGCAGGGTTCTTTTTTGTGGCCAAGAAGGATGGCTCTTTGAGACCTTGTATTGATTACCGCCTTCTTAATAAGATCACAGTCAAATTTCAGTACCCTTTGCCACTGCTGTCTGATTTGTTTGCTAGGATTAAGGGGGCTAGTTGGTTCACCAAGATAGATCTTCGAGGGGCGTATAATCTTGTGCGAATTAAACAGGGCGATGAATGGAAAACAGCATTTAATACGCCCGAGGGCCATTTTGAGTACCTGGTTATGCCATTCGGGCTTTCTAATGCTCCATCTGTGTTTCAGTCCTTTATGCATGACATCTTCCGAGAGTACCTGGATAGATTCATGATTGTATATTTGGATGATATTTTGGTCTTTTCGGATGATTGGGAGTCTCATGTGAAGCAGGTCAGAATGGTGTTCCAGGTCCTTCGTGCAAATTCCTTGTTTGTGAAGGGGTCGAAATGTCTCTTTGGGGTTCAGAAGGTTTCATTTTTGGGTTTCATTTTTTACCCTTCTACTATCGAGATGGACCCTGTTAAAGTTCAGGCCATTTATGATTGGACTCAGCCGACATCTGTGAAGAGCCTGCAGAAGTTCCTGGGCTTTGCTAATTTTTACCGTCGCTTCATCGCTAATTTTTCTAGTGTTGCTAAACCGTTGACTGATTTGACCAAGAAAGGTGCTGATGTGGTCAATTGGTCCTCGGCGGCTGTAGAGGCTTTTCAGGAGTTGAAGCGTCGTTTTTCTTCTGCCCCTGTGTTGTGCCAGCCAGATGTTTCGCTCCCGTTTCAGGTCGAGGTTGATGCTTCTGAGATTGGAGCAGGGGCTGTTTTGTCGCAAAGAATTTCTGATGGCTCGGTGATGAAACCATGTGCCTTCTTTTCTAGAAAATTCTCGCCTGCTGAGCGCAATTATGATGTTGGCAATCGAGAGTTGTTGGCCATGAAGTGGGCATTCGAGGAGTGGCGACATTGGCTTGAAGGAGCCAAGCATCGCATGGTGGTCTTGACGGATCACAAGAATTTGACTTATCTCGAGTCTGCCAAACGGTTGAATCCTAGACAGGCTCGATGGTCGCTGTTTTTCTCCCGTTTTGAGTTTGTGGTTTCGTACCTTCCGGGCTCTAAGAATGTGAAGGCTGATGTCCTGTCAAGGAGTTTTGTGCCTGACTCTACGGGTGTTCCTGAGCCGGCGGGTATTCTCAAAGAGGGGGTAATTTTGTCTGCCATTTCCCCTGATTTGCGGCGCGTGCTGCAGAAGTTTCAAGCTGATAGACCTGACCGTTGTCCAGCGGAGAAACTGTTTGTCCCTGATAGATGGACTAGTAGAGTTATCTCTGAGGTTCATTGTTCGGTGTTGGGGGGTCATCCTGGAATCTTTGGTACCAGAGATTTGGTGGCTAGATCCTTTTGGTGGCCTTCTTTGTCACGGGATGTGCGTTCTTTTGTGCAGTCCTGTGGGACTTGTGCTTGGGCTAAGCCCTGCTGTTCTCGTGCCAGTGGGTTGCTTTTGCCCTTGCCGGTCCCGAAGAGGCCCTGGACGCATATTTCCATGGATTTTATTTCAGATCTCCCTGTCTCTCAAAGGATGTCGGTCATTTGGGTGGTTTGTGATCGCTTCTCTAAGATGGTCCATTTGGTACCTTTGTGTAAATTGCCTTCCTCCTCTGATTTGGTGCCATTGTTTTTCCAGCATGTGGTTCGTTTGCATGGCATTCCGGAGAACATCGTCTCGGACAGAGGTTCCCAGTTTGTTTCGAGGTTTTGGCGGTCCTTTTGTGCTAAGATGGGCATTGATTTGTCGTTTTCTTCGGCTTTCCATCCTCAGACAAATGGCCAAACCGAACGAACTAATCGGACTTTGGAGACGTATCTGAGATGCTTTGTTTCTGCTGATCAGGATGATTGGGTGTCCTTCTTGCCTTTGGCTGAGTTCGCCATTAATAATCGGGCCAGCTCGGCTACTTTGGTTTTGCCTTTTTTCTGTAATTCTGGTTTCCATCCTCGTTTCTCTTCAGGGCAGGTTGAGCCTTTGGACTGTCCTGGTGTGGATACGGTGGTGGACAGGTTGCAGCAGATTTGGACTCATGTGGTGGACAATTTGACATTGTCCCAGGAGAAGGCTCAACGTTTCGCTTACCGCCGGCGCTGTGTTGGTCCCCGACTTCGTTTTGGGGATTTGGTTTGGTTGTCATCTCGTCATGTTCCTATGAAGGTTTCCTCTCCTAAGTTTAAGCCTTGTTTCATTGGTCCGTATAAGATTTCTGAAGTTCTCAATCCTGTGTCGTTTCGTTTGGCCCTTCCAGCTTCTTTTGCCATCCATAATGTGTTCCATAGGTCGTTATTGCGGAGATACGTGGCGCCTATGATTCCCTCCGTTGATCCTCCTGCCCCGGTGTTGGTCGAGGGGGAGTTGGAGTATGTGGTGGAGAAGATTTTGGATTCTCGTATTTCGAGACGGAAACTCCAGTACCTGGTCAAGTGGAAGGGTTATGGTCAGGAAGATAATTCCTGGGTTTTTGCCTCTGATGTTCATGCTGCCGATCTAGTTCGTGCCTTTCATTTGGCTCGTCCTGATTGGCCTGGGGGCTCTGGTGAGGGTTCGGTGACCCCTCCTCAAGGGGGGGGTACTGTTGTGAATTCTGTTATCGAACTCCCTCCTGTGGTCATGAATGGTACTTCGGCGAATTCTGTCCATGGACTCCCTCTGGTGGCTGTGAGTGGAGCTGCTGCTTCTGAGGTTCCTTCCACAGGTGACGTAGTTTATTCTTTGGCTGGCTGTTCTATTTAACTCCACTCAGATCGTTACTCCATGCCAGCTGTCAATGTTCTTGTACTGGTTCAATTCGCTCTTGGATCTTTCTGGTGACCTGTCTACTCCAGCAGAAGCTAAGTCCTTGCTAGTTATTTATTTGTTCATTGTTTCCTTGTCCAGCTGGCTATCATGATTTTGCCCTGCTAGCTGGAAGCTCTGGAATGCAGAGTGGCATCTCCGAACCGTGAGTCGGTGTGGAGGTCTTTTTGCACACTCTGCGTGGTCTTTTTGTAGGGTTTTGTGCTGACCGCAAAGATACCTTTCCTATCCTCAGTCTGTTTAGTAAGTCTGGCCTCCCTTTGCTAAAACCTGCTTCATTTCTGTGTTTGTGACTTTCATCTTACTCACAGTCAATATATGTGGGGGGCTGCCTTTTCCTTTGGGGAATTTCTCTGAGGCAAGGTAGGCTTAATTTTCTATCTTTAGGGCTAGTTAGCTCTTAGGCTGTGAAGAGGCGTCTAGGTCAAGTTAGGTACGCTCCACGGCTATTTCTAGTTGTGTGATAGGATTAGGGGTTGCGGTCAGCAGAGCTCCCACTTCCCAGAGCTTGTCCTGTGTGAGTTTAACCATCAGGTCGTTCCGGGTGCTCCTAACCACCAGGTCATAACAGAGATGACACACAGGTAGATACTATATACAGGAGGAGATGATATATAGGTATATACTATCTACAGGGGAGATGACACCCAGGTATGCACTGTATACAGGAGTAGATTACATACAGGTAGATACTATATATATAGGGGAGATGACACACAGGTAGATACTATATACAGGAGGAGATGACATACAGGTATATACTATCTACAGGGAGATGACACACAGGTATACACTATATACAGGAGGAGATGACATACAGGTAGAACCTATATATAGGGAGATGACAGACAGGTATATACTATATACAGGGGAGATGACACACAGGTATATACTATATACAGGATGAGATGACATGCAGGTATATACTATATACAGGGGAAATGACACCCAGGTATGCACTGTATACAGGAGTAGATGATATACAGGTAGATACTATATATACAGGGGAGATGACACACAGGTAGATACTATATACAGGAGGAGATGACATATAGGTATATACTATCTACAGGGGAGATGACACACAGGTATACACTATATACAGGAGGAGATGACATACAGGTTGAACCTATATACAGGGGAGATGACACCCAGGTATATATTGAGGGGAAAATCACAGATGTGAGGTCAAAATGACAGGTGTTAGGGGGAAATGAGAGGAGAGGGAAAATGAGAGGCGTGGTGGGAAAATGAGAGAAGTGAGGTGCTATAACTTACCACAGTTAGTTAATATGCCCGGGCAACGCCGGGCTCTTCAGCTAGTATATTTATAAAATACAACTGTGTATTACCATTTAAAGAAAAATAAGAAAAATTATTAGCTTTGTAATGTCATGTGGAAAAAATGGAAAATAATATGTGGTCCTGAAGCTCAATAACGGCTACATCCTGCAGGGGTTAATATATGGAATCTGTACAAGAGCTTGCACTATATCAGTACAGGGCCCCATATAATGGACGCCCTTGTTACAGGGCAATGCTACAATTCCTTTATATCAGTACAGCCATTGAATTTTAAACACTGTTATGCGTTAACACTCTGCTATGTGATCTTTGACAAATGACATTTTCTACACTAGACGGCTTTATGGGGTTTTATTCATAATGACAAAGAACAGTGATGACCAAAGGGTTAGATTTTATTGTGTTCATGGAGATTAATAACGATTTAAGACCATTTAATTGGTTGTCAGCCCGTAGCATTGGCAGAGTGCGGGACTGTGGGAAAAAATGTAATTTGTGACCCTAGGGGGCTTTATATTGCAGAATATTATTTGCAGTAATTTAAGTTGTTTTGTACGGTTAGTTTAGTGGGAATTTAATACATTTTACTCATTTTATCATAAATATACACACTCTTATCTGACAAATAATTATTCAGTATTACTCCTATGATCATAAAGAAAATATGTCTTATGGGGAGAGTTCACACTGGGATTGGTATATGTGTTCATGGGATCTTCTTGATATATATAATAACATTACTGACTACACAGTTCTATCAGGAAAGAAAGCAATGTCGAGTGCTCAGGGGTAGAAAGGTGGCTACTTTGCCTAATGAGGGTTGGGAAGGAGTCAAGAAGGAGAAGATGAGTAGAGTCACTGCCGATAGTCTGGGAGATAATGGGATCTAGTTGTGGAGAGGGTTGATCTGCAGGTGTTTTGTGTGTTATCTCACTCTATGTCATAGCAGTGTATATGAGAGAGTCCGACTGACCGTCCAACTGATGGCAGCCATGACGTTCCTTTTCAGTCTGAAAATCCGGGGGCCGATTCATCAGTACTGGTGCTTCTCTTGCCGGTCTTCATGAAGGGGCGTTTTGGAGCAAATGCTCCTGATTCTCCAGAACGGTTTGTGACGTAGTGAATACCGCTGCTCATCATGAATTACTCAAGTTGAGCTTCGCCAATGCCAGTCCTGCCTCAGCTTCACCCACTTGACGACAATGGTGTGAAAACGCCTGGATTTGTACAACCTTGTGTTGCGCAAAAAAATTCAATTTTTCAAAGCTTTTTTTTGCCAGTGTCCGAGCTCTCTGTTCTGGTTATCATTGGATATCAAGACTGTAGCGTTGCAGCAAAAATGAGACCACAGAGAAGAAGCAACAGGACTGAAAGAGGAAAAGGGCAGAGGTGTGATTGAGCTGTGAGAGTCTTGTAAGTCAGCATGGTTTGTTTTTTTCTTTATCTATATTCCCATGATGAGTATTTTGTGAGTTTTTGATGTTGCAGATTTTCTGCAGCATTTCTGCACCCATTAAATAAATTCTGTTACGTACGTTGTTTTCATTGATTTTTTCTACATTTTTGACACTGCGATTTTTGTCTCTTTTTAGTGTGTCCTGTTTTAAATAAAGCTGCTTTGTTTTTGATACTTTTAGATATTTGGCTTAGACAAAACCTTATAGATACAGTCATGTGTGGATTCCATGTGATTTTAGTGCGTTTCCCATATGCATTTTTTCACCTGTGGATTTTCCGCGTCTAAGCAGTTCACACATAAAACTCATCGTACTCGCAAGAGAAACTGACATGTTGCGGATTGGAATCCCACACCACAGGGCCGTTTACAATGAGCGCACAAGAATTTTATAAATCCCATCCACTTCGTTGGAACAATAAGAGGCTGCCATTTTTTGCACTGTGAAAATACGCAGTATTAAAAAAAAAATCACTAAAAACTCATTTAGGCACACACCGAGATGGCCCCAAATGAACAGTACAATACTGTCGTGAACAACCCCTTTAATTAGATGCATTTTCAGTATAGTCACTATGATAAAACAGCTGAAGTACTAAATAATGCTTCAGGATGGCATATCCTTAGAGATACTTAAATGGGAATAGTTATAGTACCAAGCTTCTTAAGAAGTGCCACAGACCTTTAATTCTACTGATGGGTATGTGTGGCACCCCAGGGTCCTGGTCATCAAAGTAGCATTGCTTTCCTCATGGGGAGAGTGATGTTACGTTTGGAAGCGATGAAGGATATCTTTTATCAGGTAACCACCATACACACAACATGTTCACACTCCAGGCCAGAAGGGGGAGCTTTTGATCCTATTTACTAGGTGACTGCCTTATATATATTGTGGTTTGGAGGGAAAGAGAGTTCAGATTGTTAGAGAGACAGAAGGGAGCAGACCGACCTAGAGGGTCAGAAGGGACCGTGTGGTCTGAAGTACCACAGCTCCTGGAAAGAGACACACAGAAATCCAAACATTGTTCAGTGAGTGTGCAGGAGAGTGAAGCACAGGAAAGTAACATCAGAGGAGACCAGCTACAAGCAGGCTGCCTCCCTCTGAGGTGCAGATAACCGGTAGCCGGACCACCAAGGTTGTAACTAACTCTACGACTTACATCAGAAACCGGCAGGACAGCTGAACTCCAAGTTACCTGTCTGCCTTAATACCCAGGAGGCACGGTGACACATATAGAGCTGGGGCATGCTAGAGTCCCTGTAAAAAGGCTCAAGTCACCAGTCATATGGGTTATGTCCTATCCTATATGGGGGACAGAGAGAAAAACTGTGAGGACCTTATGTGAAGACATAGGCAGTAAGGGACTACAACAACACCATGCTAGAGGAAGGCTTTTAACTCCACCTGGTAAAGGGGACTCTGGATTCGCTTCCAAGCCGGCCAGGCCCTGCCTGTACCTGTGATCTGGTGCCCTGGACTGTGGCTGGCTGAAGTCTTCAGTAAACCAGGTAAAGAGACTGCAAACCTGTGTCCTCGTTCTTTACTGTGCCATTCACCATCTTCCATCTACACAACGGGAGCCCTGGGGATACACTTCACCTGTGGGAAGTTATACCATCTAGCTGCTATAACATCACCCCAGAGGACCCCTTAAAACAGCTGACCGAATACCACAGGAGGCATCACAAACATAAACTCTATTTACCAAATCCCTTTAAAGACTTTGCCCTTTTACATGGGCGCCCAGGGCCACAGACAGAGTCGCCACTGTGACATCCCCCTGTGAACACCGGACCTGGTACCGGGTACCCCACGGCCCTGGCGGGCGACTCATATGATTTCCAGTGGAAAATTAACCGTGAGCACTACTAGAGAAGGGGTGCTAAGGACAGGTTCCCAAACCATATAGATTAATAGTAAGAGACCTAGTACTCAACTTTAGGTAAGATGCAGCAGGAAAAATGTATTGTAGTAAATACAGGAAAACATTTCGGTCAATTGTGACCTTCATCAGTTACAGGAGGTTGTTAAGTATAAGCCGGTAATGAGTAATATAGTCACTGCACGATCATATGTAAAGATTTGTTCAGTGTGGTTGCTGTAGGCAATCCTGCTGTAGGCAACTATGAAGATGCCTGTAGCTGCAGTGCTCTCTGACGCTGTATCCTAGCGGCATCTTACCTAAAGTTGAGTGCTAGGTCTCTTACTATTAATTTCCATTGATAACACATCAATTAAAATTCCTGTTGAGCCCTTTCATCTTTTTTCTATCCCTGTATGTATGCCTTTGTCACCAGAAAACAATATTCGCTCAACGAGATGGGACATTTATGAAGCAGTGTGGTCTTTTTTATGGCCAGTTGCAATATACAGGTCCTTCGTGAGCTACCGTATTTGTGCTTTGAGAATACACATGCTGACAACCTCATCACTATATTTTTCTTTGATGATGAGACGGGTCATATACACAGATCACAGATGTGTATTTTTATCACCTACAAATAATTGTGTGTCTCCTAATTGTGCCTTCTTGCCCAGATTGTGCATCCAACATCTGTGTCTACATGAAACAAGTATATTTGGCAGCATTACAAACCAGATGCTGAGCTCAACTTTCTCGCAAAATGTGTCATTGTGTTTTGGCCGTCATCCTACAGCTGCTCTCATAGAGTTGTTAATGGCATGTGCAAAATTAGATTACTCTATAACTGGCTGCTTTGTCTGGTGCCTTCAAAATTGTGCAGCTAAGCAGCTTAGGGGTTCTTCAGCTAGCTAACGTGGCTCAGTGTCAGCTGGAACTTTGGAGAACTGAGCTTGTAAAAGAGGGACGAGAGGTGACCACTACAGGAGAACGAGGCGAGGATATGATGTTCATACCAGTTAATGAAAAATATAGATGTCAGTGCTTCAATAATTTTAGAAAGATGGGGGCTTTTGGGTTACAAGTAGTTACAAGTAGTAGACATATCAAGGCTCAGGTGCCAAAAGAGGAACTGAAAAACACCTCACTGTCTTATAAGAAGACACCAATATTAGAGGACACATGGTAGGTGGGGGAGGTGTTAAAAATTTCCACCTGTGGTCCACTAACTTAAATGTGTGCCTCTGGATATGAGGAACAAATATAGCACAAAAGGAGGATTCGGAGATCCTCCAAAAATAAAAAAAAAGGATGAAGTGGACTCATGAAGTTAAGATAGTGGCAACACAGGTGCAAAAATACTGATGAGACAACCACTCACAGCCTGTCAATCCCAATGGGGGGTGGTTGCTTGGTATGTAATTGCACAAACAAGACTTGTATGTGGCGCTGTTCACACAATGGTAATGCACAGCATCCAGGTTAACAACGTCTTAAGTGACGCCCACACTATTAGATCAGGTTGACTGCCCAGCGCTATTCAGATGCATCCCATGAGAACAGACACCACAGTTTACAAGACCAAATTAAAAAATACCTCACGTCTTTTTGCATATGCTGTGCATTTCCATTGTGTGAACAGCACATTATTATATCTTCTATATTGGGAAATAAATAAATAATTACTTGTCTCCAGAGATAAGCTAGGTTTGCGTATCCTAATGAGTCTGCTAAGTGTCATTATTGTTCTTTATTGTTTTACTGCTCTAAAGATTCCAAGAATTTTACATTTTAGTAATTTCTATTATTAATCCAGAAGAGATTATAATAATAACTCACTTTTCGTGTCCTAATGTGTCAGGACTGTTGGGAAGTGAATGGATGTGTGTAATTTACTGTGCAGTAATATACGCTTACAAGCATATTTATTTATTTATACAGGAGCCTTTCTATCCAGGACCCACACAGAACTGTGAAACGCGCAATTCTTCTACATTTAGGCTATGTTTACTCTGGGTGTTTTTGCTGCGTTTTTTTCTGCGGCGTTTTTGTTTTCTGCAGCCAAACCTGATTTGTTGGCAGGAAAGAAGTTGCAGCAAAAGCACATGTTGTGGTGCATTTTTTTTCATGCATTTTTGGGGCTGGCTTGTGTCTCTTTGTGCATATTAATAAAGTTGAGTGCCCCCAGAAAAAAAAAAAACTACTTCCTGTAGAACCATACCTCTAGATTCCTTGAAAAGCCATCAATTCATCTGCTGTGTACAGTAAAATCACAGTGACAGGTTAGAATAGATAGAATAGGTATTGTAAGATTGCTCTCACTAAGTGTATTGGGGGACACTCGCTTGGCACGGGATTGACGTAGTCAGGCACGATTTTTGAACACAAAACAGTCCATGCAGTTTATTAAAATGTCATAAACCGGGTTATGCACAGTTCATATTATACATTCCATAGAACACAGTGGGCACCAACTGGTGATATTAACTTGCAGCTTTGTCTTAACACTTAATTTACGGCTTTAACTCACGGACACTAAGCATGCTGGACCTCTCACTTCGCCCAGTTACCATGGGTGTCCGTACGCCGTACACTCCACCAATGTCCCAAGTCACATACAGTGCATATGACACTGGGTCGCGGTCTCTAAACACGCCGAACCTCACTCCGTTCAGTCATCACGGGAGACCACACAGTTCATGGAACGTCACAAGCACCAACAGTCAATGGTACCTTATGGGAGCTCCTGCTCCACCTGCCGACTCCTCGTCAGTCCACTCCTCACAGGGATCACCAAATTGCCTGGGCGGCATATCTTAGTCAGTCCAGACCCACCGAAGGATGGTAGCTTCCCCCAACATAGACTATCCAGAACCACAGTCACTGTGTGCTATTCAGGGATCCGGTCCTACTCCCAGAACCTCCCAACACTCCAGCATGTGCTCTTCAGGAAGCCTCCTCCTCACATGAACTGCACATGTGACCTGTCCAGGTGCTATTCAGGACCTTGTCCAACACCCCAGGCCACTAGCAAGTCCAAAGTCCCACCATGTGCTATTCAGAACTCCTACTCCCAGGAAATTCAACACAGGTTGTTCAGTGTGCTATTCAGGACTCCTACTCCCAGGAAATCCAACACACCAGGCTCACCAGGTCCAAAGCCCCACCATGTGCTATTCAGGACTCCTACTCCCAGGAATCCAACACAGATGGTTCAGTGTGCTATTCAGGGATCCGGTCCTTCTCCCAGGACCTCCCAACACACAGGCTCTCCGGGACCTTCCACTGGAACCACACGGGAACATGTGACCCACACCCTAGTCACATTATATATTCTTAACCACTCCCCTGGATGGGAATGTGGATGTGTGGCTAGTTTGTCCCGCCCATCTCACACAACTAGCCTAGTAAGTCTCCCTTACAGCTACACCATACATATACACTCTTGAGGGACTACAGGTCCCAGAACAACAACATTGCATCAGACTTACTACGCAGACTCCCTCTTCGACACATATCGGTCATTCACAACACAGCCAGTCACTGTTTCACCACCATTATCACAATAGATATGCCTCCATGCACATCCCAAGGAGCACTCACAGCGCCCCCTAGCTGTCACAGGGGTCACTGCACCACAGTATATACACATACTGTATATACAACCCCTGGCAAAAATTATGGAATCACTGGCCTTGGAGGATGTTCATTCAGTTGTTTCATTTTGTAGAAAAAAGCAGATCACAGACATGGCACAAAACTAAAGTAATTTCGAATGGCAACTTTCTGGCTTTAAGAAACACTAAAAGAAATCAAGAACAAAAAATGTGGTAGTCAGTAATGGTTACTTTTTTTAACCAAGCATATGGAAAAAATTATGGAATCACTCAATTCTGAGGAACACACACACACAATACAGACCAAAAGTTTGGACACACCTTCTCATTTAAATATTTTTTCAGTATTTTCATGACTATGAAAATTGTAAATTCACACTGAAGGTATCAAAACTATGAATTAACACATGTGGAATTATATACTTAACAAAAAAGTGTGAAACAACTGAAAATATGTCTTATATTCTAGGTTCTTCAAAGTAGCCACCTTTTGCTTTGATGACTGCTTTGCACACTCTTGGCATTCTCTTGATGTGGAATTCATTTGAACTCCATTCCTGTCATTGCAATCTATGGTTCTATGCAGGATTTAGGCAGAACGCACCGGGAGCAGTAAAGACAGAAAGTGTGAACAGGCCCTAATGTAAGACACAGGCATTAGACATACTGTATTTTTCGGATTATAAGAAGCACTTTTTTCCCCAAAATTTTTTGGGGAAATGGGGGTGCGTCTTATAATGCAGATATACCTTACTGGCCGCGGTGGAGCAGGGTTCAGGGTCTCTGCAGGCCGCAGGCTGGGATGAAAGGGTGATCGCATGTGCAGTGCGCCGCTGCGGGTGTTCGGTGCTGCAGGTGTACGGTGCTGCGGGGGCTCTCCTATGGGGTGGACTCCGGGAAAATGGCTGCCGGGGACAGCGCATGTGAAGATGGAGATCTCGGGAGATGAGATTTCAGTGCTGAGATCTTATCACCCGAGCACAAATCAAAGAAAAAGTATATGCATAAAAATCTCACCTTGAGAAAGACACCCTGTTGTGTCAATACGCGTGGGTCTAGCACCTACTCTGCCTGACTGTTCTGCCACATTGGGGGCGACCATGACCTTAGATTAGGGTAAAGTATTTGGTCTTACTGGTTCATTGGTATCTCAAGTGGCAGTCTCTCTATCTTTATGCCTCATTTTGCCTTTTGCCTTTTTTTGCACTTTTTATGGACCATTATACCCACATGGGTCAAAATTATTATCTGGTAATTGTGATAAGGGTATTATGTTGCTTATGTGTCAGCAGTTTACACATAACTTGTTAGCTTCATTAATTTAAATTTATGTTTAATGAGGTCCTTGCAGCTGACTGGTTTCATACAACCCTCTCACAAGAGGATGGCGCAGAGAAGAACGAGGACACAAGTTTGCAGTCTCTTTACCTTTACTGAAGACTTCAGCATCCACAGTCCAGGGCACCAGACCACAGGGCAGGCAGAGTCCGTCCGGTTTGGAGGCAAATCCAGAGTCCCCTTGTCCAGGTGGAAATCAGTAGAATTCCTTTGCGCTGCAGTGTTGTAGTTCCTTACTGCCTATGGCTTCACATAAGGTCCTCACAGATGTAATGTCTCTCTCTCTGTCCCCCATATAGGATAGGACAAACCCGTATGACTGATGGCTTGAGGCTGTTTATAGGGACTCTAGCACGCCCCAGCCTCCAAAGGTTGCCACCTTCCCTTCTGGGTGTAGGGCGGACAGGTAACTTGAAATTAGCTGTCCTGCCGGTCTCTGGAGCAAGGCATATAGGTCGTTACTCCCTTGGTGTTCCGGCTACCGGGATTCTGCGCCTCAGAAGGAGGCAGCCTGTGTAGGGCTGGTCCCCTTCTGATATCCACTCCTTTGCTACGACTTCCTTGCATGCTCGCTGCAATCGGTTGGGCTTTCTATACTTGTCTGTTTCCTAGGAGCTGCAGCATTTTAGGCTACACGGCTCCTACGCTTCCTTTCCCTCTGTCTCCCTGACAGGAACTCAACCCTTTCCCTCCAGATCAGGATGTTCTTATAGGGGAGTTCACCTTAAACAAGCTTAGAGCTCCCTCTTCTGGTCTGGAGTGTGAACATGTTGCTTGCATTTTGTTACCTGACAAAGAGTTCTCCTTCATTGCCTCCAAACGTAGCATCACTCTCCTTGAGAGGAAAGCAATACCACTGCGATGACCAGGACCCTGGGGTGCCACATATATTTTGTATATATTTCGTGATTGCTACCAGCCTGCATTTATTTATTCTTATCTGCAAATCTTTGCTTCGGGCTACTATTTAGAGGTTTGTTAACTATCAAATATTATGGCATGTAGGGCTCTGGTGTATTGTACACATCATTTGTATGACCCATACTTTTTTGATTGTAATCGGAGTTGTGTATTTTTTAAATGTTTTTAATGGTTTTTGTATGTGATGGTTTTCAATAAAAAGCATTCCTATATAAAACTTCACAAAAAAATTCTCTTGGTGATCCCCTTCTTTTTTATGCATGCACTTTTTTTTAAATTTGTGCTGTGTTGTTTTGTATGTATTGGGTGATCCCAGTATTCTTGTATTCATTGACGGTGCCCGCTTATACATAAATATAAGAGATCTCATCACCCGAGATTTTGGTGCCAAGATCTCCATCTGTGCATGCGCTGTCCCCGGCAGCCACTTTCCCAGGAGTTCACCACATAGGAAACCATACCATGCAACTGGGGCGGCATGGTGGTTCAGTGGTTAGCAATGCAACCTTGCAGTTTTGGGGTCCTGGGTTCAATTCCACCAACATCACCAAGGAGTCTGCATGTTCTCCCCATGTTTGCATGGGTTTTCTTTGAGTACTCCGGATTCCTCCTTCATTCCAAAGATAGGGAATTTAGATGTCTGTAAAGTGCTGTGGAATTAATAGCACTATATAAAGGAGTAAAAACAAATAAATAAATAAACTGCGAGGGTTCTGGCCTTTCACAAAATGTCAAAACCCCGAACAGCAACGAACACCTGCTGCGGCCAGCCGCACATCTTAACACCCCCTCATTCCTGTGTAATAGTATGCAGTAGGGTTGAGCGAAACGGATCGTTCATTTTCAAAAGTCGCCGACTTTTGGCAAAGTCGGGTTTCATGAAACCCGACCCGATCCTTGTGTGGGGTCGGCCATGCGGTACGCGACTTTCGCGCCAAAGTCGCGTTTCGTATGATGCGCTTGGCGCCATTTTTTCAGCCAATGAAGGAGTGTGGGCAGAGTGATGACATAGGTCTTAGGGGCGTGGACGCCTATCGCCATCTTGTCGCTTGTGCGCTGTAGCGATTTGCAATGTGTAACACCAGCTTTTCTGGTCAGGGACGGAGGGGGGGGGGAGAGAGAGAGAGAGAGAGAGAGAGAGAAAAAAAAAACAAAACAAAACCATTTACTTTGCATTGGGTTTCGTGTTTCGGTCGATCCCCGACTTTTCGCCATAATCGGCCTATTTCACTCGACTCGACTTTTGAGATAGTCGGGTTTCGTGAAACCCGACTCGACCCTAAAAATGTAAAAGTCGCTCAACCCTAGTATGCAGGTACTGAGTATGTCACCAGACAGACAGACCAACAGTTGAGGGGTTTAATAACAGGAATCAGGTTCTCCTCGCAGGGAGGAAGCAATGGAAAATAACTAGCAATAAAACAGTGCAAAAATATGGGAGTCAAACAGTGTAACAGAAATAAGCAAGATTTCTTGAGAAAAGAACACTTATCAGTCTGATGAGGACTTGCTTGATGGGTCGTCTTCTCCAACGTAGGCACCAAGAAACAGCGGCACTTGTTGTCCCTCTGTTGTCCGTGGGCTGAGTAGTCTCTAGGAACCCGCTGCCTGGGGTTTCGGGAGTTAATGTGATATGCACAGGCTCTGAGTCTTCAGCTTTTACAGCACAGCCTATCCTGGGAAAACAATGGTCAGTCTATTATTAAGTCTCTCACCAGGAATCAGGGGCTCTGCACTGTTAAGTCTCTCACCAGGAATCACAGTCTCTGTACTGATACCGCGGGTACCAGGGGGTCGCAGTCTCTGCATGGGCCAATGTCTCTACACGGGTCTAAAAGCATCCGTCTCCAGTCACAGCAGAGTCCGTTTTCATGTACTCACAAGATGCAGTCTTTCTGGGCAATCTCCCTGTATTTGTCCTCTGACCGGGAGCTCTCTCTCTCTCAGAGCGCAGCTGCACTCTGCTCTGACCACTGCTCACGCTGCTCTGTTCCTTGCACGCATGCCTTTCCCGCTCTCTGCTCGGCTTCCTTCCTGTCCCAGTCTCTAAGTCTGCCCCCTGGGGAACCTGCAGCACAGCTCAATGTTTTCAGGCACAGAGCCGAGAAGGTAACGGCCCCCAGACTCTTCTTGTGCTTCACCTCTTTACACCTGCCTGCAGCATCACCCCACTCTTGCCTCCTCCAGCAGCGACCCTGGGACCCTGCTTCACTGCAGCCACCACCCCCGGTAAGCAACAAGACACATGGATTATAAGAAGCACCACCATTTTATTAAAAAAAGTTTTTTTCCCTATTTTTCTCCTCAAAATTGGGGTGTGTACCTTACAATTACAGAACTATATATGCATCACATATATGCAGCGCCCCAGAGACCTGGTCATTGCAGTAGTATCGCTCTGCCACTAAGGGGAGTGATGGTACGTCTGATTGCACTAAAGGAGTTCATCTGACCAGGTATCACCGGCACACATTACACTTCACACTCCGGCCACTAGGGGGAGCAAAAGGTTTTATTTACTAGGCCACTCCTCACACTGGTAAAACTAGGGGTTGGATAGGAAGTTAGTCAGAAGCTAACTGGGTTTTGTCCAGGCAACATCCCGTGGCAGGGGGTGTTGCGGGGAAGATTCAGGGGGGTCCCTGTCAGGTGTGGGAACCTGGCAGGTACCTAGCGACTAGAACAGAACGTTATGGAACCGCGCCTGCGAAGGATATTGTAGACAGTGAGAAATGAGATCAAGCACAAAGGAGAGCCAGTAGGAGTTGTGGCCGGAGAATGGCAACATCCTACTAAGGCACGTAGCCGGTGGCCAGAACACCGAGGAAGTAACTGACTCTATGCCTTACTTCAAACTCAGCAGGACAGTTAATTATAGGTTGGCTGTCTACCTTACATCACCTAAGCAGACATAGGGGGCAATGCATGGAGAGGGGCGTCTCTAGAGTCCCGGAAGAACTCCGAGCCTTCCGGTCAAACGGGTGCGTCCTAGCCATAATATACCTGGGGGACGAAGAACTAGAAAGAACTGGAACGAATTAGAAAGAACGAGAATAGAAGTTGTGAGGACTATCCCGAATTCTCAGCAGGGAAGCACTACAACACACAAACGCTAGTGGTAGGCAACGATTTCCACTTGCAAATGGAACTCTGGATGTGCCTTCGGACCGGCCGGTCTCAGACAGCCCTGTTAACCGTGCTCTGGATTGAGGATCCTGAAGTCTTCAGTAAAGAGGTAAAGAGACTGCAACCTTGTGTCCTCGTTGTTGACTGCACCTCACACCATCGCCATCTACAATACTGGGAACCCCTGGGGACACACTTCACCTTTCGGAAGGTATACCATCTAGCTGCCATAACATCACCCCAGCAGACCCCAAGCAGCGTCGGTCGCCCTGACCGAACACCACAGGTGGCGTCATGAAACCTTGACAAACTATCATCACCCCTTTTATTGGACACCCCTTAGCAGGGTCACGGACTGGGTCCAGCCACCGTGACAACCCCAGAACCGAGACAGAAAGGACCGGTACTGAGTAACCTGTGGCCCTCTGTCTGGGGGCACTCCAAGTTGGCGTCACGAACAGGATTGTACTTAAGCCTGAAGGATCACGTCATGTGTGCCTTGGAACTGTGATTGAAACGTGTTTGAACTGTGATTATTTGCAAAGACTGTGTATTGCTATCTGCCGCAAGATTCCCGCCAAAACTGCCGCCATTGCAGTGCCACGAGGAGCGCAGGAGAAGAAGAAGGGCATGGAAGTGGGCGTGGACAGGCTGAAGAGCGCGAACGACAATGGCCGCCCAGTCTAAATATTTCTGTGTTTTGAGGACGTGTCCGTCAGCAGCCGAGGTCCGCCTCCTAATTCTCTATGGTGGGCGGAGACCGAAGAAACGAAACTATGACTCAGAGGGAGTGGAGCTGGAGAGACGGGAAGGCTTACGGAAAAAGATGGCCCCGTCTAGATCCTCGTCACCAGTGGATTATACCGACATGCCGCTGTTGGAACCGATCGAGCCCGGGGAGCCAGCCGCGGAACCTCTGCTACCTTCACCGGATCTGGTGGCAGCCCCCGAGGAGCGGCGTGGCGCTGACAGAGCCCCCACCTGTGAGAGAGCTCGGTGTCCCTACCGACCGGGGATCGATGTGCCGTTGACTTTTGACCCGACCGTCATCACAGCTGGCGGAGCTCCAGAGTCCGCATCATCCGGCCCGGGACGCGTGAGTGGGATCTTGGTCCCTTTCCCTGGGGAGACTATCGGAAGCATCTGATAGCAGAATTTGCCAGAGACATGGAGCGGGAGGCTCACGGTGAACTGCTGGACGGATCTTTGCCAAAGTGGGGCGTTGTGATCGTCTACCAACCCCAGGTAGGAAAAGGTTTTGTAAAGGAGATCGGATTGACGATAAGGGTCCATATCACCCGGGAGGTAGTGGAGGCCGGCCTGCGTGGAGACAGCAAGGGCTCCGTCCTGATGCCGGGGGAGGCGGTAAGCTACTGCTGATACCAAAAGGGCCACGGCTGGTGGCCTCGGGACATCCAACGCTGTACCTCCGTACTGGTCGCTGCCAAATCCTTGGAGGAAGAACTTGCTGAGGCGGCGGCAGCCGCTGGTGCCGTCCCTCGGATCGTCCGCTGGATTCCCATGATGCCGGAGATAGACTTTGATTTTTGTCCTCCCAGACCCCCGAGGCCTGCCTGCCCAGTCAGGCCCTGGTGGAAACAACCTTCGCAGAAATAAACCTCGGAGACCTGACAGAGGCGTAGCTAGAGCTTTTGCCGCCCGGGGCTGTTCCCGAGTTTGGCGCCCCCCCCCCCGGCTCAATACACACAAAGGTTACCAAAAACGGTTTTCCTGTCTTGTAGAACTTAAACTGGGCCTAATGGTGTCACCCCCACATGCCACACCTGTGACTTAATACCACCACACCATGACCAGGCCACATAGTGACCGAATAATACTACATACAAGGGACAAATACCACAACACCATTTCCAGACCACATATTACCACCACATAGTGACTGAATACTACAATACTGATCAGTAATAAAAAAAAAAACACAATACTATCACCATAAGTGCCAGTATTCACAGGAGATCTGTACTTAGTATGCAGTGTCTGTGTAGAGGTAATACAGAGATCACTGGTGACATTATACACAGGACCTCTATATAGTATACAGTGTATAGTGTCAGTGTATAGGTAACACTGACTCACCAGTGACGTCTCTAGGTGAAGTCCTTCATCTTTCATCCAGCACAGACCGCCATCATTCCTTCCAGCCAGGACTCGTTTCTGCAGGAAATAACACAGTTATCTCGAGCTCCGCTTGCAGAACACATTACTTAATTTTTCACAACTTCTACATTACATCACATGAAGAAAATAAGGTGATATAGTGTCACTCTGCACAGTAACAGGACCGCCCCCCCATTTAAAACAGTATACTCAAAAAATAAAATAAATACATCACTGCAGTAATAATATCCCTTAATTAGCCCCTATGGTAATAATATTCCCCACCCTGGCCCCGTTTCTCATTCCTGGCTCCAGCCATATGTTCTCGCATCCTGCCCTCATGAGTATCCATTCTACCCCATATGATCTCCACATCCTGCCCCACCAGCCTCCATCGTATCCGTCCTGCCCCATGATCCAATCCTGCCCCGTGTCTCCAATCATGCCCCGTATCTACATTCTGCCCATGCCTCAAGTCCTGCCCCCAGTGTGTCCAGCATATTACCCCCATGTTGTCCAGCAATCTGCCCCAGTGTGTCCAGCATATTACCCCCAGTGTGTCCAGCAATCTGCCCCAGTATGTCCAGCACTGCCCCCAGTGTGTCCAGCAATCTGCCCCAGTGTCCAGCCTTTCCCCAGTGTGTCCAGCAGTCTGCCCCAGTGTGTCCAGCATATTACCCCCAGTGTCCAGCATTGCCCCAGTGTGTCCAGCATATTACCCCCAGTGTGTCCAGCAATCTGCCCCAGTGTCCAGCATTGCCCCAGTGTGTCCAGAAGTCTGCCCCAGGGTCTCCAGCATTGCCTCAATGTGTCCAGAAATCTGCCCCAGGGTCTCCAGTATTGCCCCAGTGTGTCCAGCAATCTGCCCCATGGTCTCCTGTATTGCCCCAGTGTGTCCAGCATTCTGCCCCATGGTCTCCAGTATTGCCCCGGTGTATCCAGCAATCTGCCCCATGGTCTCCTGTATTGCCCCAGTGTGTCCAGCATTCTGCCCCATGGTCTCCAGTATTGCCCCGGTGTGTCCAGCAATCTGCCCCATGGTCTCCAGTATTGCCCCAGTATGTCCAGAAGTCTGCCCAGGGTCTCCAGCATTGCCTCAATGTGTCCTGAAATCTGCCCCATGGTCTCCAGTATTCAGTGTGTCCAGCAATCTGCCCCATAGTCTCCTGTATTGCCCCAGTGTGTCCAGCATTCTGCCCCATGGTCTCCAGTATTTCCCCAGTGTGTCCAGCATTCTGCCCCATGGTCTCCAGTATTGCCCCAGTGTGTCCAGCAATCTGCCCCATGGTCTCCTGTATTGCCCCAGTGTGTCCAGCATTCTGCCCCATGGTCTCCTGTATTGCCCCAGTGTGTCCAGCAATCTGCCCCATGGTCTCCTGTATTGCCCCAGTGTGTCCAGCAATCTGCCCCATGGTCTCCTGTATTGCCCCAGTGTGTCCAGCATTCTGCCACATGGTCTCCTGTATTGCCCCAGTGTGTCCAGCAATCTGCCCCATGGTCTCCTGTATTGCCCCAGTGTGTCCAGCAATCTGCCCCATGGTCTCCTGTATTGCCCCAGTGTGTCCAGCATTCTGCCACATGGTCTCCTGTATTGCCCCAGTGTGTCCAGCAATCTGCCCCATGGTCTCCTGTATTGCCCCAGTGTGTCCAGCAATCTGCCCCATGGTCTCCTGTATTGCCCCAGTGTGTCCAGCATTCTGCCCCATGGTCTCCAGTATTGCCCCAGTGTGTCCAGCAATCTGCCCCATGGTCTCCTGTATTGCCCCAGTGTGTCCAGCATTCTGCCACATGGTCTCCTGTATTGCCCCAGTGTGTCCAGCAATCTGCCCCATGGTCTCCAGTATTGCCCCAGTGTGTCCAGCAATCTGCCCCATAGTCTCCTGTATTGCCCCAGTGTGTCCAGCAATCTGCCCCATGGTCTCATGTATTGCCCCAGTGTGTCCAGCAATCTGCCCCATGGTCTCCAGTATTGCCCCAGTGTGTCCAGCATTGCCCCAGCCCCAGACAGTCAGACATAAAGAAAAAAAAAAAAAGTAAAATCCTCACCTCTCCCGTTCCTAGCGCAGGTCCGGTGCAGTCAGCGTCTCTCCGGCTCTGCGACGCTCAGGACAGAGAGGCAGAGCGGCGCGCACAGTAGTGACGTCATCGCGCCCTCTGCTCTGAGACGTCGCAGAGTCAGAGGACGCTGCAGCTGCCGGCGCCGCAGGAACCAGGAGAGGTGAGTATAGAGCGGGGGGCGGGGTCCGGTGGTGGGGGGAGCTGGCCCTGGTCGTGGCGGCGGACGGCGCCGCCCGAAGATTTAAAGGGGCGTCTTTTTTTTTTTTTTTCTTCTCCTGCAGCGCCGGCCGCCCCCCGCATTGTGCCGCCCGGGGCGGACCGCCCCCCCCGCACCCCCCTTCCTACGCCACTGAGACCTGAACCTGTATATAGTTACCTAACTGTTTGTTCTTCTTGTTGCTGCTGCTAAAACCCGTAGGGGTTAGAGAGTCCTCCTGAGAACCATAGAAAGATGGTTAGTTACATTAACAGAAGAACAGATGACAGTAGGCCCAGACAAGGAGCTGGGCGATGTTATGAACAGGTAATTCAGAACCACAATGGACCTTGAAGTTCAGAGCACACAAAGTGACCTGACATTTACCAAAAACATATGACGAGCTCTGAGACGTGGAAACTCTGCTGACCGCAATCCCTAATCCTATCACACCACACTAGAGGTAGCCGTGGATTGCACCTAACGCTCCCTATGCAACTCGGCACAGCCTGAGAAACTAACTAGCCCTGAAGATAGAAAAATAAGCCTACCTTGCCTCAGAGAAATTCCCCAAAGGAAAAGGCAGCCCCCCACATATAATGACTGTGAGTAAAGATGAAATACAAACACAGAGATGAAATAGATTTAGCAAAGTGAGGCCCGACTTACTGAATAGACCGAGGATAGGAAAGATAGCTTTGCGGTCAACACAAAAACATACAAACAACCACGCAGAGGGGCAAAAAGACCCTCCGCACCGACTAACGGTACGGAGGTGCTCCCTCTGCGTCTCAGAGCTTCCAGCAAGCAAGAAAAACCAATATAGCAAGCTGGACAGAAAATATAGCAAACAAAAATAACATAAGCAGAACTTAGCTTATGCAGGATAGACAGGCCACAGGAACGATCCAGGAGGAAGCAAGACCAATACTAGAACATTGACTGGAGGCCAGGATCAAAGCACCAGGTGGAGTTAAATAGAGCAGCACCTAACGACTTAACCTCATCACCTGAGGAAGGAAACTCAGAAGCCGCAGTACCACTCTCATCCACCAAAGGAAGTTTATAGACAGAACCAGCCGCAGTACCACTCACGACCACAGGAGGGAGCTTGGCCACAGAATTCACAACAGTACCCCCCCTTGAGGAGGGGTCACCGAACCCTCACCAGAGCCCCCAGGCCGACCAGGATGAGCCACATGAAAGGCACGAACCAGATTGGCAGCATGGACATCAGAGGCAAAGACCCAGGAATTATCTTCCTGACCATAACCCTTCCACTTAACCAAATACTGGAGTTTCCGTCTCGAAACACGAGAATCCAAAATCTTCTCCACAATATACTCCAATTCCCCTTCAACCAAAACCGGAGCAGGAGGATCAATAGATGGAACTACAGGTGCTACGTATCTCCGCAACAATGACCTATGGAACACGTTATGGATGGAAGTAGAAGCTGGAAGAGTCAAACGAAAAGACACAGTATTAAGGACCTCAGAAATCCTATATGGACCAATGAAACGAGGCTTAAATTTAGGAGAGGAAACCTTCATAGGAATATAACGAGATGACAACCAAACCAAATCCCCAACACGAAGTCGGGGACCCACACAGCGCCTGCGGTTAGCGAAACGTTGAGCCTTCTCCTGGGACAAAGTCAGATTGTCCACTACATGAGTCCAAATCTGCTGCAACCTATCCACCACAGTATCCACACCAGGACAGTCCGAAGACTCAACCTGCCCTGAAGAGAAACGAGGGTGGAACCCAAAATTGCAGAAAAACGGCGAAACCAAAGTAGCCGAGCTGGCCCGATTATTAAGGGCGAACTCAGCCAAAGGCAAAAAGGACACCCAATCATCCTGATCAGCAGAAACAAAACATCTCAGATATGTTTCCAAGGTCTGATTGGTTCGTTCAGTCTGGCCATTTGTCTGAGGATGGAAAGCCGAGGAAAAAGACAAATCAATGCCCATCCTAGCACAAAAGGCTTGCCAAAACCTCGAAACAAACTGGGAACCTCTGTCAGAAACGATGTTCTCTGGAATGCCATGTAAACAAACCACATGCTGGAAAAACAACGGCACCAAATCAGAGGAGGAAGGCAATTTAGACAAGGGCACCAAATGGACCATCTTAGAGAAGCGATCACAAACCACCCAAATGACCGTCATTCTTTGAGAGACGGGGAGATCCGAAATAAAATCCATAGAGATATGTGTCCAAGGCCTCTTCGGGACCGGCAAGGGCAAAAGCAACCCACTGGCACGAGAACAGCAGGGCTTAGCCCGAGCACAAATCCCACAGGACTGCACAAAAGAACGCACATCCCGCGACAGAGACGGCCACCAAAAGGATCTAGCCACCAAATCTCTAGTACCAAAGATTCCAGGATGACCAGCCAACACCGAACAATGAACCTCAGAGATAACTTTATTCGTCCACCCCACATATAATGACTGTGAGTAAAGATGAAATACAAACACAGAGATGAAATAGATTTAGCAAAGTGAGGCCCGACTTACTGAATAGACCGAGGATAGGAAAGATAGCTTTGCGGTCAACACAAAAACATACAAACAACCACGCAGAGGGGCAAAAAGACCCTCCGCACCGACTAACGGTACGGAGGTGCTCCCTCTGCGTCTCAGAGCTTCCAGCAAGCAAGAAAAACCAATATAGCAAGCTGGACAGAAAATATAGCAAACAAAAATAACATAAGCAGAACTTAGCTTATGCAGGATAGACAGGCCACAGGAACGATCCAGGAGGAAGCAAGACCAATACTAGAACATTGACTGGAGGCCAGGATCAAAGCACCAGGTGGAGTTAAATAGAGCAGCACCTAACGACTTAACCTCATCACCTGAGGAAGGAAACTCAGAAGCCGCAGTACCACTCTCATCCACCAAAGGAAGCTTATAGACAGAACCAGCCACAGTACCACTCATGACCACAGGAGGGAGCTTGGCCACAGAATTCACAACAGGGCGGCCCTGCATTTGTAGAGTCAGAAAAAGTAAAGAAAAAGTTGAGTTTGTTTTATAGTGTTTTACAGTAAAACTTTAGTGGGTTCAGCCTATACGCCCTTAAAGGAGAAGTTAAATTATTGTTCAAGCATTTGCACTTAGTAGAATACCCGGCTGGGTAATAGGAATTATTTGTAGTATGTAGAATAGAGTGTTATTTAAAATATTTATACTTGTTTTGTTTGCAACGTTCAAGTGTCCTCACCTCCCATAAAGGGAAGCTTTGTTATATTTACTTGTTTCAAGCATTCCAAAATTTTGAATGTCTTTTGCTAACATGTATTGTTGTTCTTCTTCCCAGTCCAGGAGTACTGGATTTAACCGGGGGGAGTGCAGCGCCCCAGAGACCTGGTCGTTGCAGTAGTATTGCTCTGCCACTAAGGGGAGTGATGGTACGTCTGATGGCACTAAAGGAGTTCATCTGACCAGGTATCACCGGCACACATTACACTTCACACTCCAGCCACTAGGGGGAGCAAAAGGTTTTATTTACTAGGCCACTCCTCACACTGGTAAAACTAGGGGTTGGATAGGAAGTTAGTCAGAAGCTGACTGGGTTTTGTCCAGACAACATCCTGTGGCAGGAGGTGTTGCGGGGAAGATTCAGGGGGGTCCCTGTCAGGCGTGGGAACCTGGCAGGTACCTACCGACTAGAACAGAACGTTACGGAACCGCGCCTGCACACCCCACGGCGGTATCCTAAGAAAGAGACACGAAGCAAAGGATATTGTGGACAATGAGAAACGAGATCAATCACAAAGGAGAGCCAGTAGGAGTCGTGCCCGGAGAACGGCAACATCTACTGAGGCGCATAGCCGGTGGCCGGAACACCGAGGAAGTAACTGACTCTATGCCTTACTTCAAACTCAGCAGGACAGTTAATTATAGGTTGGCTGTCTACCTTACATCACCTAACCAGACATAGGGGGCAACGCGTGGAGAGGGGCGTCTCTAGGGTCCCGGAAGAACTCCGAGCCTTCCCGTCAAACGGGTGCGTCCTAGCCATAATATACCTGGGGGACGGAGAACTAGAAAGAACTGGAACGAATTAGAAAGAACGAGAATAGAAGTTGTGAGGACTGTCCCGAATGCTCAGCAGGGAAGCACTACAACACACAGGTGCTAGTGGTAGGCAACGATTTCCACCTTCAAAGGGAACTCTGGATGTGCCTTCGGACCGGCCGGTCTCAGACAGCCCTGTTAACCGTGCTCTGGATTGAGGATCCTGAAGTCTTCAGTAAAGAGGTAAAGAGACTGCAACCTTGTGTCCTCGTTGTTGACTGCACCTCACACCATCGCCATCTACATTACTGGGAAGCCCTGGAGACACACTTCACCTGTGGGAAGGTATGCCATCTAGCTGCCATAACATCACCCCAGCAGCGTCGGTCGCTCTGACCGAACACCACAGGTGGCGTCACGAAACCTTGACAAACTATCATCACCCCTTTTATTGGACGCCCCTTAGCAGGGTCACGGACCGGGTCCAGCCACCGTGACAACCCCAGAACCGAGACAGAAAGGACCGGTACAGAGTAACCTTTGGCCCTGTGTCTGGGGGCATTCCATATACACAGATACACACTATACATGTGCACACATTTTATAAACTTTATACATATAGAAACACATACTATATAAAGTATGTACAGTATACAGACACATACAGTGTACAAGCACATATAAAGTGTATACACACAGAAACATTCAGTTTATATACAGTATGCTCACATACATATACAGTTTATATATTTACACAATATACTGCACACGTGCAGTATACAAATATAATATGTATACACGGTTACCAGAAAAAAGCTCACATGAAAATTGCCCACAGGAAAATTGCCCACATGAAAAATGCCCACAGGAAAAATGCCCACAGGAAAATTCCCCACACGGAAAATTCCCCACACGGAAAATTCCCCACACGGAAAATTCCCCACATGGAAAATTCCCCACACTGAAAATTCCCCACATGGAAAATTCCCCACACGGAAAATTGCCTATTGCATCATCACAAAGTTTCAGATCTATGATATTTCAGGTGCAAGGTGTTCACATGATATGTGAAAAGTGCCCACAGACATGAATACCCACAGGAAAACAGTAGAGTTATAAGTGAGATGCTCTGCAGAACAGAGAATAGCATAGAGCTATAGGCTAAATGCTCTGCAGGACAGAGGGATAGTATGCAGGTTAATGTGAGATGCTCTGCAGGGCAGGAGAATAATATAGAATTATAGGTGAGATGCTCTGCAGATCAGGAGAATAATATAGAATTATTGGTGAGATACTCTGCAGGGCAGGAGAATAATATAGAATTATAGGTGAGATACTCTGCAGATCAGGAGAATAATATAGAATTATAGGTGAGATGCTCTGCAGGACAGGGGGATAGTATACAGGTATGGGTACAGCAACACTAGCGCCATTTTCAGGGGTGGCAACCAAGCAAAAACACCGTTCAGATCGAGGAAATGCCATCTGACTGCAACAGCCAATCACAGAGGCTCTCACAGAGTGTGCGCTTCTGTGATTGGCTGTTTGCCAGTCAATGCAGTGAATATGCATGAGGCTTAATGGGTGGGAGACTGGTAAGCCTGATCTACATTTTACAGCATTTATCTATCTGTCTATTCTATTCAATCTTTCTATCTATCCTATCTGTCTGTCTTCTCTTTTCGAACGTTATACAGCACTAGATGGAGGCCACATGCTATCGCATCGGGAGGGCGGTAATGTCTCGATGGGGGCAGGTTTCGCAGCATTGAGAATCTCTCTTCCCATGTGCTCACCCACCTATCCACTCTCTCTTTCCCCATGTGCTGACTTCTCTCGTCTGTGCTCTCTTCATTGACCTGTCTAGCCCATGTGCTATCCCTCTTGTCTGCTGTCTCTCTCCTCCCTGTGCTGTGTTCTCCCCTCATTTGCTGTTCCGTTTGAGCTGTCTCCCCCTGTGCTCTGTCTCTCTCACCCCTGTGCGCTTTCTCTCTACCCCATTTGCTTGTCTTCTCTCATCATTTCTTTTTTTACCTGTGTACCCCATGTGCTCTCCCCCTTGTCTGCTCTCTCTCTCTCTCCACCACTATTTTACCTGACAAAATGAATCCTCTGTGATCCCCTGCTGTAATGTCAGTATTGCCTTTTGCTTCCTCCCCTGCCAAGGAGATGTGCTATGCTCCGTACATGGTCAGACACAGACAATTTTTAAAATGAACTTTCGTTCGTGTGAAAACCCCTTTAATGTGACCGGCTTCCTATGCCTGTAGATACGTCGCACATCTGCCTCTGGGATCACCCTAATGATTCACTGCGCCTGCGCGGAATTAACGCAAGCGCAGTAAATCAGACCGCCAGCATTTTTGTGCAGACAGATAGCGGCGGTTACATTAAAACTGCGCATGCGCTCCTCCTGTACAAAGATGGTGGTGGTCAGTGAATCATTCGGCTGATCCAGGCGGCGGTGTGTTTACGACGGTGTTCCGCTGGTGGTACCACACAAGAGGCTGCGTACGGCTTATACAGTGTGTGTGTGTGTGTATGTGGTGCGTACGGCGTATAGTGTGTGTGGTGCATATGGCATATACAGTGTGTTTGTGTGTGTCTGTGGTGCGTACAGCGTATACAGTGTGTGTGTGTGTGGTACGACGGTGTTCCGCTGGTGGTACCGCGCAAGAGGCTGGTACCACCAGCAGTTTCCATATTGAGACACCCATCACTTGGGTGTCCCAATATGGAGGTCGGTGAACTTCCGCCGCTTGGAATTCTGAGATCCGGACACATCTGGGCGAAACAGGATGTGAAGACATTACACATACTATATACTGTATGTATGTGTGTGTGTATGTATATATATATATATATACACTCACATGTACCACAGATATACACAATCATACTATATACTGTATATACAAGACTTTACACGTGCTGCGCTCATTCTTTGGAATGCACTATCTAGGTTAATACGATTAATCCCCAATCCCCACAGTTTTAAGCGTGCCCTAAAAACTCATTTGTTCAGACTGGCCTACCGCCTCAATGCATTAACCTAACTATCCCTGTGTGGCATATAAAAAAAAAACATAATCAGGTTCCTCGCTTCATGTTCTCATACACTTTATACAGTTATTAGCCCTCTGTTTCTGTACTGTTACATACTTAGGCAGTTAACTGGTTCATGCAGCTTTACATGAACACCCGAGCCTTACACTATGGCTGGTCCGACTGACTAAAGCAATTTTCCTCATAGTTTGTAAGCTTGCGAGCAGGGCCCTCATTCCTCCTGGTATCTGTTTTGAACTGTGATCTCTGTTATGCTGTAATGTCTATTGTCTGTACAAGTTTCCTCTGTAAGTTGTAAAGCGCTGCGGAATATGTTGGCGCTATATAAATAAAAATTATTATTATTATAATTATATATGCACACGCATACTATATACACATGTACAGGCACACACTGTATACTGCACATGTACACACACAGATACACATATACATGTATACTTACCAGGTTCTGCGGCTTCACTTGTACAGATCCATTCCCAGGACAGTGCTTGGAGCAGCCATGAAGAGGACTTAAAGATGCCACAGACACACAGGGCTGCAGGCATCTTCCTGGCCCGGCTCTGACCTCTGTCTGCTGTGCTGTAATCGGCCACTCCCCCTCACTCTTCTAACCTGACTGCAGGGAGAAAGAGAGAGAGAGAGAGGGGGCAGAAAGGGTGTTTGGGAGAGACGCTCCAGGACTACAGAGGATGCACAGCATTATTCATTGCTCTACACCCTCTGGGCATTTCATAAAGGGGCTGCAGGGGGCCCCCTTTGCGAGTGGCTGGTCTGCCTGCCCCAAACACCGGCCCTGTCTATGAGTTATGGGCGCTTTCTAATTGCTTCTATTGGTGTATGTGGCTTGTATATGTTTTTGAATAAAAAAAATATTTATCAGGTGATCCTGTTGTTTGCATATCTCTTTTTCCTTGTTTGGTTTAGCCTGTGGGCTTGATGACAGTGGCCATAAAACAGCTGACATCAACTCCACAACCATTACCCTACTTGCAATTGCAACAGGGTAAGGCCGGGGTCACACTAGAGAGTTTTACGGGTGCAAAAACAACGCATTACACAAGGACCAATGTTTCTATATGGGGCAGCTCCTATCTGACGTATATTTCTCGGCCGTATTTTACGGGTTGTGAAAATCGCAGCATGCTGCATTTGTCAGCGTATTGCGCAAAAAATCTGCCAATGAACGTCTATGAGGGTGAGAAAAATACGGATTACACACGGACCATCAGTGTGACTTGCGAGAAATACGCATCAGTGTTCTATAGAAAAGTTGGTAATTCAGTGCGGTGTACACTGAAATCACACTGACAGGTTAGAATAGATAGAATAAATGTCTACACATAGTATAGGTATGCATATATATATATACAGTACAGACCAAAAGTTTGGACACACCTTCTCGTTCAAAGATTTTTCTGTATTTTCATGACTATGAACATTATACATTCACACTGAAGGAATCAAAACTATGAATTAACACATGTGGAATTATATACTTAGCAAAAAAGTGTGAAACTGAAAAATTGCATAATATTCTAGGTTACTCAAAGTAGCCACCTTTTGCTTTGATGACTGCTTTGCACACTCTTGGCAGTCTCTTGATGAGCTTCAAGAGGTAGTCACCGGAAATGGTCTTCCAACTATCTTGAAGGAGTTCCCAGAGATGCTTAGCACTTGTTGGCCTTTTGCCTTCACTCTGCGGTCCAGCTCGCCCCAAACCATCTCGATTGGCTTCAGGTCTGGTGACTGTGGAGGCCAGGTCATGTGGCGTAGCACCTCATCACTCTCCTTCTTGGTCAAATAGCCCTTACACAGCCTGGAGGTGTGTTTGGGGTCATTTACCTGTTGAAAAATAAATGATGGTCCAACTAAACGCAAAGAAGATGGAATAGCATGCCGCTGCAAAATGCTGTGGTAGCCATGCTGGTTCATTATGCCTTCGATTTTGAATAAATCCCCAACAGTGTCACCAGCAAAGCACCCCCACACCATCACACCTCCTCCTCCATGCTTCACGGTGGGAACCAGGCATGTAAAGTCCATCCGTTCACCATTTCTGTGTCGCACAAAGACACGGTGGTTGGAACCAAAGATCTCAAATTTGGACTCATCATACCAAAGCACAGATTTCCACTGGTCTAATGTCCATTCCTTGTGTTCTTTAGCCCAAACAAGTCTCTTCTCCTTGTTGCCTGTCCTTAGCAGTGGTTTCCTAGCAGCTATTTTACCATGAAGGCCTGCTGCACAAAGTCTCCTCTTAATAGTTGTTGTAGAGATGTGTCTGCTGCTAGAACTCTGTGTGCCATTGACCTGGTCTCTAATCTGAGCTGTTAACCTGCGATTTCTGAGGCTGGTGACTCGGATAAACTTATCCTCAGAAGCAGAGGTGACTCTTGGTCTTCCTGTCCTGGGGCGGTCTTCATGTGAGCCAGTTTCTTTGTAGCGCTTGATGGTTTTTGCCACTGCACTTGAGGACACTTTCAAAATTTTCCCAATTTTCGAACTGACTAACCTTAATTTCTTAAAGTAATGATGGCCACTCATTTTCTTTACTTAGCTGCTTTTTTCTTGCCATAATACAAATTCTGCACAACACAACTGATGGTCCCAACCCAATTTATAAGGCAAGAAATCCCACTTATTAAACCTGACACCTGTGAAGTGAAAACCATTCCCGGTGACTACCTCTTGAAGCTCATCAAGAGAATGCCAAGAGTGTGCAAAGCAGTCATCAAAGCAAAAGGTGGCTACTTTGAAGAACCTAGAATATAAGACATAATTTCAATTGTTTCATACTTTTTTGTTAAGTATATAATTCCACGTGTTAATTCATAGTTTTGCTGCCTTCAGTGTGTATGTGCAATTTTCATAGTCATGAAAATACAGAAAAATCTTTAAATGAGAACGTGTGTCCAAACTTTTGGTCCGTACTGTATATATATATAATGTCATTGAGACACACATACCGTATATACTCGAGTATAAGCCGAGAGTTTCAGCCCGTTTTTTGGGGCTGAAAGTCCCCCTCTCGGCTTATACTCGAGTCATACCCAGGGATCGGCTGGGGAGAGGAGTCTAATAATACTCACCTGCTCCTGTCGCAGTCCCTGCACGTCCCTGGTTCTCCCAGCGCTGGCAGCTTCTTTCTATATTGAGCGGTCACATGGTACCGCTCATTACAGTAATGAATATGGACCCGGCTCTACTCCCATATGGATGAAGCCGCATATTCATTACTGTAATGAGCGGTACCATGTGACCGCTCAATACAGGAAGAAGCTGCCAGCGCCGTGGAACCAGGGATCTGCACCGCGCCAGGAGCAGGTGAGTATACGGGGGCACGATATACCCCTGTCTTCCATTCCACCGCCGGCCTCCACTCCTTCTTCCCCGTCCTCTGCAGTGACACTCGGGTCAGAGGGCGTGGTGACGCGATTAGTGTGCGCGCCGCTCTCTGCCTGAACAGTCAGTGCAGAGGACGGGGAAGACGCAGCGGCGCCCAGCGGTGCCAAGCGGTGGAACGAAGGACAGTTGAATATAGCAAGTGCCGGGGGCCTGATTAACGAGAGGTGAATATGTGAATTTTTTTTTTATCTCAGCAACAGCATATGGGGCATAATAATCTATGGAGCATCTTATGGGGCCATAATCAGTATTTGTGGAGCATTATACGGGGCAAATATCTCTATGGAGCATCTTATGGGACAATGTGCAGCATTATATGGGGCAAATATCTCTATGGAGCATCTTGTGGGGACAGGGGCAGCATTATAAGGGGAAAATATCTCTTTGCAGCATCTTATGGGGCCATGTACAGCATTATATGGGGCAAATATCTCTATGGAGCATCTTATGGGGCCATGTGCAGCATTATATGGGGCAAATATCTCTATGGAGCGTCTTATGGGGCCATAATCAGCTTTTTTGCAGCATTATATGGAGCAAATGTCTGTATGGAGCATTTTATGGGGCCATAATCAACATTTGTGCAGCATTATATGGGGCATATTTAAATATGGAGCATCTCATGGAGCCCATCTTAAACTGTATGGAGCATTATACGGGGCTCCTGATTCAATATGGATATTCAAAAACACTTAACCTACTGATGTCTCAATTAATTTTACTTTTATTGGTATCTATTTTTATTTTTGACATTTACTGGTAGCTGCTGCTAGGGTTGAGCGAAACGGGTCGAACATTTTCAAAAGTCCCCGACTTTTGGCGAAGTCGAGTTTCATGAAACCCGATCCGACCCCTGTGCGTGGTCGGCCATGCGGTACGTGACTTTCGCGCCAAAGTCGCGTTTCAATGACGCGAAAAGCGCCATTTCTCAGCCAATGAAGGTAAACGCAGAGTGTGGGCAGCGTGATGACATAGGTCCTGGTCCCCACCATCTTAGAGAAGGGCATTGCAGTGATTGGCTTGCTGTCTGCGGCGTCACAGGGGCTATAAAGGGGAGTTCCCGCCGACCGCCATGTTACTGCTGCTGATCTGAGCTTAGGGAGAGGTTGCTGCCGCTTCGTCAGAAGCAGGGATAGCGTTAGGCAGGGTCCATTAACCACAAAACCGCTTGTGCTGTAGCGATTTCCACTGCCCAAGACCACCTTCGGTGTGCAGGGACAGTGGAAGCTCCTTTTTTTTTTTTTTTCCTCAGCGCTGTAGCTCATTGGGCTGCCCTAGAAGGCTCCCTGATAGCTGCATTGCTGTGTGTACGCCGCTGTGCAAACCAACTGCTTTTTTCAAAGCACAAATCCTCTTGTTCCTTCCTTTCTGCACAGCTATCTTGTTTGTTTGTCCACACTTTTTATTTAATTTGTGCATCAGTCCACTCCTTATTGCTGCCTGCCATACCTGGCTGAGATTACTGCAGGGAGATAGTAATTGAAGGACAGTTCCTTTTTTTCTTTTTTTTTTTTTGTGGGAGATTAAGATTGACATTTATGCTAGAGTGCCATCTCTGTCTGTGTCATCTCTCACTCAGTGGGCCATAGAAAGCCTATTTATTTTTTTGCTTGATTTGGGTTCCAAAATCTACCAGAAAAAATCACAACATCAATCAGTGGGAGAAAAATATTGGCCTCAGGGCTTGTGTGCCACTCCTTACTCCTGTGTGTGCCATCTCTCACTCAGTGGGCCATAGAAAGCCTATTAATTTTTTTGCTTGATTTGGGTTCTAAATTCTACCTGAAAAAATCAATAAATCAATCAGTGGGAGATTAATATTGGCCTTTGGGCTTGTGTGCCAGTCCTAAGCGTGCCATCTCTCTCTCTCTCAGATAGTGGGCCATAGAAAGCCTATTTTTTTTATTATTTTATTGGGTTTATAAATTTTCCCTGGAAAAAAAAAAAAAGTGGGAGATTAATATTGGCCTCTGGGCTTGTGTGCCAGTCCTGAGCGTGCCATCTCTCTCACAAATAGTGGGCCATAGAAAGCCTATTTATTTTTTTGGTTGATTTGGGTTCATAATTCTACCTGAAAAAATCAATCAATCAATCAGTGGGAGATTAATATTGGCCTTTGGGCTTGTGTGCCAGTCCTAAGCGTGCCATCTCTCTCTCTCAGATAGTGGGCCATAGAAAGCCTGTTTATTATTTTTTTTTTTATTGGGTTTATAAATTTTCCCTGTAAAAAAAAAAAAAGTGGGAGATTAATATTGGCCTCTGGGCTTGTGTGCCAGTCCTGAGCGTGCCATCTCTCTCACAAATAGTGGGCCATAGAAAGCCTATTTATTTTTTGGGTTGATTTGGGTTCCTAATTCTACCTGAAAAAATCAATCAATCAATCAGTGGGAGAAAAATATTGGCCTCAGGGCTTGTGTGCCACTCCTTACTCCTGTGTGTGCCATCTCTCACTCAGTGGGCCATAGAAAGCCTATTAATTTTTTTGCTTGATTTGGGTTCTAAATTCTACCTGAAAAAATCATTAAATCAATCAGTGGGAGATTAATATTGGGCTTTGGGCTTGTGTGCCAGTCCTAAGCGTGCCATCTCTCTCTCTCAGATAGTGGGCCATAGAAAGCCTATTTATTATTATTTTTTTTATTGGGTTTATAAATTTTCCCTGGAAAAAAAAAAATGGGAGATTAATATTGGCCTCTGGGCTTGTGTACCAGTCCTGAGCGTGCCATCTCTCTCACAAATAGTGGGCCATAGAAAGCCTATTAATTTTTTTGCTTGATTTGGGTTCCAAAATCTACCTGAAAAAAATCACTAAATCAATCAGTGGGAGATTAATATTGGCCTCTGGGCTTGTGTGCCACTCCTGACTCCTGTGTGCGTCATCTGTCACTCAGTGGGCCCTAGAAAGCCTATTTTTTGTTTTATTTGTTTTCTAAATTCTCCCTGAAACAATCATTTTATTTTCTTTGGTTTCTAAATTCTTCCTGAAAAAAATCATTTTTTTGGTATTTTTTTTCTCTCAAGTCTCCCTGAAAAAAAAAAAAAAAAAAAAAATCTGTGGGAGATTCATATTGCCCCTTCTGCTTGTGTGCCAGTCTTGACTCCTGGGTGTGCCATCTCTCTCTCTCTCCCCAATTGTGGGCCATAGAAAGCCTATTAATTTTTTTGCTTGATTTGGGTTCCAAAATCTACCTGAAAAAAATCACTAAATCAATCAGTGGGAGATTAATATTGGCCTCTGGGCTTGTGTGCCACTCCTGACTCCTGTGTGCGTCATCTCTCACTCAGTGGGCCCTAGAAAGCCTATTTTTTGTTTTATTTGTTTTCTAAATTCTCCCTGAAACAATCATTTTATTTTCTTCGGTTTCTAAATTATTCCTGAAAAAAATCATTTTTTTGGTATTTTTTTTTCTCTCAAGTCTCCCTGAAAAAAAAAAAAAAAAAAACTGTTGGAGATTCATATTGCCCCTTCTGCTTGTGTGCCAGTCTTGACTCCTGGGTGTGCCATCTCTCTCTCTCTCCCCAATTGTGGGCCATAGAAAGCCTATTAATTTTTTTGCTTGATTTGGGTTCCAAAATCTACCAAAAAAAATCACTAAATCAATCAGTGGGAGATTAATATTGGCCTCTGGGCTTGTGTGCCACTCCTGACTCCTGTGTGCGTCATCTGTCACTCAGTGGGCCCTAGAAAGCCTATTTTTTGGTTTATTTGTTTTCTAAATTCTCCCTGAAACAATCATTTTATTTTCTTTGGTTTCTAAATTATTCCTGAAAAAAATCATTTTTTGGGTATTTTTTTTTCTCTCAAGTCTCCCTGAAAAAAAAAAAAAAAAAAAAATCTGTGGGAGATTCATATTGCCCCTTCTGCTTGTGTGCCAGTCTTGACTCCTGGGTGTGCCATCTCCCTCTCTCTCCCCAATTGTGGGCCATAGAAAGCCTATTAATTTTTTTGCTTGATTTGGGTTCCAAAATCTACCAAAAAAAATAACTAAATCAATCGGTGGGAGATTAATATTGGCCTCTGGGCTTGTGTGCCACTCCTGACTCCTGTGTGCGTCCTCTCTCACTCAGTGGGCCCTACAAAGCCTTTTTTTTTTTTTTTTTTTTCCTAAATTCTCCCTGAAACAATCATTTCATTTTATTTGTTTTATAAATTCTTCTGTAAAAAATATTTTTTTTTTAATTTTTTTTTTTTCTGAAGTCTCCCTTTTAAAAAAAACAAACACAAATCAGTGGGAGATAAATATTTACATTTGCGCTTCAGTGACAGTCCTGCGTGTGTGCCATCTCATTTGTTGCCAACAACAACAGAGTGTGTAACATTGTGGCTGATTTTCGTTGTGGTCTCACCCACCTGTAAAGGGGTAGCTAAATCATACTGAAGTTATAGCTCACCGTGTAAGTTGTGTGACAGCAACAAATACCGTTCGTTTGTTAACGTTTTTAAAACAATGAGGAAGTCTGGTGGAAGAGGTCGTGGCCGGGGGCGTTCATTGTCAGCTGGTAATGAGGGTAGTGGTAGTGGTGGAGCATCAGCTGGTCGTGGGAAAAAAAATATTGCACCTAAGTCTGGAGCTGTGGAGCCAGGTTCGTCGTCTGGCTACACAAGGCCTCGAATGCTCCCTTTTCTGGGAGTAGGAAAACCGCTTTTAAAGCCGGAGCAGCAAGAGCAAGTTTTGGCTTATCTTGCTGACTCAGCCTCTAGCTCTTTTGCCTCCTCTCATGAAACTGGTAAATGTCAAAGCAGCGCGTCGTTAGTGGATGTTCACGGTCAGGGACAAGTCGCTTCCTTGTCCTCTTCAGCAAAAACAACAATAGAGAAGAATGCAGCAGGCGACACAACGGGTTACTCCATGGAGCTCTTTACACATACCGTCCCTGGCTTAGAAAGTGAAGCAGTTAACAGTCCATGCCCATTACAAGTTGAATCTGACATGGAGTGCACTGATGCACAGCCACAGCCAGACTACTATCCTGGTCCTTTGACTCAGACCACAACATTGCCATCGCAGGGTGCTGATCAAGAATCAGACCCTGATGAGACTATGTTGCCCCATCACGAACGCTATACCACCGACCGCCACGGTGACACAGACGAAGTTGCACACGAGCTACAAGAAGAGGTAATAGATGACCCAGTTCTTGACCCCGATTGGCAGCCATTGGGGGAACAGGGTGCAGGCGGCAGCAGTTCTGAAGCGGAGGAGGAGGGGCCACAGCAGGCATCAACATCGCAACAGGTTCCATCTGCCGGGCCCGTATCTTGCCCAAAACGCGTGGCAAAGCTAAAACCTGTTGGAGGACAGCGTGGCCATCCGGTTAAAGCTCAGTCTGCAATGCCTGAAAAGGTATCCGATGCTAGAAAGAGTGCAGTCTGGCATTTTTTTAAACAACATCCAATTGATCAGCGCAAAGTCATCTGTCAAAAATGTTCAACTACCTTAAGCAGAGGACAGAATCTGAAAAGTCTCAATACAAGTTGCATGCATAGACATTTAACCACCATGCATTTGCAAGCCTGGACTAACTACCAAACGTCCCTTAAGGTTGTAGCACCCTCGGCCAATGAAGCTAGTCAGCAACGCAACATCCCTTCCGGCAGTGTAGGGCCACCATTTTCCGCACCACCTGCAGTATCTGTGCAGGTTTCTTTGCCAGGCCAAAGCCGTCAGGGTCAGGGAATCACCAGTTTCGTAGTAGGAAACACTGCATCTAGGGCACCGGTGGCAACAATACCATCTCCCACCGTCTCTCAGTCTGCCATGTCCACCGGCACCCCCGCTAGTTCCACGATCTCCAGCTCTCCAGTCCAGCTCACCCTACATGAGACTATGGTTAGAAAAAGGAAGTACTTAGCCTCGCATCCGCGTACACAGGGTTTGAACGCACACATAGCTAGACTAATCTCGTTAGAGATGATGCCCTACCGGTTAGTTGAAAGCGAAGCTTTCAAAGCCCTGATGGACTACGCTGTACCACGCTACGGGCTACCCAGTCGACACTTTTTTTCCAGAAAAGCCATCCCAGCCCTCCACCAGCATGTTAAAGAGCGCATCGTCCATGCACTCAGGCAATCTGTGAGCACAAAGGTGCACCTGACAACAGATGCATGGACCAGTAGGCATGGCCAGGGACGTTACGTGTCCATCACGGCACACTGGGTAAATGTGGTGGATGCAGGGTCCACAGGGGACAGCAAGTTTGGGACAGTTCTGCCTAGTCCACGGTCTAGGAAACAATTGGCTGTAGCTGTTCGCACCCCCTCCTCCTCCTCTTCGTCCTCCTGCAGAAGCGAGAGCTCGTCCACAGACCGCAGTCGCACAACCACTCCATCCGCAGCTGCCACTGTTGCACACCAGGTCTCCCATTATGGGGCAGCTACTGGCAAACGTCAGCAGGCTGTATTGGCTATGAAGTGTTTGGGCGACAACAGACACACCGCGGAAGTTCTGTCCGAGTTCTTGCAGAAAGAAACGCAGTCGTGGCTGGGCACTGTAGATCTTGAGGCAGGCAAGGTAGTGAGTGATAACGGAAGGAATTTCATGGCTGCCATATCCCTTTCCCAACTGAAACACATTCCTTGCCTGGCTCACACCTTAAACCTGGTGGTGCAGTGCTTCCTGAAAAGTTATCCGGGGTTATCCGACCTGCTCCTCAAAGTGCGTGGACTTTGCTCACATATCCGCCGTTCGCCCGTAAACTCCAGCCGTATGCAGACCTATCAGCGTTCTTTGAACCTTCCCCAGCATCGCCTAATCATAGACGTTGCAACAAGGTGGAACTCAACACTGCACATGCTTCAGAGACTGTGTGAACAGAGGCGGGCTGTTATGTTTTTGTGGGAGGATACACATACACGGGCAGGCAGTAGGATGGCAGACATGGAGTTGTCAGGTGTGCAGTGGTCGAAGATTCAAGACATGTGTCAAGTCCTTCAGTGTTTTGAGGAATGCACACGGCTGGTTAGTGCAGACAACGCCATAATAAGCATGAGCATCCCCCTAATGCGTCTGCTGATGCAAAGTTTGACGCACATAAAGGATCAGGCGTCTGCAGCTGAGGAAGAGGAAAGCCTTGATGACAGTCAGCCATTGTCTGGCCAGGGCAGTGTACAGGACGAGGTAGCGGGCGAAGAGGAGGAGGAGGACGAGGAGGATGATGGGGATGATTATATTTTTAATGAGGAAGCTTTTCCGGGGCCACTGGAAATTGGTGGCGCGGCAAGGCCGGGTTCTGGTTTTTTGAGGGACACAAGTGACGTGGATTTGCCTGAAACTGCCCCTCATCCAAGCACAACCGCAGATTTGAGAACTGGAACTTTGGCCCACATGGCGGATTATGCCTTACGTATCCTCAAAAGGGACACACGCATAACTAAAATGATGAATGATGACGATTACTGGTTGGCCTGCCTCCTTGATCCTCGCTATAAAGGCAAATTGCAAAATATAATGCCACATGAGAACTTGGAACTAATATTAGCAACCAAACAATCAACTCTTGTTGACCGTTTGCTTCTGGCATTCCCTGCACACAGCGCCCGTGATCGTTCTCACACGAGCTGCAGGGGCCAGCAGACCAGAGGAGTTAGAGGGGCAGAAATCAGAAGTGGCATTGGCCAGAGGGGTTTTCTGACCAGGTTGTGGAGTGATTTTGCTATGACCGCAGACAGGACAGGTACTGCAGCATCAATTCAAAGTGACAGGAGACAACATTTGTCCAGTATGGTTACAAACTATTTTTCATCCCTTATCGATGTTCTCCCTCAACCGTCATTCCCATTTGATTACTGGGCATCAAAATTAGACACCTGGCCAGAATTGGCAGAATATGCATTGCAGGAGCTTGCTTGCCCGGCAGCTAGTGTCCTATCAGAAAGAGTATTCAGTGCTGCAGGTTCAATACTAACAGAAAAAAGGACTCGTCTGGCTACCCAAAATGTAGATGATCTAACCTTCATTAAAATGAACCACAACTGGATTTCGAAATCTTTTGCCCCACTTTGCCCGGCTGACACCTAGCTTTCCTATGAAAAGGTCTTGCCTGTGGACTATTCTGAATGCCTTTTCCAATCTCGTAATTTTCAGCACCTGATTGTCCAGCATACGACATGTTTACACCTCACTAAATGGCCAAACTCCCCACACGGGGCCGTGGTATCGACACTTGGCGACAGCACCCGTGAGAGTGCAGTTTGTCTGAAGAGGTGGGTGAGCCCGCTTTTGGTCGACGGCACTGCCACTGGGTCCCTCCTAGTACAATAAAGTGTCTCTGGCGGTGGTGGTGCGCACCCAACGTCAGACACACCGTTGTAATATGAGGGGCCCTGGGCCTGTACCGCCGGCCACAAGACAGTTTCCCCCCACCCCAGCTCAAACAGTGCTCTACCACTTGCAAAATTATCTCACAGCTCCACCAATGTTTAGTCTATGCGCTGACATCCTTCAATGCCTGCCACTGACAATACCATTGTATTGACATTTTTGTTATGTTAGGCCTTCGATGCCTGTCTGTGGTCACTCCTTCCACTAGGCCTCCACTGACCACACCACTGCTGCCCGTGTACCCCTGGAACCAATTTAAAATTGCCTACAGCCAGCCCAATTTTTTTATTTTAGGCCTTCGATGCCTGTCTGCGGTCCATTCTTTCAACTACTACTACACTGACCAGGTCACTGCTGCCCGTGTACCCCTGGAACCAATTTAAAATTGCCTACAGCCATGTGTTATTATTTTAGGCCTTCGATGCCTGTCTGCGGTCACTCCTTCCACTAGGCCTCCACTGACCACACCACTGCTGCCCGTGTACCCCTGGTACCAATTTAAAATTGCCTACAGCCATGTGTTATTATTTTAGGCCTTCGATGCCTGTCTGCGGTCCATTCTTTCAACTACTACTACACTGACCAGGGCACTGCTGCCCGTGTACCCCTGGAACCAATTTAAAATTGCCTACAGCCATGTGTTATTATTTTAGGCCTTCGATGCCTGTCTGCGGTCACTCCTTCCACTAGGCCTCCACTGACCACACCACTGCTGCCCGTGTACCCCTGGAACCAATTTAAAATTGCCTACAGCCAGCCCAATTTTTTTATTTTAGGCCTTCGATGCCTGTCTGCGGTCCATTCTTTCAACTACTACTACACTGACCAGGTCACTGCTGCCCGTGTACCCCTGGAACCAATTTAAAATTGCCTACAGCCATGTGTTATTATTTTAGGCCTTCGATGCCTGTCTGCGGTCCATTCTTTCAACTACTACTACACTGACCAGGTCACTGCTGCCCGTGTACCCCTGGAACCAATTTAAAATTGCCTACAGCCATGTGTTATTATTTTAGGCCTTCGATGCCTGTCTGCGGTCACTCCTTCCACTAGGCCTCCACTGACCACACCACTGCTGCCCGTGTACCCCTGGAACCAATTTAAAATTGCCTACAGCCAGCCCAATTTTTTTATTTTAGGCCTTCGATGCCTGTCTGCGGTCCATTCTTTCAACTACTACTACACTGACCAGGTCACTGCTGCCCGTGTACCCCTGGAACCAATTTAAAATTGCCTACAGCCATGTGTTATTATTTTAGGCCTTCGATGCCTGTCTGCGGTCACTCCTTCCACTAGGCCTCCACTGACCACACCACTGCTGCCCGTGTACCCCTGGAACCAATTTAAAATTGCCTACAGCCATGTGTTATTATTTTAGGCCTTCGATGCCTGTCTGCGGTCCATTCTTTCAACTACTACTACACTGACCAGGGCACTGCTGCCCGTGTACCCCTGGAACCAATTTAAAATTGCCTACAGCCATGTGTTATTATTTTAGGCCTTCGATGCCTGTCTGCGGTCACTCCTTCCACTAGGCCTCCACTGACCACACCACTGCTGCCCGTGTACCCCTGGAACCAATTTAAAATTGCCTACAGCCAGCCCAATTTTTTTATTTTAGGCCTTCGATGCCTGTCTGCGGTCCATTCTTTCAACTACTACTACACTGACCAGGTCACTGCTGCCCGTGTACCCCTGGAACCAATTTAAAATTGCCTACAGCCATGTGTTATTATTTTAGGCCTTCGATGCCGGTCTGCGGTCCATTCTTTCAACTACTACTACACTGACCAGGTCACTGCTGCCCGTGTACCCCTGGAACCAATTTAAAATTGCCTACAGCCATGTGTTATTATTTTAGGCCTTCGATGCCTGTCTGCGGTCACTCCTTCCACTAGGCCTCCACTGACCACACCACTGCTGCCCGTGTACCCCTGGAACCAATTTAAAATTGCCTACAGCCAGCCCAATTTTTTTATTTTAGGCCTTCGATGCCTGTCTGCGGTCCATTCTTTCAACTACTACTACACTGACCAGGTCACTGCTGCCCGTGTACCCCTGGAACCAATTTAAAATTGCCTACAGCCATGTGTTATTATTTTAGGCCTTCGATGCCTGTCTGCGGTCCATTCTTTCAACTACTACTACACTGACCAGGTCACTGCTGCCCGTGTACCCCTGGAACCAATTTAAAATTGCCTACAGCCATGTGTTATTATTTTAGGCCTTCGATGCCTGTCTGCGGTCACTCCTTCCACTAGGCCTCCACTGACCACACCACTGCTGCCCGTGTACCCCTGGAACCAATTTAAAATTGCCTACAGCCAGCCCAATTTTTTTATTTTAGGCCTTCGATGCCTGTCTGCAGTCCATTCTTTCAACTACTACTACACTGACCAGGTCACTGCTGCCCGTGTACCCCTGGAACCAATTTAAAATTGCCTACAGCCATGTGTTATTATTTTAGGCCGTCGATGCCTGTCTGTGGTCCATTCTTTCAACTACTACTACACTGACCAGGTCACTGCTGCCCGTGTACCCCTGGAACCAATTTAAAATTGCCTACAGCCATGTGTTATTATTTTAGGCCTTCGATGCCTGTCTGCGGTCACTCCTTCCACTAGGCCTCCACTGACCACACCACTGCTGCCCGTGTACCCCTGGAACCAATTTAAAATTGCCTACAGCCATGTGTTATTATTTTAGGCCTTCGATGCCTGTCTGCGGTCACTCCTTCCACTAGGCCTCCACTGACCACACCACTGCTGCCCGTGTACCCCTGGAACCAATTTAAAATTGCCTACAGCCAGCCCAATTTTTTTATTTTAGGCCTTCGATGCCTGTCTGCGGTCCATTCTTTCAACTACTACTACACTGACCAGGTCACTGCTGCCCGTGTACCCCTGGAACCAATTTAAAATTGCCTACAGCCATGTGTTATTATTTTAGGCCTTCGATGCCTGTCTGCGGTCACTCCTTCCACTAGGCCTCCACTGACCACACCACTGCTGCCCGTGTACCCCTGGAACCAATTTAAAATTGCCTACAGCCAGCCCAATTTTTTTATTTTAGGCCTTTGATGCCTGTCTGCGGCCCATTCTTTCAACTACTACTACACTGACCAGGTCACTGCTGCCCGTGTACCCCTGGAACCAATTTAAAATTGCCTACAGCCATGTGTTATTATTTTAGGCCTTCGATGCCTGTCTGCGGTCACTCCTTCCACTAGGCCTCCACTGACCACACCACTGCTGCCCGTGTACCCCTGGAACCAATTTAAAATTGCCTACAGCCATGTGTTATTATTTTAGGCCTTCGATGCCTGTCTGCGGTCACTCCTTCCACTAGGCCTCCACTGACCACACCACTGCTGCCCGTGTACCCCTGGAACCAATTTAAAATTGCCTACAGCCAGCCCAATTTTTTTATTTTAATCCTTCGATGCCTGTCTGCGGTCCATTCTTTCAACTACTACTACACTGACCAGGTCACTGCTGCCCGTGTACCCCTGGAACCAATTTAAAATTGCCTACAGCCATGTGTTATTATTTTAGGTCTTCGATGCCTGTCTGCGGTCACTCCTTCCACTAGGCCTCCACTGACCACACCACTGCTGCCCGTGTACCCCTGGAACCAATTTAAAATTGCCTACAGCCAGCCCAATTTTTTTATTTTAGGCCTTCGATGCCTGTCTGCGGTCCATTCTTTCAACTACTAATACACTGACCAGGTCACTGCTGCCCGTGTACCCCTGGAACCAATTTAAAATTGCCTACAGCCATGTGTTATTATTTTAGGCCTTCGATGCCTGTCTGCGGTCACTCCTTCCACTAGGCCTCCACTGACCACACCACTGCTGCCCATGTACCCCTGGAACCAATTTAAAATTGCCTACAGCCATGTGTTATTATTTTAGGCCTTCGATGCCTGTCTGCGGTCACTCCTTCCACTAGGCCTCCACTGACCACACCACTGCTGCCCGTGTACCCCTGGAACCAATTTAAAATTGCCTACAGCCAGCCCAATTTTTTTATTTTAGGCCTTCGATGCCTGTCTGCGGTCCATTCTTTCAACTACTACTACACTGACCAGGGCACTGCTGCCCGTGTACCCCTGGAACCAACATCAGAAAATATAAAAATAAGTATTTTGCTTACAGAAAAGAAAATACTGGAGAGATATCAAATGCAGACATTTTAACATTAAAAACAAACACACAACTAAAATCTGGTACAGTACTAAAAATGGCCACCAGCTACAATTACTTTCTCCTGCAAGTAGTTAACTGAAAGGTTTTTTAAATTGAAAACACACATATGGCATCCACCGAGTGTTGTCCTGTCGCGTCTTCTTTATATTATTGCCGAGAAGATGCAAAACAATGAAAATAATAAAATCATTAATTACCAAAATAATAGAGAAAGTCAACACCACATTGCAAATAAACATTCATTCCAAATAAAGAAGCAGGGCGCGTCCGAGGGTGAGTATATACCTAATAAGAATATAATCACCCTCGGACGCGCAATGCTTATTTCCAACAGCCTTCCTTCCTAAGAATCAGCCCTTCCGTGGTGTAGAGAGACGTTGTGTTACACTCCAAGGTGTTCCCCAGGTTGCCTTTCCTGAGCTTCGATCTTCCGGCTCTCGTTTAGTAGTTGTTGGAAACTACGCTGCATTAGGCCTTCAAATTGGGTATGGGGTGTAGAGAGATGGTGTGTTCCACTCCAAGGTGTTCCCCAGGTTGCCTTTCCTGAGCTTCGATCTTCCGGCTCTCGTTTAGTAGTTCTTGGAAACTACACTGCATTAGGCCTTCAAATTGGGTATGGGGTGTAGAGAGAGGGTGTGTTACACTCCAAGGTGTTCCCCAGGTTGCCTTTCCTGAGCTTCGATCTTCCGGCTCTCGTTTAGTAGTTGTTGGAAACTACGCTGCATTAGGCCTTCAAATTGGGTATGGGGTGTAGAGAGAGGGTGTGTTACACTCCAAGGTGTTCCCCAGGTTGCCTTTCCTGAGCTTCGATCTTCCGGCTCTCGTTTAGTAGTTCTTGGAAACTACACTGCATTAGGCCTTCAAATTGGGTATGGGGTGTAGAGAGAGGGTGTGTTACACTCCAAGGTGTTCCCCAGGTTGCCTTTCCTGAGCTTCGATATTTCGGCTCTCGTTTAGTAGTTGTTGGAAACTACACTGCATTAGGCCTACAAATTTGGTATGGGGGAAACATTGGCGCATCTGCGGTCCCTCCTTCCTCTAGGCCTCCACTGACCTGTCTACTGCTGCCCGTGTTCCCCTGGAACCAATTTTAAATTGCCTACAGGCAGCCCAATTTATTATGTTAGGGCTTCGAAGCCTGTCTGCGGTCCCTCCTTCCACTAGGCCTCCACTGACCTGTCTACTGCTGCCCGTGTACCCCTTGAACCAACATCATAAAATAAAAAAAAAAGGATTTTGCTTATAAAAAAGAAAATACTGGTGAGATATCAAATGCAGACATTTTAACATTAAAAACAAACACACAACTAAAATCTGGTACAGTACTAAAAATGGCCACCAGCTACAATTACTTTCTCCTGCAAGTAGTTAACTGAAAGGTTTTTTAAATTGAAAACACACATATGGCATCCACCAAGTGTTGTCCTGTCGCGTCTTCTTTATATTATTGCTGAGAAGATGCAAAACAATGAAAATAATAAAATCATTAATTACCAAAATAATAGAGAAAGTCAACACCACATTGCAAATAAACATTCATTCCAAATAAAGAAGCAGGGCGCGTCCGAGGGTGAGTATATACCTAATAAGAATATAATCACCCTCGGACGCGCAATGCTTATTTCCAACAGCCTTCCTTCATAAGAATCAGCCCTTCCGTGGTGTAGAGAGACGTTGTGTTACACTCCAAGGTGTTCCCCAGGTTGCCTTTCCTGAGCTTCGATCTTCCGGCTCTCGTTTAGTAGTTGTTGGAAACTACGCTGCATTAGGCCTTCAAATTGGGTATGGGGTGTAGAGAGATGGTGTGTTCCACTCCAAGGTGTTCCCCAGGTTGCCTTTCCTGAGCTTCGATCTTCCGGCTCTCGTTGAGTAGTTCTTGGAAACTACACTGCATTAGGCCTTCAAATTGGGTATGGGGTGTAGAGAGAGGGTGTGTTACTCTCCAAGGTGTTCCCCAGGTTGCCTTTCCTGAGCTTCGATCTTCATGCTCTCGTTTAGTAGTTGTCGGAAACTACGCTGCATTAGGCCTACAAATTGGGTATGGGGTGTAGAGAGAGGGTTTGTTACATTCCAAGGTGTTCCCCAGGTTGCCTTTCCTGAGCTTCGATCTTCCGGCTCTCGTTTAGTAGTTGTTGGAAACTACGCTGCATTAGGCCTTCAAATTGGGTATGGGGTGTAGCGAGAGGGTGTGTTACACTCCAAGGTGTTCCCCAGGTTGCCTTTCCTGAGCTTCGATCTTCCGGCTCTCGTTTAGTAGTTCTTGGAAACTACACTGCATTAGGCCTTCAAATTGGGTATGGGGTGTAGAGAGAGGGTGTGTTACACTCCAAGGTGTTCCCCAGGTTGCCTTTCCTGAGCTTCGATCTTCCGGCTCTCGTTTAGTAGTTCTTGGAAACTACACTGCATTAGGCCTACAAATTGGGTATGGGGTGGAGAGAGATGGTGTGTTACACTCCAAGGTGTTCCCCAGGTTTCCTTGCCATTGCTTCGGTGTTCCGACTCTCGTTTAGTAGTTGTAGAAAAGTACACTGCATTAGGCCTACAAAATGGGTATGGGGTGGAGAGAGATGGTGTGTTACACTCCAAGGTGTTCCCCAGGTTGCCTTTCCTGAGCTTCTATCTTCAGGCTCTCATTAAATTGTGGTTAAATGGAACAATTGCATTTGGCGTACTAGTTGGTTTGGGGCCTACTATCGGTGTCTGCCACTCCTTGCTGTTCTCCTGGTTTCCTGTCCTGAAATTCCATTTTCAGGCTCTCGTTAAGTAGTTGTTAATGTTGGACTGCATTTGGCCTACTAGTTGGGTTGGGGCCTACTATCGGTGTCTGCCACTCCTTGCTGTTCTCCTCCACTGAACAAAGCTGTGCCGCCTGTTTACTACGGTTGCCAATTTTGAACTGCATTTCGACTACTTACTGATTTGGCCCTACTCTCTGTGTCAGCCTCTCATTCCAGTTGTCCTCCACTGCAATGCCCCCTGGTTATTCCTGTGTTACCAATTTTGAACTGCATTTAGCCCACTTTATTCTTTGGGCCTATATCTGTGTTTCCACTTCATCGTGCCCATTGCCCAGCAAGTGATAGATGAGTCTGCTGGTACATTGACCCATAACGCAACATTCCCCGTGCATGCTACACAACAACATTGTGACCCTGCTGAAAGTCAGGTTGCTCTTCCCGCATACCATACCACCTTACACGGGGACAAAGAGGAAGGTGCAGATGAAAGTGCAGGTTCCTTCATCAGGTGGGGGGAGGAATACTAGTTCGCGACGTCACTGGCACAGGGCCTCTCATAGTACGCAAAAGTGTTGCTGCCGGTGGGAGGCGCCCCCGCCGTGCAAACACACCGCTGTACTTTGAGGGGCCCTGTGCCAGTGCCAATGCCAACAAGTGGGCCCCCCCTGCTTGCTCAGGATCACAGCACTTGCAAAGTTGAAATACTTACCTCTCCCTGCTCCACTGCCGTGACGTGGTCCAGATTTCCTGGGCCTACTAATTACTTGAACCAGCCCTACCCCACACAACTTTAGCCAAATGACCCCCAATTTCAAATGCCTTCCAATTATTATAAGGTAAATTACGCTTGACAAGCTTCATTAAGAAGAATGGATGGTTTTGACATTAAAATGGGCACTCTAGGTGTTTTCCTGGCCCCCACTCACTGCCGACTATGCTGCCCCATTGACTTGCATTGGGTTTCGTGTTTCGGTCGATCCCGACTTTACGTCATAATCGGCCGATTTCACTCGACCCGACTTTTGAGATAGTCGGGTTTCGCGAAACCCGGCTCGACTCTAAAAAGGTCAAGGTCGCTCAACTCTAGCTGCTGCATTTTCCACCCTCGAGTCATTAATTTTTCCCATTTTTTTGTGGCAAAATTAGGGGTCTCAGCTTATACTTGGGTCGGCTATTTAATACAGAGCTAGATAGCATAAAAGCCGGTAATTCAATTGCTGGCTCTTGCTATCTCCTTATCAAACCTGACAGAATATGAGTCATGGTTTACATACAGTTAACCATTTCATATCCCTTATTTTTTTACATATTCCTAACTAATAATGTTAGAAGTGTCTGTGTGCAAAATTTGGGGGCTCTTGGTGTTAAAATAAAGGGTTAAATCATGGAAAAAACTGTTGTGGGCTCCCACGGAATTTTCTCCGCCAGAGTGGGAAAGCCAGTGACTGAGGGCAGATATTAATAGCCTAGAGAGGGACCATGATTATTGGCCCCTGGCCAAAAACATCTGCCCCCAGCCACCCCAGAAAAGGCACACCTGTAAGATGCGCCTATTCTGGCACTTAGCCACTCTCTTCCCACTCCGCTGTAGTGGTGGGATATGGGGTAATAAAGGGTTAATGTCACCTTGGTAATGTAAGGTGACATTAACCCCTTCATGACCGTGGGATTTTTCGTTTTTCCGTGTTCGTTTTTCACTCCCCTCCTTCCCAGAGCCATAACTTTTTTATTTTTCCGTCAATTTGGCCATGTGAAGGCTTATTTTTTGCGGGACGAGTTGTACTTTTGAACGACATCATTGGTTTTAGCATGTCGTGTACTAGAAAACGGGAAAAAAATTCCAAGTGCTGTGAAATTGCAAAAAAAAGTGCAGTCCCACACTTGTTTTTTGTTTGGCTTTTTTGCTAGGTTCATTAAATGCTAAAACTGACTTGACATTATGATTCTCCAGGTCAGTTCGAGTTCGTAGACACCTAACATGACTAGGTTATTTTTTTATCTAAGTGGTGAAAAAAAATTCCAAACTTTGCTAAAAAACAAACAAAATTGCGCCATTTTCCGATACTCGTAGCGTCTCCATTTTTTGTGATCTGGGGTCGGTTAAGGGCTTATTTTTTGCGTACCAAGGTGACGTTTTTAATGATAGCATTTCGGTGCAGATACGTTCTTTTGATCGCCCGTTATTGCATTTTAATGCAATGTCGGGGCGACCAAAAAAACGTAATTCTGGTGTTTCGAATTTTTTTCCCGCTATGCTGTTTAGCGATCAGGTTAATGCTTTTTTTAATTGATAGATCGGGCGATTCTGAGCGCGGCGATACCAAATATGTGTAGATTTGATATTTTTTTATTGATTTATTTTGATTGGGACGAAAGTGGGGTGATTTAAACTTTTATATTTTTTTTATTTTTTTAACATTTTTTTCAACTTTTTTTTTTTACTTTTGCCATGCTTCAATAGCCTCCATGGGAGGCTAGAAGCAGGCACAACTCGATCGCCTCTGCTACATAGCAGCGATCTGCTGATCGCTGCTATGTAGCAGAAATGCAGGTGTGCTGTGAGCGCCGACCACAGGGTGGCGCTCACAGCCACCGGCGATCAGTAACCACAGAGGTCTCAAGGACCTCTATGGTTACAATGGAGACGCATCGCCGACCCCCGATCATGTGACGGGGGTCGGCGATGACGTCATTTCCGGCCGCCCGGCCGGAAGCGGTAGTTAAATGCCGCTGTCTGCGTTTGACAGCGGCATTTAACTAGTTAATAGGTGCGGGCAGATCGCGATTCTGCCCGCGCCTATTACGGGCACATGTCAGCTGTTCAAAACAGCTGACATGTCCCGGCTTTGGTGCGGGCTCACCGCGGAGCCCTGCATCAAAGCATCTACTACAGTACTATCCCGTCCAAGGTCAGAAAGGGGTTAAGCCTGGTTAATAATGGATAGATGTCAATAAGACACCTATCCATTATTAATCCAATAGTAGTAAAGGGTTAATAATATACACACCTTATGAATAAAGTATTTTAATGAAATAAATACACATGGGGTTTTAAAATCTTTATTATGCGCTTAATCTACCTGAAGACCCTCGTTCTGTAAAAAAAATCAAATAAAAAAGCAACAATATCCCATACCTGTCCGTCGTACAGTCATGTCCCACACTGTAAATCCATCTGAAGGGGTTAACTAAATTTACAACCAGGAGCCTGCTAATGCAGCTGCTGCTCCTGGTTGTAAAAACTGGGGAATGAATGGAATGCAGGGCAACGTAGCTTTGTAGACTTGCGGTGATGCGCCTCAATGTGGCATAAACTCATATGAACTCTAGCGTGGGAAAATATTCAGAAAAATTCATCTGACAGCGTGAGAACCATAGCTCTCTGATCGGCGGTAATGATCTTACTGCCAATCAGCGCCACCAATGTTTCTCGTGCTGTCATGCAGATGACAGCATGGCATACATCTGATGTTCGGGTTGCCAAATCCAAACAGTAACACAGACTTCCTGCAGAAGTCCATGTTCGGGGTCTATAACTTAACACTAAGCGTTCGGTATAGACTCCGAACATTACTGTTCGTGTTCGCCCATCTCTATGTAGAAATATTGATGTAAAATATTGACCAATTACTGAACGTGTGAATGTGGCCTTACCTGAATTTTATTCAATTAAATCTTTGGTCATTCTACACTTACACATCAAAAGGGTGGTTGTGATGCCTTGTTGGGACATGGTGGCCATCCACCAAACATCCACTACTCCATCCATCTGGACCATCCATGGTTGATTGACACTTATCAGTAAGCAAGACTGTTTGAAAATTAGTCTTCATGTATGTCTGGGCCCACTGCAACTGTTTCTGCTTGTGAACACTGTTTATGGGTGGCCGAATAGTAGGTTTATGCACCACAGCAAGCCTTTGAAGGATCCTACACTTTGAGGTTCGAGGGACTCCAGAGGCACCAGGAGCTTAAAATATCTGTTTGCTGGTTTGCAATGGCTTTTTAGTAGCTGCTCTTTTAATCCTGAACTTGCCTGGCAGAAACCTTCCTCATTATGCCTTTATCAGCATGAGCATGTCTGTGCTCAGATTCAGCCACAAATCTCTTAACAGTATGATGATCACTAGTGTTGAGCGATACCGTCCGATACTTGAAAGTATCGGTATCGGATAGTATCGGCCGATACCCGAAAAATATCGGATATCGCCGATACCGATATCCGATACCAATACAAGTCAATGGGACATCAAGTATCGGAATGTATCCTCATGGATCCCAGGGTCTGAAGGAGAGGAAACTCTCCTTCAGGCCCTGGGATCCATATTAAAGTGTAAAATAAAGAATTAAAATAAAAAATATTGTTATATTCACCTCTCCGGCGGCCCCTGGACATCAGCGGGAGGATCCGGCGTCCGGCACGGCTTCTTTCTTCAAAATGCGCGCCTTTAGGACCTGTGGAATGACGTCCCGGCTTCTGATTGGTCGCGTGCCGCCCATGTGACCGCCACGCGACCAATCAGAAGCCGCGACGTCATTCCTCAGGTCCTAGAAGGCGCTCATTCTAGGACTTTAGCTGAGGAATGACGTCACGGCTTCTGATTGGTCGCGTGGCGGTCACATGGGCGGCACGCGACCAATCAGAAGCCGGGACGTCATACCACAGGTCCTAAAGGCGCGCATTTTGAAGAAAGAAGCCGTGCCGGACGCCGGATCCTCCCGCTGATGTCCAGGGGCCGCCGGAGAGGTGAATATAACAATATTTTTTATTTTAATTCTTTATTTTACACTTCCGATACCGATACCCGATATCACAAAAATATCGGATCTCGGTATCGGAATTCCGATACCGCAAGTATCGGCCGATACCCGATACTTGCGGTATCGGAATGCTCAACACTAATGATCACGCTTAAGTTTTTGAGAAATATCTAATGTTTTCATCCCTTGACCAGGGCATTGCACTACTTGATGCTTTTCGGCAGCAGAGAGATCCTTTTTCTTTCCCATGTTACTTGAAAACTGTGGCCTGCTTAATAATGTGGAACATCATTTTTAAGTAGTTTTCCTTTAATTAGAATCAGCTGGAAAACTAATTATCACATGTGTTTAAGATTGATTTCAGTGATCCATTGAGCCCTGAGGCACAATACAATCACAAGTTTATTTGAAAAACAAAACAATTAAATCTATATGACACTTAAATCCAATTTGCATAATAATTTGGAACACGGTGTAGTGTCCTTGTGACCTCCCCAGAGAAAAAAGCATTAGGATATGCTTCACGCAAGCATTTAACCTACTGAGTCACGACACTCCAGCCTTCTGGGCTGAACATAAATCTCCTCCCTTGGAGGTTTGGAGATAAAGGTACCGTCACACATAGCGACGCTGCAGCGATACCGACAACGATCCGGATCGCTGCAGCGTCGCTGTTTGGTCGCTGGAGAGCTGTCACACAGACAGCTCTCCAGCGACCAACGATCCCGAGGTCCCCGGTAACCAGGGTAAACATCGGGTAACTAAGCGCAGGGCCGCGCTTAGTAACCCGATGTTTACCCTGGTTACCATCCTAAAAAGTAAAAAAACAAACGCTACATACTTACCTACCGCTGTCTGTCCTCGGCGCTCTGCTTCTCTGGTCTGGCTGTGAGCTCCGGGCAACCAGAAAGCAGAGCGGTGACGTCAGCGCTCTGCTTTCCGGCTGACCGACGCTCACAGCCAGAGCAGGAGGAGAGCAGAGCACAGCGCTGGAGGACAGACGGCTGTAGGTAAGTATGTACTGTTTGTTTTTTTACTTTTAGGATGCTAACCAGGGTAAACATCGGGTTACTAAGCGCGGCCCTGCGCTTAGTTACCCGATGTTTACCCTGGTTACCAGCAAAGACATCGCTGAATCGGTGTCACACACGCCGATTCAGCAATGTCTACGGGGAGTCCAGCGACGAAATAAAGTTCTGGACTTTCTTCCCCGACCAGCGACAGCACAGCAGGGGCCTGATCGCTGCTGCCTGTCACACTGGACGATATCGCTAGCGAGGACGCTGCAACGTCACGGATCGCTAGCGATATCGTCTAGTGTGACGGTACCTTAAGTCTTCCAAAATCTTTCAAAGATCATAATTCCATCCTGGACGATCCTAGGGCAGTGGTTCTGGTGCCATCGGATCCGACTGGGCCACTGCTACTCTTAGATACTAAACACAATTGTGCTACCTAGCTGCCACTGGCCATTCTATGTATCTCCTTTCCCATGCATGTTATAATGTCTCGAGACCAAGGCAGCTGCTTGCCCTGTCCTAGGGATCTTGGATATACAGTGGGGAAAAAAAGTATTTAGTCAGCCACCAATTGTGCAAGTTCTCCTACTTAAAAAGATGAGAGAGGCCTGTAATTGACATCATAAGTAAACCACAACTATGACAGTCAAAATTGAGAAAATAAATCTAAAAAAATCACCTTGCCTGATTTGGCAAGATTTATTTCGCAAACTAAGGTGTAAAATAAGTATTTGGTCACCTAAAACATGCAAGATTTCTGGCTCTCACAGACCTGAAACGTCTTCTTTAAGAGGCACCTCTGTTCTCCACTCATTACTTGTAGTAATGGCACCTGTTTGAACTTGTTATCAGTATAAAAGACACTTTGTTCAAAAAGTCACACTCCAAACTCCACTATAGTGAAGACCAAAGAGCTGTCGAAGGACACTAGAAACAAAATTGTAGCCCTGTACCAGGCTGGGAAGACTGAATCTGCAATAGGCAAGCAGCTTGGTGTGATGAAATTAACTGTGGGAGCAATAATAACTAAATGGGAGGATACATGTAAAGCGCCATACAATAAATAAATGGTGCTATAATAATAAATAATAATAATAATTATCAGTGATCGACAGCCATCTCTGTAGACATATAGGGAAGGTTTTCACTAATTAGGACCTCATAATGGATTCCAAGGCAAGAATCGACAGGGATTTTAATAGATGAATGACACATTATACCATTTTTATTTACTATGCAGTGGCTTTCAAAAGTATTCACCTCCTTCGCTTTTTACCTATTTTGTTACATTAAAACCTGTTTAAATATTTTTTGTCATCTGAAACCAAGGGGTTAAATATTTTTGCAAGCCTTTGTATATCAATTTTTTACAGATTTGAAGATCTCTGCTTGCTATAATTTAACACTGGACTTCATGTTGATAAAATCTATACTTATATATGTTTCCCTTAGAGAGAAAAGAACTAAATTTGCAAGAATTATAATGCCTATAAGGCCAAGGCTACACGGTGACTTGTCATTCTCAGAAACATTGTGCAATAAAATAAATCTGTACAGCTTATCTGTGACCTGTCATTACTTGATTATTTTAGAGCTGTGATTTGTCTGTAAAATAAATGGCCAAATTGCAGACAAGCCGCAGTCACATGTGACTTGCTTTGAAATCCATGGCAAGTGAGAAGCCTACGACTTGTGACCAGAGCCTGAAAATCCAACATATTTGGAAACATTTGTGTCGCAGTATATCACTGTTCTGTAGTGCGTTGTAGTCCGTACTTCAAACAACACATTCACAGCGCTCTGTAATTGCAATGGGCTCAAGGTGCGATTTGCTTGGAATGAGTTTTCCTTCTTGGCTGCTCCTTGCTAGCTGATGATATGTTTTTTTTTTTTTTTCATGAGCGATTAAGCTACTGAAAGTATGGTAAAGACCTGCTAATAATTAGACTCCATCATGTCTTATTATGTGTAACAAAGTATTACCAAAAATGAGAAAACAAATTCAAGTTAATGCAGTAGTGCAGAACTACTCTTAACAAATTATATGGAAATCGCTGCCTTCAGGTACTGCTTAGCGGCTTTCTTTTCTAAAGTATCGGCTTCTTGAATGTGTTTTAGTTTTGCTTCATTGGGCAAGCTATTGTCCGTGACTCTGCCTTACTGATATCGTGTATGGGAATTCTACTATAATTAGTCAATCTTCCATAAACGACCATCTTCTCACATCAAAGCTTTGTAGTCCGTCAATCGGCTTCATGGAAGCGTCTGTGGCTATCCTGACCTGAGCTCAGCAGCCCCACAGATGTCTTGGTCCACAAAGGAACTGTGAGAATTGAACATGTGAATCCAGCCTTATCTGTTGCCATCCCTGACAGTGTCCACCCACCATTCATTTCATTGCAGTTATACAAATGCAAATTAGCTGTTGTGTATTACTGCACTTCAAGACTTGAGGCCGGGTATGGAGCCTTGACTTCCATTGTAGCAAGGGCATAACTATGGAAAACTATAAGCAACCGTACTGTCCATCAGAAAAAGAATTTTAGAGGAATAAGTCAAGTGCTGTATGTCCATAAAATCCATTTTCTTTAATCCATAGCTTCAAATAACATTAAAACAATTAATTCATGGTCCAGACATCAAAATGATTTTAATGTCTGGACCATTAATTAATTGTTTTAATGTTATTTGAAGCTATGGATTAAAGAAAATGGATTTTATGGACATACAGCGCTAGACTTATTTCTCTCAAGTTCTGAAAAACTTGATGCACAGCAGGAAATAATTGGAGGACACAGGAATAGCAGTGTCTTTACCTTTTACTGGTGAAATTGCTGTCCAGGGCACAGATTACAGGTAATCTTGGAAATCCGGGCAGCCTGGAAACGGTTTGGAATCCCCCTAGCCAGGTGGGTTTGGAAGCCTTCCTTTCTGCGCTGAATTCTGGGTTTTTGATGCATTAGCTTTCCTCAAGTCCCTCTCTCAATCTGTCCCTTAGGTGGAACTCTACCCGCATGGCAAGCAGCTCGAGCCTTTTTACAGGTGGCCCTTTCTGGTGGTGACTCCGGGCTCTACTCTGCTCCTGTGCCTTCGGGTGTCAGTTGTGGCTAGAAGACCTGCCATCTCCTGCCCTCAGGTTTGTGCTGTGGGGCACACAACCTCGGACTCCGGTGTCCAGTTTCTTGTGCTCAATCCTGGGAGAGAGCTCAATCGCCACTCCACTCCCAGCTTATCTCTTTTTTGCTTCCTCTTCCTTCACTGTCTCACACAGACTGACCTCTAACTCCTCTTCCAGACCAGAACTTATAGTAAAACTACCCTGAAACCGGGTTTGGAGCTCCCCCCTTCTGGCCTGGAGTCAGGAAAGTGTTGTATGTAAGTGTTACCTGCCAACAGGCTTGGCATCACCCTCCCCGGGAGGCTGGCAATACTAGTGTGACAACTGGATTCCTGGGGTGTCACATTAGGGTTGGCGGATTGCACTAAATAGATTTAATGAGGAAGTTCAATCGCAACCCGGGGTCCACCGTGCAGAGATGTAAAACTGCAGCTAATGTGAACAATCGCAGAGAATGCAGTGAGCGATTGATAGCTCGCAGCTGAGTTTCACGTGACTCGGTGAGCAGCACAAGAGGTAGTGTTACTCTCACACAGTAACGAAGCAGGTGCTCTACAAAAGCTGTGTCAATCGCACACAGTAATGAAGCAGATGCTCAGCAATAGAGCTGTATCACTCACACACAGCAACTAAAGATATGACATGATCCCTGTTAACTTCACATAGAATCGAAGCCCACTAATGGAGCAGATAGCAACAGGGTCAGACAGTCAGCAACAGCCCTTAAACAACCCCAAGGTGCTGGAATTCTAGTGGCATTATGCCAGCCCTGAATCCACATGAACAAACTCCTCTCTGGAGGTGCTGGAATTCTAACGGCTAGCAGGCAACCATGAGCACATGCTGGCACAAACCACACTGTTGCAAAGTACATTCACACATGAAATTAGATTGATACTAGCCCACCGGCGTGCACCTCTGAGAACCTTTAATACGCACAGCTCAAGTCCAGTCAGACAGGACCTTGCCCGAGGACCAATCCAGAGCTGTCACATCACCAGAGCAGCTGACGACTGACCACCTATGATAGGTCACCACATCACGAGCATGCTCAGTAGGGTGATCTCTGGACTTAGTCTCCAGAGCGATCGCTTGTCGCTGCCTACCGCTGGTTACCATAGGCATCAGTAGCCAGATGAATAGCACGAGCCTGAGCAAGATGTTGGGACCGGTGTCTATGCTCAGCAGCACCCGCAGTGAAAAGCAGAATGGGAGACCGCAGATGCAGGCAAGGTTTGAGATCTACCCCATGCAGCGGGAGAATCCCGGTACCTAACAACATGTTTAGCAGCTCTGGTTCAGAATAGTCTTTTTACCTATTGTAATTGTGCATAAGTTTAAGAATTCAACTTGACAATAAACCTTCTGAAATCTTTGTATAATTTTTGCCTACTGCAGTCTAGTCAAGCTATCTGATGAAATATCTTCTGGTAAGTACCATAGCGTGGGGCTGGAGCTGTGGGCAAGGTACTCGTCTTCCATGCCCCTGAACACTACTTGAAAATACGGGGCCCGGCCTGGTGTGTGGACTTTATCTCATGGGGTAGTGGGCAGCTTATAAGGGCACAGGCAGAAGCTGTTTCTAAAATACAAGCCGCTTTTAACCAACGAAAATTTAGGATGGAATTGGAAGCTACCTGCAAGAAGGCACAAATGGAAATAAAAGCAGTGCGCGAAAAAGCTAAAAGAGAAATGAAAGCAGCACAAATGAAAACTGAAATGGAAGCAAAAGCAATACGCGAAAAGGCAGAAATGGAAGAAAGTAGGAGGGCAGAAATAGAGGCTCCAGGGAAGGAATGTGAGCATGCCACAGCCATGGCAAGGGTGAAGGTTCTGGAACAAGCTATCAATGGGAGTCAAAGAGATATCATCAGTTTAGGTGATTTTGAAACTGAAGACCCACTTAAGTAGACAAGAGACTACGTACTACACAAAAATAGCACAATCCTGACTCCAATAATCATTTCTGAGAGAGCAGAGATTCCTCCAAATCAACAGGAAGCAGATGCTTCCTCAAGACTTTGCATTTAAAGTCAGTACAATACACTGCCAATTCATTATCTTGAACATCTTCATTCACCAGAATGTACCAGGCCCCTGCACCTCAGCAAATCCGATACACAGACACTCATGTGCAAGCTAATATGCGGGAAAGTCATCACATTGTGGACAACCAAATAGTTTCAGTTCCACATCTGGCAGAAACTATGCACATCAAACCAGTTACTAAATGGACTAAATGCCTATGCCGCACCATACTTTCCTGCATCTTTTTGTCAGGACTAGAGATGAGTGAACACTAAAGTGCTCCAATGCTCATTATTTGAACCTAATACTCAGATACTCGTTTTGACCTGTCAGAAGTGTAGACTAGTGGCCCTTTTAGAAGAAAAGGTGCGGGGTCTGGAAGAAAGAATAGCAACTTTGAAACTCATCAAAGAGAATGAAGACTTCCTAGACAGAACAGAAGCATCTCTACTGGTCACAGAAGGTGAAAAAAGTGTCAGAGAACCTCCAAAAGCAGATGAATGGAAGCATGTGACCAAAAGAAGAAAGAAGACCATGGAGAAATCTCCAACCACACAACTGAAGAACCGATATCAAATATTTGTAGAGGATGAAGATGGCACACCTAAGGATGAAGCAATACCAGCAAGCAAAAAAGAAAAGGGCACACAGCAACAAGTGACAGCAAAAAGTACAGCCAAGAAGCAACGAAGAGTGGTGGTGGTGGTGGGAGACTCACTATTGAGAGGCACAGAAGCAGCCATCTGCAGACCGGACATAACCGCAAGAGAAGTATGCTGCCTTCCAGGTGCGATGATCAAGGATGTGACCGATAGGATACCAAAGCTCTTCAGCTTCAAGGACGTCCACCCATTTCTTCTGATACATGTTGGCACCAATAACACGGCAAGGAAGGAACTACCGACAATCTGCAAGGACTTTGAAGAGTTGGGGAAGAAAGTAAAGGAACTGGATGCACAGGTAGTTTTTTCTTCTATCCTTCCAGTAGACGGGCATGGCACCAGGAGATGGAACAGGATCCTTGATGCGAACAACTGGCTAAGACGATGGTGCAGACAACAAGGATTCGGATTCCTGGACCACGGTGTGAATTACTTGTACGATGGACTCCTCGCCAGAGACGGACTACACCTCAACAAACCTGGGAAACACACATTCGCCTGAAGACTCGCTACACTCATCAGGAGGGCGTTAAACTAGAAGAAGAGGGGACGGGAAGAAAAACATTAGACTCGAACAAAGAAGACCCAGGATAACATACTCAGAAGGGAGGTAAGAACATTTCTAAAACAATCCACAGCGAGGAGATTGGAACAAAACAAAATCCTCTAAACTGCATGCTCACAAACGTCAGAAGCCTGAAAAACAAGATGGAAGAACTAGAAGCAGAAATATCTACAGGTAACTTTGACATAGTGGGAATAACCGAGACATGGTTAGATGAAAGCTATGACTGGGCAGTTAACTTACAGGGTTACAGTCTGTTTAGAAAGGATCGTAAAAATCGGAGAGGAGGAGGGGTTTGTCTCTATGTAAAGTCTTGTCTAAAGTCCACTTTAAGGGAGGATATTAGCGAAGGGAATGAGGATGTCGAGTCCATATGGGTCGAATTTCATGGAGGGAAAAATGGTAACAAAATTCTCTTTGGGGTCTGTTACAAACCCCCAAATATAACAGAAACCATGGAAAGTCTACTTCTAAAGTAGATAGATGAAGCTGCAACCCATAATGAGGTCCTGGTTATGGGGGACTTTAACTACCCGGATATTAACTGGGAAACAGAAACCTGTGAAACCCATAAAGGCAGCAGGTTTCTGCTAATAACCAAGAAAAATTATCTTTCACAATTGGTGCAGAATCCAACCAGAGGAGCAGCACTTTTAGACCCAATACTATCTAATAGACCTGATAGAATAACAAATCTGCAGGTGGTCGGGCATCTAGGAAATAGCAACCACAATATTGTACAGTTTCACCTGTCTTTCACTAGGGGGACTTGTCAGGGAGTCACAAAAACACTGAACTTTAGGAAGGCAAAGTTTGACCAGCTTAGAGATGCCCTTAATCTGGTAGACTGGGACAATATCCCCAGAAATAAGAATACAGATAATAAATGGAAAATGTTTAAGAACATCCTAAATAGGCACTGTAAGCGGTTTATACCTTGTGGGAATAAAAGGACTAGAAATAGGAAAAACCCAATGTGGCTAAACAAAGAAGTAAGACAGGCAATTAACAGTGAAAAGAAAGCATTTGCACTACTAAAGCAGGATGGCACCATTGAAGCTCTAAAAAACTATAGGGAGAAAAATACTTTATCTAAAAAACTAATTAAAGCTGCCAAAAAGGAAACAGAGAAGCACATTGCTAAGGAGAGTAAAACTAATCCCAAACTGTTCTTCAACTATATCAATAGTAAAAGAATAAAAACTGAAAATGCAGGCCCCTTAAAAAATAGTGAGGAAAGAATGGTTGTAGATGACGAGGAAAAAGCTAACATATTAAACACCTTCTTCTCCACAGTATTCACGGTGGAAAATGAAATGCTAGGTGAAATCCCAAGAAATAATGAAAACCCTATATTAAGATTCACCAATCTAACCCAAGAAGAGGTGCGAAACCGGCTAAATAAGATTAAAATAGATAAATCTCCGGGTCTGGATGGCATACACCCACGAGTACTAAGAGAATTAAGTAATGTAATAGATAAACCATTATTTCTTATTTTTAGGGACTCTATAGCCACGGAGTCTGTTCCGCAGGACTGGCGCATAGCAAATGTGGTGCCAATATTCAAAAAGGGCTCTAAAAGTGAACCTGGAAATTACACAGTGCAGGGAAGCTGACACCGGGGGACGCGACAGACACCGGAATGTAAGTATGTAGTGTTTTTGTTTTTTTTACATTTACAATGGTAACCAGGGTAAACATCGGGTTACTAAGCACGGCCCTGCGCTTAGTAACCCGATGTTTACTCTGGTTACCCGGGGACTTCGGCATCGTTGGTCGCTGGAGAGCTGTCTGTGTGACAGCTCTCCAGCGACCACACAACAACTAAACAGCGACGCTGCAGCGATCGGCATAGTTGTCTATATCGCTGCAGCGTCACTTAATGTGACGGTACCTTTAAGTAGTTGCAGCTTTACACCACTCTAGTCATCAGACGCTTGGCATTGTGCTTGGTTATGTAAGGCTGCATGCCCCAAAGCATTTACTGCACTCACAAGATTTCAATGAATAAACACAGTAAAAACAGTATCTAATACTCAGTCCTGAAGGTGTGCATATTATTCACTTGCTCAACTTGTTTCTCCCAGTCTGCTTCATCAGGGGTATGTCTATATCATGAATTAACTCTATCAATATATACCATTTGGAGTCTGTAAAAAATCTGAATTCCAGAGTATGTGTTATTTGCAGTGGCACTATATGAACAGAAATGAGCATTCTAAGCATTAATGAAAAATAAACACAGAATAAATACCAAGAAGAAAAAGCAAAATATTTACAAATAATTAGTTCCCTATTATAGCAAGAGGGCCCATTTCTGAGCCTGGAAAAGTTTAACTGAAATGGCTGAAACACTGTTCCACAAGAAACCAATACAAAGGAAATGCAGAAAAAAATGAATCTCACTTAAATGGGTTGTCCACTACTCGGACAACCTTTTCTCAATTGCTACATTTCTTTGTGCAAAATAAAAGCAGCCTATACTCTCCTCCGGTGCAGGTGCCGTTCATGCGATGTGTGCACTGAGTCTCAGGGGACTTTATTATGTGAACCCTGCAGCCAGTAAGTGTCCGCTTCACTCTTATGAAACTGACTTGGAAGAAATGAGAGCTGCTGCTGTTTTCTGACTTCCTTTGAATGTCATTTGCATCTGAAGGAAGTGATTGGCTGCAGGGATCATGTGGCATAACAACATCTCTTGAGACCTGGTGCACACATTACCGAAACGGCACCGGATTTGAGTATAGCATGTTTTTATTTTCATGCAGGGGAATATAGCAATTGCGAAGAGATTGTTTGAGTCATGGACAGTACCTTTAGCCCTTGGGGAGGGGTCCTCTTTTCCCTTTGGCTGCTGTCCCCCAGTAACCACTGGCTGTAGGTAATGATGATATGAGGATTATGGAGGATCTCCTGTTCTGTAGGTTTTCAAATGATTCTATTTTTTGCTGTTATTGTTGCTCGTTTAATTTAAGGTACGTGCCATGTTGACCAAAATATTTCATGCTGCCTCTGGAAATGAAACAGAAGGCAGGGCTGTGATCCCAGACATGGATCAATTTGATTCACTGCTGGAAGCCAAGCTGTTTTAAAACATGGAGCAATATTTTGAATAATTACTTTCGGATTCCTTTTAGAACCTTTTTTTCCTCTTTTTGGTTCTCGTTCTGATCTGGATGCACACATTGATTTAGCCAGTGCAGGATGTACAGTTGTGCTCAAAAGTTTTCATACCCCGGCAGAGTTTTTGCTTTCTTCGCCTTTTTTCAGAGAATATGAATAACGCCAAAACTTTTCTCCACTCATGATAAGTGGTTGGGTGAAGCCATTTATTGTCAAACTACAGTGTTTTCTTTTTTTAAATCATAATATCAACCCAAAACAAAAAACAATATCACTCACCTATCCGATGTTCTGTCCCATGCTGTAATCCATGTCTGGGGATAAATAGTTTTCAACTTGGATCGTGCCAAGATGTTACTGTCACTGAGAACCACTGGAAGAATGAGCTGCGTTCCCAACAAGGCCAATGAACCTCCCTCCAGTGAGATCACCACTAGCACAGTGAGAAAAAGTCTCACGGTGCAGAGGTGAGTTCACCACAGTTTACTGGGAAAATTTCACTGCGGTGAATGCTGTATTCTTTTCTAATTTATTTAGATTGCAGGAGCTGGCTGAATACTCCCATCTGCTGGCCCCTGCTCTCGCTGTTATTAGCGGCAGCAAGCATAGGCTGATGGGAGTAGTAGTCCCATAAGCCGATGTCAGTGACCGGATGTAAACCTTTTACCACCGATCACACTGTAATTTGACAGCATGGGAACCGTGGCTATCTAACCGGTGGTAATGATTTTTACTGCCGATTAGAAGCAGTTTTTGCCGTGCTGTCATGCACATGAAAGTGTGACAAACACCCGGTGTTTGGAGGCTGAACCCGAACAGTAACACAGACTTCCTGGTGAAGTCAGTGTTTGCTGTCCATGCCTGAACAGTAGATGTTTGGTATGGATGCTGAACTTTACTGTTCGGGTTCGTCCATCTCTAATTACCATAATCAGGAACTTCCAAATCCTCATCCCAGCAAAGCGTTCAGCTGTCCCTACCCCAGCCTTGGAACAAAAAATAAAAATCCCAGCCACCCACTTGCAGGCCCAAAAGCTAAATGGGCACATTTACAGAATGCTTCTTGTGGAAATGTTACCATTTAGGTTTGTGGACATGGAGTATTTCCGCCAACTCATAGTGGCAGCCATCCCTCAGTACTCATTCCCTAGCCACCACTATTTCTCCCAGTGTGTCATCCTACCTTGTACCAGTTCGTGTCCAGGAACATCACCCGTGTCCTTACTAACAGAGTTATTTGGATGGTCCACTTAACGACTGACTCGTGGACAAGCGGACCGACTCGTTGCATAATTCAGCACACCACCAAGAGGGATTGATCTTCATGTGCCTGATCTCTACACCCTGATACCATACGGGGTGAACTGACGGCAAGACAACTTTTTTTATATATAGTCATCTGTTACCTCTAATTAGGGATGGTGCAATAATGCCTAATTCCTACATGTTGGGATTTTTTAGTATGGCTAATACATTATTGTTTATTATATATGATTGCTAGACATCCCCCAACCACTTTTTCCTGCCTACGCTTAAGCACCAATGCACTTTAATGCAATATTCTATATCTATAACTTTCCCCTATACAAAGATATACATTTTTCATTGTGAACAAGGGCAATTTTTCAGCCAATGCTGTATCTTTCCAGGCTGACTAATTTCTTCCTTTCCCCCCATCTCCTATAGGGCAGTACAGAGACAGAAGGGTCAGCGGTCGATGAGCTGGGGTGCCACTGTGCAGGTCCTAGGGTGCCAACCTCTGCTGTAAGTCAGGACCAGTCTAGCAATCCAGTAGGTTCAGGCACATCCTGGGTCCTATTTTTTCCTTTTAAATGGTGATGGTGGTCTCCTTTTTCTATATATTATTAACTTCATAATAAGTCAAGACTATAAAAACCGTTATATTTTAATCAATAAGTACAGAGATTTACACGGTGATTCAGTTTTTGCTTTCCATACCTGTACAGAGATAATCTCTCTACCTGTGAAAAATTTTGCTTGTAGGCAAGGGACTTTACATTTCTCTTAAAGCACAATGGGTGAACCTTGTGGAGGTTGGGGCCAAGTCCCACCCTGGCATGGCACATGTGCTACCGACACTGAGGATTGCGGGCCCTACTTCTATCAGGGTTTCCTCCACATCCTACACCAGTTCCTGCACTCTGTCCTGTTCTTCTCCATCCACCATCTCCAATGTGTCATCTCAAAGCATGTCGTTCACATCAGCCGGAAGTTGGAACCATGGCAGCACTGCTTCAGCGAAGCGTCAACAGGCTCTGCTAAAGCTAATTTGTCAAGGAGATAAATTACAAACCACCAAAGAGTTGTTTGATAAGAATAATAGACCAGAAAGAGCTGTATTTCTCGCCTCTGAACCTACAACCAGGCATGGTCATGTGTGATAATGGCCATAACCTGACCTAACTTAGTGGTTCAGCGGTTTCTGAAAACCTACCCAGATTTTCTAGAGCCATTTGTTAAGGTATTCCACTGGAGCACCCTTTTCTGCAAGTGAATGACAGCTGCTGCTGCTCTGCCAGGGCTGCAGCAGCGCATGCAAGTTCCAGGTCACCGACTGGTATGCAGTGTGACCACGAGTTGGAACACCACATTGCATGTGCTGGCAAGGCTTTGTGAGCAGCAGAGGCCCATTGTGGAATACCAGCTACAACATGCGTATCAGTATTCTGGTAAGCCTCCACACATAACAACTCAAGAGTGAGCATGGATGTCTGACATCTCTATGGTTCTCCATGACTTCGAAGACACAACAAAGATGGTGAGCGGCAATGATGCCATAATCAGTGCAACAATCATGCTTCTATGCGTACTTAAACAGTCGCTGCTCACATTTAAATATGTAGCTTTGTATGTGGACTAGGCGGAGATGGAGGAATACATGAGACAGGGAGATACCCAACCCATACCTCATCTGATCTGCCCAGCATGGATTGGGTGACAATGAGGAGGAGAAACAGGAGCTGGTTGCTAGCACAACAGATGCTAATACCCACACAAACTTTGTCCTGTCTTTCTGAAGAGGGGAACGAGGATGGAGAGTTGTCATCATGGTGGAGACAGGGAAGGGTTGGCTGTATGGAGCTTGGCACATATGGTCAAATTTATATACAACTGCCTTGCCCATGATCCTCATGTTATATTCATTTTGGCCAAGAAAGATTACTAGTTGTTCACCCTGCTAGACCCACCCTACAAGGAGAAACTTGGATCTCTCCTTCTTGAGGCCCAGAGGTCTACTAAAATGCTGCTATATCAGAAGGCCATTGTGGAAAATATGTTGAAAAAATTCCCATGAGATAACGCTAGCATCAGGGGGCAAGCTTCCATGCTCAACCATGGAGGAGAGGTGAGGGAGACATACACCAGGCACAACAGGGGCAGAGGTACACTGTCAAAGGCATGGACCAACTTCATGACTCCCTCTCAGCGTCCAGGACCTGATGACTGGGTATTTTTGGCATACAGGGTACAGATTTTAAGCATGGTCAAGCAATACCTGGCTGATCAATGCAGTGTATTCCCCAATTCCTCTGCGACCTTCAACCATTGGGTCTCAAAGCTGGACACCTGGCACAAATTGCCCCTCTATGCCTTGTGGGTGTTGTGCTCCCCTGATGCTAGTGTCTTGTCTGAGTGGGTTTTAGTGCCATTGGGGGGTCATAACAGACAGGCGCTTCCGTCTGTTAGCAGAAAATGCTCACTCTGATAAAAATGAACAAAGCCTGAATTAGGCCACACTTTTCCACACCACCAGATGACAGCAACACATAAAGTGTTTTTAATCTTCCATATTATAATGGGGCCCTCCGGTTGTTGCCTTCAAGAATCTATGGATGACCTTGTAATTTTTACCGCTCTTTGCACTGTGTGCAGAGCCTTTATGAGTATAGAAGTACCACAACTACACTTTCCTCTCAATATTTGAATAAGGCACTACAGTTGGAGCCTTCAAGGCTGTATGGATGACCCTCCTTGTCATTTTCGGCAAGCTTTGCACTTAGACTTAGTGCATAGCCTTTATAAGTTTATGAGTACTACTTCTTGACAATGTGAACAGATTGTGTATGAGGCCCCCCTTTATGTCTAATACAGGGTGTATCTGTTTTTTGCACTTCTTGCTTCCTTCATAAATGACACTGAAATTTCCAATTTTTTATTTAAAAAATAAATTTTAGTTTACTTATTATTATTTACTATTTTTATAAATCCTTTTTAAATGTTGCCTTACATACAAGTCATTATACAGGAAAAAATGTTTCTTAACTTTTTTTCATGTAAACTCCAATTTCTCTTCGACTTTGAATTTTTTTTTTATTGTCAGTACATTGTCATAGGCCTGGGAGGAACATCCCAGTCAATTAGCATGACAATCACCTGGGACAATGAACACCTGGAGACAGGCAGCACCTCCCATTCTCAGGTTGGATGGCCGAGCTGTCAATCAAAGTACTGACAGTTTCTGCACGACCCTGTACCAGGCTTGATGGCTAAGCTGTCATTAATTGCATCCCAGACACATTGAGGGGTGGAACCATGACAAAGTCATAATACAGAAAAGAATGTTTCTTAACATTTTTTTTTACTGTAAATTGCAATTTCTCATTGATTTTGAATATTGTATTGTTAGTCCTGAACATGGAGTAAAAGTGTGACACAATTGTTCGCAGCAGCGATCTTGGAGTTAGCGATGCTTCCACGGATTTCTCCATGCTGTTCTCCTTCCATTCAGTACTTTTTCCATCCATTTCAACATTTTCACTGCCCACCAGATGTCCTTGTAAGACATTGACTCTTTTATACTCATTACTCGAAACAAGCATCCAAGCATTAGGAAGTGCTTGGTTGAGTAACAAGCAACCGAGCATTTTAGTGCTCGCTCATCACTAATAGAGAATCTTTAAGAAGTCCACAATGCAACTTATATTATATTTAGATAAAAAGTGGAGTGCTGTCCTCATGAATATAGTCAATACACATAATTGTATTATTTAATATAAAATGCTTTACAACAGGAAACACTGATCAATAGGAGATGAAAAAAATAAGAATATACAGTATCACCCTGGGCAGCTGGGCAAGGAGAATTATCAGTAATGATACACAGACAAGAATTGGATTGTACAGGGAGAACCAAAAATAAGTCTATACAATACAATAACTTTTTATATGGGTCCCTTCTAGATGTATGTAAATGAGAGGGACAAACAGATGCTTATACAATTGTAAGGTTCATTAATTATACAACATTAGTGGGATCCATATACTCACAATACTAAATCTGTGCCAATTAGATACACTACAAATTTATTTCACTTTAGCCAAGACAAGAGGACATTAATATAGTGCATATGCATGTGCTAATAAACATAAGATTCCCCCCAGCATTTACAGCTAATGCTAATGATGTGAACATCTATTAAATCACACAAAAAAAATATTACCTATAGTAAAGTTTACGATATTAGTGGGATCGATTTAATCAGGGAACCATGCAATTGTATAAGCATCTGTTTGTCTCTCTCATTGACATACATCTAGAAGAGACACATATAAACAATAAGTTATTGTATTGCATCGACTTATTTTTGATTCTCCCTGTACAATCCAATTATTATCTGTGTATCACTACTGATAATTCTCCTTGCCCAGCTGCCTAGGGTGATACTGTATATTCTTATTTTTTCTCCTCCTATTGATTAGTGTTGTAAAGAATCGTGTATTACATAATAAAATTATGTATAATCATTACATTCATGAAGACTGCACTCTACTTTTTATCTAAATATCATTATGCAGGAGTTTCTTCATAATAATTATCCAATTAAGTAATACTGATAGGATACTGTGTTATTTGCATAATGAATTTGCTTCTTACCTATCTTATTATCATTGTTCCTGTGAACCCTTTCAATACAACTTGTATTGCTGCTAGTGGGTTCTCCTGATTATGCTTGCTTATTCTTACACTTCTGATTTTAGGTTTCCCTTGAGACTTCATGTTATGTTCCAATCCTATACTGAATTATCAACATGCCTAGACAATCAGAAAATTGGATTAAGAAAATCCTTGTTTCTTATTAAAGTGCCAATGTCTCCCAAGACAGAATTTGTATGTGCTTGGAAGCCATGTTGAAAGCATCATTAAATGTATTGCTACCAATGTGCTTCTTGTATTTGTTCGTTATGCACATATTTTTGATATTGCTCTTCAAAGCGCTCGGCAGGAGTCCTGGCAACCACTGAGCTGTGCTGTTGGACAACTATGGTAAATACACCTCCAGATGAGAAAAAATATTATCTTCTGTTATTTAACAATCATGGGTACCGAGAGTCGTTAGACAGTCAATGGTTCTTTATGAAATCACAATACATTGCCGAAAGCAGTTATGGATATAAACTGAACTTTAATTACATTGATAAAATCTTAATAGTAAATCCTGCATGCAGCAAATCAAAAATATAGCCATGCAAAAGATATAGTGGCTAAATAATACCAATATGCCATGATGTTATAACGCTGCTATATAAAGAATTACAGAAGCAGAACATAGACATTCCTCACAACTATTATATTGGTGGTATGCAGGGCATCAGAAAGATGGAGACGATGCAAAGGACTATAATACTTATCACAACTGTATTTTATATGGGTCATGCCTCTGTGCTGGCTCCTCACGCCTAAAGTACCGGTATCAGTAAGTCAGATGTACTAGGCACTTGAGTAAGTTATTAAAGGGAACCTATCACTCCCAAAATCGAAGATGAGGTAAGCCCACCAGCATCAGGGGTTTATCTACAGCATTCTGTAATGCTGTAGATAAGCCCCTGATGTATCCTGAAAGATGAGAAAAAGGGGTTAGATTATACTCCCTTGGGGGAGCGGTCCAATCCGATGGGCGTTGCTGTCTGGTCCGGGGCTCCTATCTTGTCCTCTTCTTGTCTTCACGCTTCGGCGCAGGCGTACTTTGTCTGACTTGTTGAGGGCAGAGCAAAGTACAGCAGTGCGCAGGCGTTAGGCCTCTCTGACCGTTCCTGGCGCCTGCGCACTGCACTACTTTGCTCTGTCCTCAACAGGGCAGACAAAGTAGGCCGGAGCTGCAGACACAGCATGAATACAAGAAGAGGACATCATCGTAAAAAGATGGGAGGCCCCGGACCCGGACCGCGACACCCATCGGACCGGACCACAGCGGGACCGCCCCTGGGTGAGTACAATCTAACCTCTTTTTCTCATCTTTCAGGATACATCGGGGGCTTATTTACAGCATTCCAGAATGCTGTAGATAAGCCCCTGATGCCGGTGGGCTTAGCTCATCTTCGATTTTGGGGGTGACAGGTTCCCTTTAAAGCAATATTGTCATTTATCTGATCAGTAACGTGCTGGAAAAGTAGTAGTACAACTTAAGTGCTAATAGCGCTCTTAGCACTGTAAATGGTAAAATGGGCAAAAATGGCACCAAAATGTGCACACATTTTCTGCTGACCGTGAAAATACCCCATTTGTGGCTGTACAGTACTGATTAGCCACACAACGAGACTTGGGAGGGAGGGAAGGCTATTTGCCTCCTGGAGCACAGACTTTCCTAGAATAGTTATATTCTGTGGATACAGAGCCCGTAAGTGCTAGAAGACCAGAATACCCCTCTTCAAGTGACCACATTTTGGAAATTATACCCCTTTGGGAAGTTACCTACAGGTGTAGTGATGATTTGACTCCATGGGTGTTACCAGAAACAGCTTATATACGGCTTTCTCTAACCCTGGCTCCCATCTCTTTTGAACCCAAGGTATTTACCATACAAATGCTATTTTGGATTATTTCCCTTGTCCTTGCTTCCTGGTTCTCTCAATTATTGGAACCGCCTAGGTCTTTTATGTCCTACATCTACCTCTATAGGACTCAAGCATGCTCATAAATCTGATACTGTATGACTTATTTCCTACCCTATTTATGACTCAAGCATGCTCATAAACTTGTTGATACTGTATGACTTATTCCCTACCCTATTTAGGACTCAAGCATGCTTATAAACTTGTTGATACTGTATTACTCATTCCCTACCTTACTCCAATTCATATGGCTCTATATTATGTAGCTAGATATCGACTAATGTATTAGACCTTGTTGCAACTCTATTTGTGCCATTTGCACCTTGAGAATTTCTTTTTATTGTTATATTGTTTTTTTCTGTATGTTCTTATTGTTTTCTTGTATATATGTACATGTTTTTTATTCGCTTACCTTTTGTCTTTTAGTAAACCCCATGATTAAGACCCGGGAGGGTCGAAACGTCGGGTGTCTGTAATTTACTGAGTTTTGGACCAATTTTTTGTAACTTGGCACTTATTTTCTTTGTCTAAAATAAAATTCCACAGATGGTTGCAAATCATTCCATTAGCGTGTGCAGTGAATTTTTGCTATTTGTTGCCAGAAGCAAGCAGCAGTGGACATTGCCAAATGAAAATTGCAAATCTGCTATTGTAGTGTCCAGCACATTGTAGTGCCCAGTACGTTGTAGTGCCCAGTATGTTCTTTTGGAGACATGCACCAATAAATTAGGCAGGGTCTTATCGCTACAGAAATGTCAAACATGTGGATGTTAAATGTGGTTTAGGCACACTGTGGGGCTCAAAATAGAGGAAGCATTGGAATTTGGCCGGAGTCACACATGCGAGAAACATGTCCGTGTCTCGCATGTGAAACCCAGCTCTGGCGCCGGCACTTGGGAGCAGAGCATGCAGCTCCATGTATTGCTGTGCGGCCGCACGCTCCACTCTGGAGTGCCGGCGCCACAGCTTGGGTTTCACATGCGAGACACGGACGTGTTTCTCGCATGTGTGACTCCGTCCTTTGAGAGAGCAGAATTTGCAAAATTTCTTTTGGGAAGCGAGGAGCCATTTAGCTTTTCCAGAGGCTTTGTGTTACCAGTAACATGGGAGTCCCCGATATTTCTACTAACAGGTGAAGGAACTGAGTAGAAATTTGCTTTTTATTTGGATTGAGTTGAAACTTTTATTGAGAACATTTTACATAACGTTTGAGATCACATTTATCTGGCCCCCATTTGCCGAGCACTTACATCCGGGTTTCCAATGAAATCTCTGAATTTCAGATGAAATCTCTGAAGGATCCATTCACTATAATGAGGTAGCAGAGTTAATCTGGATTTGTTTTGGCCTCTGTTTAGCGGTGTCCTTCTTTTCAGAAGTGCACAGAACTGTGGCCAACTGCTGTTTTATTCACGCTTAAAAAGAAGGACACCACAGGATCATAACCAGACACCATCTACAGTGCCTCCATCTGCCTCATTATAGAGAATCTTCCATTGGGGAGTCTGGATCATGTATTTCAGAGATTTACTTACAAACCCTGGTGTAAACACTCAACCTAGAGAGCAGGATAAATGGGAGCTGAGCTTTACTGTGGTCTTTGGGAGGCAGAATGAACAAATCAACAGCAGGTGAAGACTTTTTACGCTGCTCCTTGCAGTATGTGATTATACAACTTTACTCTTTGGTTCAGTGTGATATACATTTGTATTGCCATCTGTATGACATCTATATGCACATTGTATGCTATCTGTTTCAAATATAATTTCCTAGGTTAATAATTGAAATATATCCATAAAATCAGATGTTAAATGAACGATCTGCATGGAATGTTTTTTTCACACCCATACACTTGAATATGTGTGTTTCATCCAATATATGGAAGACACTAGCGCATGCTGCAATTTGTTTTCACCCAGACAATTGGTCCATTTGAAAAAAACATCATCTCAACAACCTAATTGAATGACATTAGTGGGAATGCTGTCTGTCGATGTGATGTCATGCATTTTGAAGGACAGTATTCGGATCAAAAATGAGGTCATGTGAACCTACCCATACACTCACATTACAAAGAAAATTTACACACGTTACATATACACTTACCATTTCTATATAAAAGCTGGATCTCTGAAAGGGAGGGATAGGAAAAGAGCAGCTGGAGTGATAAAGGATAGGAAAGGATAGATCAGTGATCTCAAACTCAACCGGGTAAATGAGCCACACACACAAAAATTTGAATATGAAGGGTCGCAATCTATGCAAGACATTATATTTTCAGTGATACCATTATTTTTCTATATAACTTTTTGATCATCATTGTTTTTGTGGCATATTTTCTGTTCTCTTTATTTATTTTTTTTATCATATAGCTAATGATACAGGTCTTCTCTTTTACTTCAATTTTTACATAAAACAACATTTTTAGTGGCAAAATATTATTCCATTTTTTTTTTCATTTTATATTTTCGGCACCCATACAGTGATTTACTTCTCTAAATAGCCCCATATTGAGGCCCCCATCCTGTAATAATGTCCACCACCTTGTAATAATGTCCCCTGTCCTGTAATAATATCTTCAGGTTGTAATATGTCTCCTGTTTTGTAATAATGTTCCTCAGTCTGTATTAATGTCCCCAGTCCTATAATAATGTTCCCAAGCCTGTAATAATGTTCCATTTTGCGATAATGTCCCTCAATCCATAATAATGTCCTCTGTCCTGTAATAATGTCCACAATCCTGTAATAATTTTCCCTATTCTGTATTAATGTCCCTTAGTCTGTAGTAATGTCCCTCACCCTGTAAAAATGTCCCCTGTTCTGTAATAATGTCAATCATCTTGTAGTAATATCCCTCACCCTGTAATTATTATGATTTAATTATACAGAACCATTGATTCCATGGTGCTGTATATGAGAAGGGGTTACATAGAAAATACAGATATCATCTACAGTAAACAAACTAACAATGATAGACCGATACAGAGAGAAGAGGACTCTGCCCTCGCGGGCTTACATTCTACAGGTTGATGGGGAAGGAGACAGTAGGTCGAGGGGTTGCAGTAGCTCCGGTGGTGCGGAGGTTGCAGCGTGGTCATTGTAGGTTGTAAGGTTTCTGGAAGAGATGGGTTTTCAGGTTCTGTCTGAAGCATACGAATGTGATGGATAATCGGACGTGTTGGGGCACAGAATTCTAGAGGATGGGGGATATTTGAGAGAAGTCTTGAAGACGATTGGGTGAGGAACAAATAAGTGGTGAGTAGAGAAGGAGGTCTTCAGAAAACCAGAAATTATGTGACAGAAGATAATGGGAGAATAGTTTGGAGATGTATGGGGAGAAAGGTTATGGATGGATTTGTAGGTCGGTGTTAGTAGTTTGAACTGGACACGCTGGGAAATTGGGAGCCAATAAAATAATTTGCATAGGGGTGATGCGGATGAGTAGCAAAGAGAGAGATAAACTAGTTGGGCAGCAGTGTTAAGGATGAACTGAAGAGGTGCAGGAGTGTTAGCAGGTAGGCCACAGAGAAGGATGTTGCAGTAGCCTACGTGAGAGATAATGAGGGCATGCTCAAGCATTAGTAGATTGAGGGTTGAGGAAAGGACATATTCTGGAAATATTTTTAAGCTGCAGGCAACAGGAGGTGGCAAGAGCTTGGATATGTAGTTTGAAGGACAGGGTGGGGTCAAGAGTCCCTCCGAGGCAGTGGATTTCTGGTACAAAATAAAGTGTGGTCATTTATTGTAATAGATAGATTAGGTAGGGAAGATACTTGAGATGGAGGAAAGATGATGAGTTCATATTTGTCCACATTGAGCTTGAGGAAGTGAGAGGAGAAGGAGAATATGGCTGATAGACACTCTGGGATTCTGGACAGCAGAGAGGTGACATCTGCCAGAGAGGTAGATCTGAGTGTTATCAGTGTACAGATAGTACTGGAAGCCATGGGATTTTATGAGTTGTCCCAGGCCAAGGTATAGATGGAGAAGACTAGCAGCCCTAGGAAAGAGCCTTGAGGGATTCCATAAGAGAGTGGGCGGGATGAGGAGGTAGTATGGGAGTGGGAGACGCTAAGTGTACTGTTGGAAAGGTATGAGGAGATCCAGGATAGGGCAAGGTCTTTGACACCAAAGGGAGAGAGGATGTGTAGTAGGAGGCAGTGGTCAATTGTTGCGAAGGCAGAGGACAGGTCTAGAAGGAGTATAGAGAATTGTCTGTTGGCTTTGGATGTAAGTCGTTAGTAATTTTGTTCAGGCAGTTTCAGTGAAATGGTGGGGATGAAAGCCAAATTGTAGGTTGTTGAAGAGCCAGTTAAGGTACCTTCACACATAATGATTTCGTTAACGATATTGTTGCAACATCACGCTTTTTGTGACAGAGCAACAATCCCGCTAACGATCTCGTTATGTGTGACAGCGACCAACGATCAGGCCCTTGCTGGGAGATTATTGGTCGTTGGGGAATGATGAGGACCTTTTTTTGGTCGCTGATCACCTGCTGTCATCGCTGGTTCGGCGTGTGTGATGCCGATCCAGCGATGTGTTCACTTGTAACCAGGGTAAATATCGGGTTACTAAGCGCAGGGCTGCGCTTAGTAACCCAATATTTACCCTGGTTACCATTGTAAAAGTTAAAAAAAACAAACAGTACATACTCACATTCTGATGTCTGTCACGTCCCCCGCCGTCAGCTTCCCTGCACTGACTGTCAGCGCCGACCATAAAGCAGAGCACAGCGGTGACGTCACCGCTGTGCTCTGCTTTATGGCCGGCGCTGACACAGTCAGTGCGGGAAGCTGACGGCGGGGAACGTGACAGACATCGGAATGTGAGTATGTACTGTTTTTTTTTAAACTTTTACAATGGTAACTAGGGTAAATATCGGGTTACTAAACGCGGCCCTGCACTTAGTAACCCGATGTTTACCCTGGTTACTCGGGGACTTCGGCATCGTTAAAGACAGTTTCAACGATGCCGAAGTCATTCCCCTGATCGTTGGTCGCTGGAGAGAGCTGTCTGTGTGACAGCTCCCCAGCGACCACACAAACGACTTACCAACGATCACGGCCAGGTCGTATCGCTGGTCGTGATCGTTGGTAAGTCGTTTAGTGTAACGGTACCTTTAGATGAGAGGTGACAGTAAAGTTCAGAATGAACATGCTGCTCAAGGAGTTTGAAAGGGAATGGGAGCAGAGATATGGAGTGATAGCTGTTGTTTAAATAGGATTAGTCAGTGATGTGGATAATGAATATAGTTAGGGTACCGTCACACTATACAATTTACCTACGATCACGACCAGCGATATGACCTGGCCGTGATCGTAGGTAAATCGTAGTGTGGTCGCTGGGGAGCTGTCACACAGACAGCTCTCCAGCGACCAACGATGCCGAGGTCCCTGGGTAACCAGGGTAAACATCGGGTAACTAAGCGCAGGACCGCGCTTAGTAACCCGATGTTTACCCTGGTTACAAGCGTAAAACTAAAAAAAAAAAAACAGCACATACTTACATTCTGGTGTCCATCAGGTCCCTTGCCGTCTGCTTCCCGCACTGTGACTGCCGGCCGTAAAGTGAAAGTGAAAGCACAGCCGCTGTGCTCTGCTTTCACTTTACGGCCGGCAGTCACAGTGCGGGAAGCAGACGGCAAGGGACCTGACGGACACCAGAATGTAAGTATGTGCTGTTTGTTTTTTTTTAGTTTTACGCTTGTAACCAGGGTAAACATCGGGTTACTAAGCGCGGTCCTGCGCTTAGTTACCCGATGTTTACCCTGGTTACAAGCGAACGCATCGCTGGATCGCATCGCTAGATCGCTAGATCGGTGTCACACACACCGATCTAGCGATGACAGCGGGAGATCCAGCGGTGAAAGAAAGTTCTAAACGATCTGCTACGACGTACGATTCTCAGCAGGATCCCTGATCGCTGCTGCGTGTCAGACACAGCGATATCGTAACGATATCGCTGGAACGTCACGAATCGTACCGTTGTAGCGATCGAAATGGAATAGTGTGACGGTACCCTAAGAAAGGATAGTTTAGGTCCATGGCTACACTGATCTACATTTAAATACAAGTGTGTTTGACTAGCGTATACATTATAATAAGCAAAAAAAGTTTTGGGCTGAAAAGCCACAGCCAGCTCACCGATCAAACGCAGGTGCACGGAACTTCATCTTGGACCAGGATGAGTAGATATAGTGGAAAACAGAAGAAGGCGTTCCAGCTCCATAAAATAATAAATCTTTATTTCTTCGTTAAAATACGAATAAGAAGAACAAATCCTTGTCTGAGTGCGAATGCAGGAGTGCACATAACATGCGACGCGTTTCGATCGTTAACCGATCTTACTCAATGCATAGTTTCCTCAGAAATGCGGTGTCTCTTAAATGCTCAAAGACCAATCATGCTGACAATTCTGATCACATGGCTATTAGTGCGGGTCATGAGGCAAAGAGACTGCACCTGCAGCAACAGAGGAATACACCTGAAACAAGGTAAATTACCTGGCAAAAATGATCTAAAACAATACATTAAACATACAATCACAAATACAATGAGTATTCAACAGTAATGATACATTATTTCATTCTTGCGATTCAAACCAAGAGGATATCTGGTTTTCAGGTTATAGATCCAGAAAGCTTCTCTGGTTAGAAGCTGTCTTTTCACATCTCCACCCCGCTGAGATAATTTGACATGCTCTATACCCTGGATTGACATAGTGGATATTTTGCCTGCATGGTACAAATTAAAATGTTTAGCAACAGCTGAGACATTTCTGCTAGTGGTACTACTACTCCCCAGATCTCTAAGGTGCTCAGAAATTCTAGTTTTTAATTTTCTTGTAGTGCATCCTATGTATGCTACATTGCATTGTGTGCAATCAATTTTTTACACTACATTGCTAGTATGGCAATTAATAAAACTTTTTATAGTGAAACTCTGGGTTTTATCTCTATCTTGAAATGTGTTTTTAGTTAATGCATTGCGGCAAGTACTGCACGCAGCAACGCCACATTTATAGAACCCCTTACACTCAAGCCATGTTTTAGAAGTCGGCAGCGACGATAGGAGACTAGGGGAGAGTGAATTACCAATGGTGGGCGCTCTTCTCGCTACAACATTAAGACCGTCTTTTAGAATTTCGGAAAGCGTATCATCTTCTTTCAATAAAGGTAATCTTTTTAGAATAATGTTTTTAATTTCCTGAAATTGAGTGCTGTACTGAAAGCATATATAAGGTTTTTTCTTTCTTGTCGCCTTAATTCTCTTTTTTTCTCTGTCCGATACCAGCAGACTCCCTCTGGTTTTATTTTCAACTATGTTTTGCGCCCTATTTAACGTCCAATCAGGATATTTTCTTTGTTTTAATTTTGCTTTTAAGTGACCAAACTCCTCATTTCTTAATGTGTCACTGCTGCAATTTCTCTTTAGTCTCGTGTATTCTCCAACAGGAATCGATTTTACCGTATGTTTGGGGTGGCTACTGTGTGCATGTAGCACCGTATTCCCACTAATGGGTTTGACATGCGTTTTGCTGCCAATGATCTGATTCTCACAGCACATTAGATCCAGGTCAAGGAATGAGATTTCATTTCGGTTCCACTTGTGGGTAAATTTAATACCATAATTGTTGTCATTGATGTACCCCACAAAGTCTGGCATGGCAGACACATCACCACCCCAAATAATTAGGGTGTCATCGATGTATCTGCCGTACCAGACCAAGGAATCGGCAAAAGGATTACTGACACAATAAATATACTTATGTTCCCAAAATGCCATAGTCAGATTGGCTAATGAAGGGGAGTACTTAGCCCCCATCGGAACACCTGTTCTTTGTTCGTATATTACATTATCAAAGGAAAAAATGTTATGTTTAAGAAGAAAAAAAGTTACATCCAACACAAAATTTATGAGGTCCTGCGTATATAGATTAGAGTTCTCCAAATGATAGCGCAAGGCTTCCATGGCTAAACTGTGCGGTATGCATGTGTACAGCGATATTACATCGCAACAGAGCCATGAATAATTTCTATGCCATATTTTGTTAGAAAACGTTTTTAAAACCTCTCTAGAGTCCTTAATGTAACCAGGTAATTTTATTACAAGCGGCTGTAATATAGAATCTACCCACTCACAAAGATGTTCGTTCATTGAGCCCATGCCAGATACTATGGGTCTCATTGGTGGTAAGCCCACCCCTTTGTGTACCTTCGGCAGGCCATACAATATGGGCATTTTAGGATGGGGAACATATAGATAATCCGCTTGTTTTTTGCTAAGGACACCCAAGCTTAGACCTTCATTTATAATGGTATAAATTTCTTCATTATATTTTTTGGATGGATTTTCTTTCATTTTACCATATGTTGCTTCATCCACTAACAATTCCAACATTTTCTCCCTATAGTCTTTGATGTTCATAATTACTATCATGCCCCCCTTATCACTTTTCTTTATAATGATTTCTTTCATGTCTTTTAATTCGTTAAGGGCTTTTTTTTGTTTACGTGTGAGATTGTTGGATTTATCTTTGTAGGGCACTCTGGAAATGCTATCCTTTAGGTCTTTTAAATCTTTTTCTATTCTTTCTTGGAATCTATCCATACATTCCACCCTAGATTGAATAGGGTAGAAGTAAGGATTTTTTGTACCAAAACACATGGACTGATTATTGCATGTAGACGTAGATGCACTATGAGTCGATAAATCTTGAAGACATAATAGCGCTACTTGTTCATTAAAGTCCATATATGCAAACTCATTTTCCTCTTGTCTTTCTATCTCTAGGTTTCTTTCCTCCTCACTGTTGCCAAAATGTTTTTTAATAGTGAGATTACGAATAAATTTGTTCACATCCATGATAGTCATAAACAGGTTAAATTCAGTATCGGGTACGAAGTTCAGACCCAAAGACAGGACATCCAATTGCTCTTTTGTCAGTTCATATGTTGAAAGATTGACAACATTACATTTTATTTCCTTTTCTGTTTGTTCCTGTATCTGGTGGTCATTCTCGGCATATTTCTTATGTTTTCTCCCACCCCGTCTTTTCCGTTTTTTGACGGGTTGTGGGATATCCTCCTATTCTCCCATGTGTTATTGTCCAAAGATGCATCTGATGTGCTAAGATTTGCATATACATTATAGACTACAAAAGAGGCATTGATAGTTACTGGTAACATCCCCCACCTGGTGTGTAGTTTATTAAAATTTGCAGAGGTAGTATGTGGTTTATACTACCTCTGCAAATTTTAATAATTTATTCCTGTTAATTGAGTAAATAAAAGTTAAATTTTAATAGTCTTTAGATAGGGATTTTTATGCATTTGATAATAATTGTACTTACCCTACACTGACTTTTTGAACAGCACAGTTTATGTTTTGAGTATATGACAATATTGGATTTCTCTGCCTCCTGGCTGATTGGATTATTCATTTTTTAACGCCTTATTACTTTGGGATGCTGATTCTGAAACAGTTTTTCTCCAATTCAAGTATTTATTGTATGAGTTACTTTTATATCTTATTAGTTTGAGCAATTGTGCATGCAGCAATATGAAAATATTATATACTGTGTTTTTATTTTTTATCTTTTGCTATTTGGGAGAAAGGGAAGCTTTTTAAACTTTTATATGTTTTGGGTTTTTATTTCATATTTTTCATTCTTTTCGTCATTCATTAGTCCCTTTATTGGACTTGAACCTGTGATTTCTTGATTGCCCATGTAATACACTGTAATGCAGTAGTATTGCAATGTATAGTGAAATAAATTAGGCTTCATAAAAGATCTCGCATGACAGACACAGGGGCCTTCAACTCTTAAATACTTCAGTCACATTTGACAGCTGCAGTTGAAAGGTTAAAGTGTTGCATTCTAAGCTAGTGCAAATCACATCACTTACTGTCGGGTGCCGGCTATGTAACACAGCCAGTACCTGCGCTGGTAGTGCAGGCTCAAGTACTGAACCTGCTCCATACAGTGATTAACAGCTCCTATACAGGAATGGTGGCCATCACCAATGGGTTAATTCTAACTGCTGTGAGTTTTCTAACTTCTTATGGGTTTATCAACCAATAGTTATAGGTTTTGGATTTGTTTCAAATGGGAGATAAATATAATATCAAAAAACTATTTACAGCATTCATATGTGCAAACCAGAATAAAAGCAGAACACGCCATCTGCATACATCTTATTGAGTAATAGCTGCTAGGTTTATGCCAAATCAAAGAACAGATTTTGTATGCCTTACGCTAGGAAATAACGGGTATACAAGATAAAAGGAGGAATGTTAATGTGTTCTCTACAATTGTATAATTGGATACTCCTATATTTGGATATATAGTATACTGGATAAATTAATCATATAAGAACTGCCTGACAGGCATTTTCAGCCGCCACCCAGGTCCCATGTTAATGATAAAATTGAAGTGATCCGAAAATAATATATTGCTTAAATCACAATTTGGGGTTAAATGTTTTCTTAATTTTTGTAACTATTTATTTTCATATGAAAATCTGTAAAAATTACAGGATTTCTATTGTTTTCATGTTTAGTACACTGACAAAGGGAGCTTTTAGACTTTAATTTAGTATTGTTTCCGGAACTCCACTTGCACATTAGTCTGAGTGAACAGACTAAATCTCTCTTTTGCATTGAAGCATCTAATGAGTGGGTGTAAAGCACAGTGAGCAGACTGGAATCGGGACAGCTATGACATTGCCTACAGAGATGTTTGGGTCCTGTGATATTAGCAGTGTAAACAGCCATTATCAGTCTTAAGGCCCCTTCACATTAAGCGACGCTGCAGCGATACCGACAACGATCCGGATCGCTGCAGCGTTGCTGTTTGGTCGCTGGAGAGCTGTCACACAGACCGCTCTCCAGCGACCAACGATGCCGGTAACCAGGGTAAACATCGGGTAACTAAGCGCAGGGCCGCGCTTAGTAACCCGATGTTTACCCTGGTTACCATCCTAAAAGTAAAAAAAACAAACACTACATACTTACCTACCGCTGTCTGTCCTCCAGCGCTGTGCTCTGCTCTCCTCCTGTACTGTCTGTGTGAGCACAGCGGCCGGAAAGCAGAGCGGTAACGTCACCGCTCTGCTTTCCGGCTGACCGACGCTCACAGCCAGAGCAGGAGGAGTGCAGAGCACAGCGCCGGGGACAGACAGCGGTAGGTAAGTATGTAGTGTTTATTTTTTTTACTTTTAGGATGGTAACCAGGGTAAACATCAGGTTACTAAGCGCGGCCCTGCGCTTAGTTACCTGATGTTTACCCTGGTTACCAGTGAAGACATCGCTGGATCGGTGTCACACACGCCGATCCAGCGATGTCCATGGGAGATCCAGCGACGAAATAAAGTTCTGGACTTTCTTCAGCGACCAACGATCTCCCAGCAGGGGCCTGATCGTTGGTCGCTGTCACACAGAACGATTTTATTAACGATATCGTTGCTACGTCACAAAAAGCAACGATATCGTTAACAATATCGTTATGTGTGAAGGTTCCTTTAGTAATCCTGCCCCTGTGGACAAGTAGCTTTACTGTAAACTCTTCCTGAATGGACAAAAAATTTAAGTCTAAAAATGCCCGAGTGTCCAGTGTGAAAATTGCAACATTACTAATCTTTTTAAGGAAGATTTTGATATGAAAAATAAAAACATTGACAAAAATGTTTTAAAAATACATGTAACACAAGGACCTGATTTACACAATTGGCTTCACTCTATCTTTCCCACACACACATATTCTGCTCCACAACCTCACCAACACATGCTGTGCTATCATCACCCAATCTAGGCATTCCCACCCAAACTTTTTATAACACACCGTCATGATCAAAATATTTACTGCCTTCGTGCCCTATGCTGCCATGAGCACTCTACAGGCATCCAGTGTCTACTGTGGACGCCCATTCTCTGGCTTCCGGCAGTCACATGATATTGAATTGGATAGCAGAGCTGAATCCTAACACTGTGCAATGTATATATTACACACTGTTAGAATTCAGCAAACTGTACTGCTTCCTGAAAGTTTGCCATGTGGTAAAAAACCCCTTCAAGAAGTATATGAGTCAAATAAACTTTTGATATGTCACAGTTATAAGATCACTACTGGTTTCTATATTTAAGGAACAATGGTAAAATTATTAATGCTTATAGTTTCAGAAGTTATGGAGTTAGAGAATGGACTTCACTGTTCTAGTACCTCCTATTCACTTATATGGCAGTTATTGAAACAGTAGCTCAGTTGTGTTCAGCCGTTATCCTGTCTATAGTCAACACTTGGACAGTCCTATTCCCGTCTCAGCCATGGACATCTGAGCTCGGAATAAATCTTCAAATACACAATTTTTTGGTTATATTTAGAGATCTTCCAAAACTTTCCTACCTCAATGTATAGAACTCCTAGAAAGGTAGATTGTAAGCTTGTGAGCAGGGCCCTCATTCCTCCTGTAAATGTGGAAATTTGTACAAATTTCAAAAAACTGACCGTCACATCCAAACATAGAAGTGTGAACAGATGCTGAACCTAGAGTCAGCGACTCATATACAGTACATACAAACAAAAAGGCAGCACTCTGTAGCGCCAAAACTTGCAAACATGGAATATGAAAATTGAATTACATTACTGCACTAGAAATATGAAAAATTTAGAAAGTTTAACGTATAAATTGGCTAATTCATGTACATTTGTCTGCACATGTCCTAACTTAATTGTAAAGTGTTGCAGAATATTATGGCGGTGTATAAATACAATTATTATTATTAGAAGCATTATCACAATTAGATCTTCTCATACTGTATATATCTTTGACAGACATGAAGATGATTTTAACTGGCTATTTCCAAAAATTCCATATGACCTCAAAGGGTGCACTGCACATACCATATATAACACCTTGCAAAATGACACTTTATCCTTGTTTGGGCCATGTATAAAACTCTTGATTGAGTGTAACATGCTGAATCCTTATAATGTGTAATATACTGACTATTGGGATTACGCTCTGTTTCACACACAGTAGTAGTCATGAGACCACTTAATATTAGTGATGGGCGAGCACTAAAATGCTCGGGTGCTCGTTGCTCGGGTAGAGCAAATTGGAATACTCGGGTACTCGGCCAGAGCAATGACCCCAATGTAAGTCTATGGGAGACCCGGGTATTTTTACCGTGATCCCCCGGGGGTCCTTTTAAGGTCTAAAAACCTCTGAAAATGATGATAACACTGCTCAAATGACACAGGGACAACATGGGGATCACCCCTGGAAGCATTCCTGACTCCTAGTTCACAGCCTTAATCATATTTTTCCGAGAGTCATGCCATATTTCCCGATGCCACAAAAAACACATGAAAAAGAAAACAAAACGGGTTTTGCTTGGAAATATGTCAAGGTGCATCCTTTTCAGGTTAATGACTTGCCTGTACGGTCAAATATGTTACCCCAGACTGAAAATTTCCTCTCCCACTTAGCCTTAGTTCAGACGCTGCGTTTTCGAAGAGTTTTTCAACTTTAACCCCTTCACCCCAAAGCCTGTTTTCACCTAAGTGACAGGGCCAATTTTTACAATTCTGACCACTGTCACTTTATGAGGTCATAACTCTGAAACGCTTCAACGGATCCTGGTGATTCTGACACTGTTTTCTCGTGACATATTGTACTTCATGATAGTGGTAAAACTTCTTCGATATGACTTGCATTTATTTGTGAAAAAAAAAAAAATTTGTCGGAAATTATGAAAATTTAGCAATTTTCAAACTCTTAGTTTTTATGCCCTTAAATTAGAGAGTTATATCACATAATATAGTTAATAAACAACATTTCCCACATGTCTGCTTTACATCAGCACAATTTTGGAAACATAACTTTTTTTTGTTAGGACGTTATAAGGGTTAAAAGTTGACCAGCGATTTCTCATTTTTGCAACAAAATTTGCAAAACCATTTTTTTACGGACCACCTCACACTTGAAGTGACTTTGAGGGGTCTATATGACAGAAAATGCCCAAAAGTGACACCATTCTAAAAACTGCACCCCTCAAGGTACTCAAAACCACATTCAAAAAGTTTATTAACCCTTCAGGTGCTTCACAGGAATTTTTTGAATGTTTAAAAAAATTGAACATTTAACTTTTTTTTCACAAAATGTTTACTTCAGGTCCAATTTGTTTCATTTTACCAAGGGTAACAGGAGAAATTGGACCACAAAATTCGTTGTACAATTTGTCCTGAGTACGCCGATACCCCATATGTGGGGGTAAACCACTGTTTGGGCACATGGCAGAGCTCAGAAGGGAAGGAGCGCCATTTGACTTTTCAATGCAAGATTTGCTGGAATTGAGATCGGAGCCCATGTCACGATTGGAGAGCCCCTGATGTGCCTAAACAGTGGAAACCCCCACAAGTGACACCATTTTGGAAAGTAGACCCCCTAAGGAACTAATCTAGATGTGTGGTGAGCACTTTGAACCTCCAAGTGCTTCACAGAAGTTTATAATGTAGAGCCGTAAAAAAAAATTTTTTATTAATTTTCACAAAAAATGATCTTTTTGCCCCAAATGTTTTCTTTTCCCAAGGGTAAAAGGATAAATTGGACCCCAAAAGTTGTTGTGCAATTTGTCCTGAGTACGTCGATACTTCATATATGGGGATAAACCACTGTTTGAGCGCATGGCAGAGCTCGGAAGGGAAGGAGTGCCATTTGACTTTTCAATGCAAAATTGGCTGGAATTGAGATCGGACGCCATGTCGCATTTGGAGAGCCCCTGACGTGCCTTAACAGTGGAAACCCCCCACAAGTGACCCCATTTTGGAAAGAAGACCCCCTAAGGAACTTATCTAGATGTGTGGTGAGCACTTTTAACCCCCAATTGTTTCACTAAAGTTTAGAATGTAGCATTGTGAAAATTAAAAAATCATTATTTCTTTCCACAAAATGATGTTTTAGCCCGCAATTTTTTTTTCCCAAGGGTAATAGGAGAAATTGGACCACAAATGTTATTGTCCAATTTGTCCTGAGTACGCTGATACCCCACATGTGGGGGGGAACCACCGTTTGAGTGCATGGCAAAGCTCGGAAGGGAAGGAGCACTCTTTGAAATGCAGACTTAGATGGAATGGACTGCAGGTGTCATGTTGCATTTGCAGAGCCCCTGATGTACCTAAACAGTAGAAACCCACCACAAGTGACCCCATATTGGAAACTAGACCCCCCAAGGAACTTATCTAGATGTGTTGTGAGAGCTTTGAACCAACAAGTGTTTCACTACAGTTTATAACGCAGAGCCGTGAAAATAAAAAATATTTTTTTTTCCACGAAAATGATATTTTATCCCCTATGTTTTTGTTTTCCCAAGGGTAACAGGACAAATTGGACCCCAAAAGTTGTTGTCCAACTTGTCCTGAGATCGCTGATTCCCCATATGTTGGGGGGAACCACTGTTTGGGTGCACGGCAGAGCTCGGAAGGGAAGGAGCGCCATTTGAAATGCAGACTTAGATGGATTGGTCTGCAGGCGTCATGTTGCATTTGCAGAGCCCCTGATGTACCTAAACAGTAGAAACCCACCACAAGTGACCCCATATTGGAAACTAGACCCCCCAAGGAACTTATCTAGATGTGTTGTGAGAGCTTTGAACCAACAAGTGTTTCACTACAGTTTATAACGCAGAGCCGTGAAAATAAAAAATATTTTTTTTCCACGAAAATGATATTTTATCCCCTATGTTTTTATTTTCCCAAGGGTAACAGGACAAATTGGACCCCAAAAGTTGTTGTCCAACTTGTCCTGAGAACGCTGATACCCCATATGTTGGGGGGAACCACTGTTTGGGTGCACGGCAGAGCTCGAAAGGGAAGGAGCGCCATTTGAAATGCAGACTTAGATGGATTGGTCTGCAGGCATCATGTTGCATTTGCAGAGCCCCTGATGTACCAAAACAGTAGAAACCCCCCACAAGTGACCCCATATTGGAAACTAGACCCCCAAAGGAACTTATCTAGATGTGTTGTGAGAGCTTTGAACCAACAAGTGTTTCACTACAGTTTATAACGCAGAGCTGTGAAAATAAAAAATATTTTTTTTTCCACGAAAATGATATTTTATCCCCTATGTTTTTATTTTCCCAAGGGTAACAGGACAAATTGGACCCCAAAAGTTGTTGTCCAACTTGTCCTGAGAACGCTGATACCCCATATGTTGGGGGGAACCACTGTTTGGGCACACAGGAGAACTCGGAAGGGAAGGAGCCCTGTTTTACTTTTTCAAAGCAGAATTGGCTGGAATTGAGATCGGACGCCATGTCGCGTTTGGAGAGCCCCTGATGTGCCTAAACAGTGGAAACCCCCAATTATAACTGAAACCCTAACCCCAACCCTAACCCTAGCCCTAACCCTAACCCTAGCCCTAGCCCTAACCCTAGCCCTAACCCTAGCCCTAACCCTAGCCCTAACCCTAGCCCTAGCCCTAACCCTAGCCCTAACCCTAGCACTAATGGGAAAATGGAAATAAATAATTTTTTTTACATTTTATTATTTTTCCCTAACTAAGGGGGTGATGAAGGGGGGTTTGATTTACTTTTATAGCGTTTTTTTGGCGGATTTTTATGATTGGCAGCTGTCACACACTAAAAGACGCTTTTTATTGCAAAAAATAGTTTTTGCATCACCACATTTTGAGAGCTATAATTTATCCATATTTTGGCCCACAGAGTCATATGAGGTCTTGTTTTTTGCGGGACGAGTTGACGTTTTTATTGGTAACATTTTCGGGCAGATGACATTTTTTGATCGCTTTTTATTCCGATTTTTGGGAGGCGGAATGAACAAAAGCCAGCAATTCCTGAATTTCTTTTAGGGGGGGCGTTTATACCGTTCCACGTGTGGTAAAATGGATAAAGCAGTTTTATTCTTCGGGTCAGTACGATTACAGCGATACCTCATTTATGTAATTTTTTTATGTTTTGGCGCTTTTACACAATAAAAACTATTTTATATAAAAAAATAATTGTTTTTGCATCGCATTATTCTGAGAGCTATAACTTTTTTATTTTTCTGCTGATGATGCTGTATGGCGGCTTTTTTTTTGTGGGACAAGATGACGTTTTCAGCGGTACCATGGTTATTTATATCCGTTGTCTTGATCGCGTGTTATTCCACTTTTTGTTCGCCTGTATGATAATAAAGCGTTGTTTTTTGTCTTGTTTTTTTTTTTTTTTTTGCAGTGTTCACTGAAGGGGTTAACTAGTGGGACAGTTTTATAGAGCGGGTCGTTACGGACGCGGCGATACCAAATATGTGTACATTTATTTTTTTTTATTTTTTTTACATAAATAAATGGATTTATTGGGAAATGTTTTTTTTTTGGGGGGGGGATTTTTTTTGATTTTTTTTTACACATTCTATTTTTTTTTTTTTAACTTTCTAACATTGTCCCAGGGTGGGACATCTCTGTATTAGATCAGATCGTTGATCTGACACTGTGCATAGCACACTGTCAGATCAACGATCTGACAGGCAGCTTAGCTGGCTTTCCAGCGCCTGCTCTCAGCAGGCGCCGGCTAGCCAGGTCACTTCATGACCCGGAAGGAGTCCGGCGGCCATCTTGGATCCGGGGACTCCTTCCGGGTCACCGGAGCAACGCGATCTCATTGCGTTGCTCCGGTGGGAGAGCGCAGGGAGCCCCCGTCCCTGCGCGATCCCCCTCTATGCCGCTGTCACTACTGACAGCGGCATCAGAGGGGTTAAATGCCCGCGATCGGCGATAGCGCCGATCGTGGGCATTGCTGTGGGGTGTCAGCTGTCATATACAGCTGACCCCCGCACCCGATCACCGCGGCGCTCAGCTCGAGACCGCGGTGATCGGTGCGCCGTACTAGTACTGCTGCTGGCACTAATGCAGTGCCGGCAGCGCAGTACTAGTACGGCGCATGTCGCGAAGGGGTTAACATTGCTTTCAATCACTACAGATTCATTCACTGGGAAATGTCATTGTAACATTTAACACCCTTAGCTGGCTATGTGGTATGTGACACATAAGAAGACCCATCTTGTTTCATTTACGAAGGAGGGACTCTTAAAGTCACAGGGTCTATTTTTACTAGTGCATCAAGCGGCATTAATCTTCTTAAAGGGCCATTGTGAAACACTGGGTCTCCTAAGCTGTTGTAGTCTATGCTGTGAGTGGATGGGCTGCCAAGAATTACGACTCACCACAATACCCCTGTCATAAGATGTCCAGGGGGGACTCCTGAAAAGGTGTTGCATTGAATTCAAGGCCTGCCCTGCTACCAATTCATATGCATCCCAATAAGACTTTGAACCCACATACTGGATGGGCCCAGGAAAATCCACTTCACAATATGCATTTTATGCTCCATACTCCTTTGTTTTATACATTGGCAGGAAGGCAAGTCCTGCTGCATAGTCATATGCACCCCATTAGGCATTGGAACCCACATAGTGGATGTGCCCATGAAAATCACCTTCACAATATGCATTGTGTGCTCCATACTCCTTTGTTTTATACATTGGCGGCAAGACCAGCCCAGCTGTATAGTCAGTCATATGAACCCCATTAGGCCTTGGAACCCACATACTGGATGTGCCCATGAAAATCCACTTCACAATATGCATTTTGCATTCCCGTACTCCTTGGCTTTACACATTGGTAGCAAGGCCAGCCCTGCTGCATAGTCAGTCATATGCACCTCATTAGGCCTTGGAACCCACATAGTGGATGCGCCCATGAAAATCCACTTCACAATATGCATTGTGTGCTCCATACTCCTTTGTTTTATACATTGGCGGCAAGGCCAGCCCTGCTGCATAGTCAGTCATATGCACCCCATTAGGCCTTGGAACCCACATACTGGATGTGCCCATGAAAATCCACTTCACATTATGCATTTTGTACTCCCTTACTCCTAGGTTTTACACATTGGCGGCAAGGCGAGCCCTGCTGCATAGTCATATGCACCCCATTAGGCCTTCGAACCCACATAGTGGATGCGCCCATGAAAATCCACTTCACAATATGCATTGTGTGCTCCATACTCCTTTGTTTTAAACATTGGCAGGAAGGCGAGCCCTGCTGCATAGTGCACCCCATTTGGCCTTTGAACCCACATACTGGATGGGCCCAGGAAAATTCCCTCACATTTTTTAATGGTATGATGGTTCCCTCTTTGCACAATTATTTACAGGAGAATTTTGCAATTTTATTTGACATGTTTTTAACACTAAGGTTCAGATACGGCTTTAAAAAGGCAAATACTTGCAATACAGGGCAATTTTATTGCAAACTACAAAATTCTAGGAATAGTATGATTGAATAGTGTGCGAACACTTTTGTATGTGTTAACATACACAGGTTAATAAGTGCATATAAGGATTAAATAAATATAGTGATTACGTATAAATGAAGATAAATGAAGATTAACTACATACAGTATAGTTAGATCATCACCAAGAGGCTTTTAAACATCATCCTTCTGGAATATCAGAGAAGCAACACCAATACAGAGAACCCCTGGGAGATTACCTACACTGCATGGGCGTCCTCAATTATGCAGGTATCAGCACACTGTACATGTACAGGTACCCCAGTTTTGGCATCTGTCTTAGTCATGTTTCCCTGGTCTTATATAGTGAATAACACTATGTAGTAACTCTAGTTTCACCCACACCTTCAAGAGGCCACTTTTCAAGGTTGGATGAAACTGAGATATCATGGAGTCATCAGACGAGGGGCCATAAACCCCTAGAAAATAAAAGCCACAAGGATTTAGATCAAACCAGCACTGGCATAGTTTCAGTAAACCTTAATGTTTTACAATGACAAACAACAAACATATAGAGGCTTAGAACTGTTTGTGAAGTGAATAAACAAACATTTATCAAGATTCTGTCACTATGAGCATTCTGTCACATCTTTAAATGTTTTACAAGAAATGCAGCTATGTGGTCGTCTGAATGCATTCGGTATACAGTATTTCAATCTTTTTTACAAATCGCCATTTGTACTGTATATTCTCCATTTGTACATTTGAAGCAGACAAAGTCAAGGCTCGCAAGGAGAGAAACTAATATAGTGGACAAAGCTATATTTTTAATGAACTACTGAGGCAAAGTAACAGCATTGCTTTATCAAATTTATATGAAGTGTATTGTGTCCAATGTTAGCAACCAGGCAACACAAAAAGGAGCTTTTCAAGTGAGCTCTCTAAGGTACATAAATGTTATGAAGTGTTTTCCAACAAGGATGTGGTTACACCAATGGGGAGTACCTTTTGTAAAGATAGACTAGGGCCATCACAGCCCCCCTTGGCCAAACTTCCCCGGCCTATAACAGTACAAAGCACGTTCACCCTGGTGATCTATTGGCAGTTAAACAAAAGACATTGCAGGAGACAGAGTTAAGAAGTAGGCCCAATGGAATGCCATGCTCAATTCCCCAATGTGGTGTCCTTTTTGGACTGATTAAAAAAGTGCCATCACAGGCCACTAGACCTAAATGCCCCGTACAGACTACGTTCACCCTGGTCATCTAGTGGCAGAGGACACATTGCAGGAGACAGACATAAGAAGTAGGCCCAATGTAGTGTAATTCCCAATTCCCCAATGTGGGGTCCTGTTTTTACTAAATAAAATAGTGCCTTCAAAGCACCCGTGCCCAAAAATCACCCGCCTATAACAGTACTGAGCACATCCACCCTGGTCACATAGTCGGAGATAAGGAAGAGACATTGCAGGAGACAGAGTTAAGAATTAAGGCCAATGTAGTGGTGTGGGTCTCTGAGACTTTTATTGAAGTGCATGATCTGCCAAACAATTCCCCAGTGGTAGTACCTTTTTTAAAAATACACTAGTGCCATCGCATGCCGATAGCCCAAACTTCAACGACCTGTAGATTGCAGGAGACCGAGTTAAGAAGTCGGCCCAATGTAATGCCATGCCCAATTCTCCAATGTGTTTTCTTTTTTTTAAAAAAATAAGAGAGGCATCACAGTACCCTTGGCCAAAATGCACTGTATAGACCACATTCATCCTGGTGATATAGTGGTTCTGGATGAGGAGGATGAGGATAAGGAGGAGGATAAAAACAAACAGACCAAATCTGGAAGCATATACCCATGTGTGGTTGTGAAGAGGTGCATGAGAATACACCTCCCCAAAAGAGAGAATGTATTTGAGGTTATGTATTTCTGTTTTCACTTGGTGGTGTACAGAAGTCTTTCCCAATCCAGGCCTTGTTCATTTTGATAAGAGTCAGCCTGTCAGCATTCAGTTGACAGGTGGATGCGCTTATCTGTTATAATTCCACCAGCAGCACTAAAAACCCTGTCTGACAGAACACTAGCAGCAGGGCAGGCCCGGACCTCCAAGGCATAGAGAGCCAGTTCATGCCATGTGTCCAGCTTGGATACTCAATAATTAAAAGGCACAGAGGAATCACGGAGGATGTTTCTACGATCTGCAAGGTACTCCTTCACCATCTTCCCAAACATTGCACTTGTGACAGCACCCCTTGCCTCTGTGCCACCATGATGGGAGGGTCTGAGAAAAATGTCCCAGAATTTGGCCATTGTTCCCCTGCCTGAGCTGGATTGTACTTCTGTCTCTCTCGCTTGGAGTCCTTGGTTGTACAACAAACTCTGATGTCTGCTGCCAGCGTTCTCACATGGGAATTTTCTAAGTAATTCCGCTACAAGGGCCCTGTGGTACTGCAACATTTTAGTACACCTCTCTGCCTCAGGTAGAAGAGATTGAAAGTCATCCTTGTAGCGTGAGTCTAGAAGGATCACCAACCAGTAATGAGTGTCACCCAAAATTTTGATAATCCGAGGGTCATGTGAAATGTAACGCAACATAAAGGTAGCCATGTGTGTCAGACTGCTAACTGGCAAGACTTCCATGTCCTCACCAAGAGGACGACTGACCATGCTGTCCTCCTCCTCCTCATCCAAATCCTCCTCCTCCCTGTCCTCAGGCCATCCCCCCTGAACAGATGCTAATAAAGATGTGTTTGTAGTACCATCTATAGCGCATGAAAGTAGCTCTTGATCTTCCTCCTCCTCCTCATTGCCTACAAATCCACGTTGAGAAGACATGAGGCTGGGCTGAGTGTAATCCCACCTCTATGTTTCCTTTCTCCGTGTCCTCGTGTTCCGCCTGCAATGCATCCTCTTTGATTGTGAGCAGAGAGTCTTTCAGAATGCTGAGAAGTGGGATGGTGATGCTAATTATGGCATCATCGCCGCTCACCATCTTGATGCAGTCCTTAAAGTTTTGGAGGATGTTACATATGTCTGACATCCATGTCCACTCCTGAGGTCTTATGTGTGGAGTCTGACCTGAAATTCGATGGCCTTGTTGATGTTGGTAGTCAACAACGGCCCTCTTCTGCTCACAAATCCTTTCCAACATATGCAGCGTAGAGTTTCAGCGCGTAGTGACATCACACAACAGTCGATGAGCTGGAAGCTGAAACCTCTGCTGTAGCACGGCAGGGGCGCCTGAAGCTGTAGCTGACTTTCTAAAATGGGCAGACAGACGGCGTACTTTCACTAGCAGATCCGGCAGCTCCGGGTAGCATTTCAGAAAACATTGGACCACGAGGTTAAGCACATGGGCCAAGCAAGGTACGTGTGTGAGCTCACCTTGCCTCAGAGCCGCCACCAGGTTACGGCCATTGTCACCCATGGCCATGCCTGGCTGTAGGTTCAGCGGTGTCATCCAAACATCTGACTGCTTTTTCACTGCTTGTAAAGAAGCTGCGGAGACACCATCACGTGTTTCTCGACGCAAGCAGTGAATAGCCAGGCCTTTCCCCGCGAAGTAACAACCACGGGAAGGGCAGCATCCTATGAAGGAAAGCCACCTATGCCAAGCATGGTATCCATCCACAGACAGCTGTTTCGGGGTTTTTGCCCCTCATCAGTGTGGAGTAGGAATATGGCTATTAGGAGCAGTGCCTAGTAAAAAGGCTATAAAGGCACAGATGATTGGCCTCGGGGAGACCAAAACATCCAACACCGCGGAGACACCATCACGTGTTTCTCAACGCAGTGATTCCAGAACACTGCCCCCATCCCTTATGGGAAATACGCAGATGCATGTAAAGAAGCTGCGGAGACACCATCACGTGTTTCTCGACGCAAGCAGTGAATAGCCAGGCCTTTCCCCGGGAAGGAACAACCACGGGAAGGGCAGCATCCTATGAAGGAAAGCCACCATTGCCAAGCATGGTATCCATCCACAGACAGCTGTTTCGGGGTTTTTGCCCCTCATCAGTGTGGAGTAGGAATCTGGCTATTAGGAGCAGTGCCTAGTAAAAAGGCTATAAAGGCACAGATGATTGGCCTCGGGGAGACCAAAACATCCAACACCGCGGAGACACCATCACGTGTTTCTCAACGCAGTGATTCCAGAACACTGCCCCCATCCCTTATGGGAAATATGCAGATGCATGTAAAGAAGCTGCGGAGACACCATCACGTGTTTCTCGACGCAAGCAGTGAATAGCCAGGCCTTTCCCCGGGAAGGAACAACCACGGGAAGGGCAGCATCCTATGAAGGAAAGCCACCTATGCCAAGCATGGTATCCATCCACAGACAGCTGTTTCGGGGTTTTTGCCCCTCATCAGTGTGGAGTAGGAATATGGCTATTAGGAGCAGTGCCTAGTAAAAAGGCTATAAAGGCACAGATGATTGGCCTCGGGGAGACCAAAACATCCAACACCGCGGAGACACCATCACGTGTTTCTCAACGCAGTGATTCCAGAACACTGCCCCCATCCCTTATGGGAAATACGCAGATGCATGTAAAGAAGCTGCGGAGACTGGAATCACTGCGTTGAGAAACACGTGATGGGTTCTCCGCGGTGTTGGATGTTTTGGTCTCCCCGAGGCCAATCATCTGTGCCTTTATAGCCTTTTTACTAGGCACTGCTCCTAATAGCCAGATTCCTACTCCACACTGATGAGGGGCAAAAACCCCGAAACAGCTGTCTGTGGATGGATACCATGCTTGGCATAGGTGGCTTTCCTTCATAGGATGCTGCCCTTCCCGTGGTTGTTCCTTCCCGGGGAAAGGCCTGGCTATTCACTGCTTGCGTCGAGAAACACGTGATGGTGTCTCCGCAGCTTCTTTACATGCATCTGCGTATTTCCCATAAGGGATGGGGGCAGTGTTCTGGAATCACTGCGTTGAGAAACACGTGATGGTGTCTCCGCGGTGTTGGATGTTTTCGTCTCCCCAAGGCCAATCATCTGTGCCTTTATAGCCTTTTTACTAGGCACTGCTCCTAATAGCCATATTCCTACTCCACACTGATGAGGGGCAAAAACCCCGAAACAGCTGTCTGTGGATGGATACCATGCTTGGCATAGGTGGCTTTCCTTCATAGGATGCTGCCCTTCCCGTGGTTGTTCCTTCCCGGGGAAAGGCCTGGCTATTCACTGCTTGCGTCGAGAAACACGTGATGGTGTCTCCGCAGCTTCTTTACATGCATCTGCGTATTTCCCATAAGGGATGGGGGCAGTGTTCTGGAATCACTGCGTTGAGAAACACGTGATGGTGTCTCCGCGGTGTTGGATGTTTTGGTCTCCCCGAGGCCAATCATCTGTGCCTTTATAGCCTTTTTACTAGGCACTGCTCCTAATAGCCAGATTCCTACTCCACACTGATGAGGGGCAAAAACCCCGAAACAGCTGTCTGTGGATGGATACCATGCTTGGCATAGGTGGCTTTCCTTCATAGGATGCTGCCCTTCCCGTGGTTGTTCCTTCCCGGGGAAAGGCCTGGCTATTCACTGCTTGCGTCGAGAAACACGTGATGGTGTCTCCGCAGCTTCTTTACATGCATCTGCGTATTTCCCATAAGGGATGGGGGCAGTGTTCTGGAATCACTGCGTTGAGAAACATGTGATGGTGTCTCTGCGGTGTTGGATGTTTTGGTCTCCCCAAGGCCAATCATCTGTGCCTTTATATTGCTTTTTCACTGCTGTCCACAACTCTTCTGCATTTGCGGTTTGTCACCTATGCAGATTAGCTTCAGCACAGCCTGTTGCCGCTTGGCAGAGGCAGTGCTGCAGTGCTTCCAGATTCTGACTGATGTGTTGAATTCAGACATGGAGGATGAAGAGGAGGAGGAGGAGGTGCAGGAGCTGTAGCCTGTGGGGGCAACCCTGATTGATGTAGGGCCAGCAATACTCGGTGTGGGGAGGATGTGTTCCATCCCAAGGCAGACTGGGTCCTGGATTCCACTATGTTAACCCAGTGTGCCATCATTGAGATGTACCTAACCTGCCCACAAGCACTTGTCCACGTGTTCATGGTTAGGTGGACTTTCCCGGTAACATCATTGTTGAGGTCACAGCTAATGTTGTGGGACACATGCTGGTGTAATGCCGGTATGGCACACCAGGAGAAATAGTGGCGACTGGGGACCGAGTACCTTGGGATGGCCACCGCCATCAGGTTGCGGAAAGCTTCTGTCTCAACAAGCCTAAAAGGCAGCATTTCTAGCGCAATCAAGAGAAATATTAGAATTGAGGACTGTGGCCTGTGGGGCGTTGGCGAGGCATTCCGCATGCTTTCCAAAGACTGGGTTATAGACAACTGAACGCTGTGCTGGGACAAGGATGTGGAAGTGCTTGCTGATGGTGCTGCTTGACTGTGGGCCACAACAGGTGCAGGGCTAGAGGCATCTTTACATGCATGGTGAAATGGGGATTGACTTCTACGCAAAACAGTGGAAGCAGTGGCGTGACCAGCAGGCAGTGGTCCTGGAGCCTTGGGTTCGGCCCACAAAGTCGGGTGCTTTGCTTGCATGTGCCTGATCATGCTGGTGGTGGTCAGGCTGGTTATTTTGCTACCCCTGCTGATGTGGGCATGACAGGTGCTGCAAATGGCCTGTTTGGGGTTATTGGCAGAGTCTTTTAAAAATAGCCAGACTCGGGAAGATCTCACAGGTGGAATGGCAACTTCACTCATGTTGGTGTTATGGGGAACGGATGCACACCTTCTGTCAGTGGCCACCACACTGCTTCTTCCTGCCTGTGGGGGGATATGCCTCCTTCCCCATTTGTGCTGCTGTCATTGTTATGCATGTCCTCCTGCCAGGTTGGTTCAGTCACTATGTCATCCACCACCTCGTCTTCCACATCCGCACCCTGCTCCTCCTCCTGACTTTCTGGCATTTGTGTGTCATTATCATCCACCTCTTGTGATACTTTCCCACCATCGCCTTCGAGTGACCGTGGCTGGTCAAAGCTTTGGGCATCGCTACATGCGATCTCATCTGGCCCCACTTCAAGTTGAACTCCCGAGAGTCCGGAATCTTGAAAGAGAAAACTGAACAGCTCTTCGGAGTCTCCAAGTGTGGGATTAGTGGAAGGTCCTTAAAAATGATTTCCGGGAATTAGGCTGCAAGCTGAAAGCAAGGACCTCCAACGTGGTATTTTCTGAAATACTGCCTGTACCACGTGCCATGCCAGAGAGGCAACGGGAGATTAGGGAGGTTAAGAGATAAGTGGCTCAAGAATTGGTGTAGGAAGGAGGGGTTTGGGTTCCTGCAGATCTGGGCCGACTTCTCAGTTGGCTACAGGTTCTACGCTAGGGAGGGGCTGCACCTCAATGGGGAAAGTGCAGCTGTGCTGGGGGAGAAAATGGCTAGAAGGTTGCAGGAGTGTTTAAACTAGGGAATGGGGGGAGGGTATTCATTTTATAGGAGGGGAAGATAGTGCAGATAGAGACCTGGGCACAAATAAGGAAGTTGGGGGTGGCGGTGGCATGGGGGTGGGGTTAGATCAATTAATAATTTAAGAAAGAATAGAGGTGCAGAGAGATACATAAAATGTATGTATACTAATGCCAGAAGCCTTGCCAACAAAATGGACGAATTAGAATTAATGGTGTTGGAGCATAATTATGACATAATGGGGATATCTGAAACGTGGCTGGGTGAGAGCCATGACTTGGCTGTTAACTTGCAGGGCTATAGTTTGTTCAGAAATGACCGAACGGATAAGCGAGGGGGAGGGGTGTGTCTATATATAAAATCATCCTTAAAACCCATACTGCGTGATAATATAGGTGAATCTAATGAAAATGTAGAGTCCCTGTGGGTGGAGATAAGGGGAGGGGGAAAAATAATAAATTGCTGATAGGGGTTTGTTATAAGTCTCCAAAAATAATGGAAGCAATGGAGAATATCCTCGTAAAGCAAATAGATGAAGTTGCGACTCAAGGAGAAGTCATTATTATGGGGGACTTCAACTACCCTGAAATAGCTTGGGGAACGGAAATCTGCATTTCCAGCAAAGGTAATCGGTTTTTTACAACTATGAGAGATAATTACCTTTCACAATTGGTTCAGGACCCAACAAGAAGGGGGGCACTGCTAGACCTAATATTAACCCACGGGCCAGACCACATATCAAATATAAGGGTTGGGGGTCACTTGGGTAATAGTGATCCCAAAATAATAAGTTTTCATGTATCCTTTAATAAGATGTGTAATAGAGGGGTTACAAGGACACTAAACTTCAGAAGGGCAAAGTTCCAACGGATGAGAGATGATCTTAGTGCAATTAACTGGGACGATATCCTGAGACATAAAAATACACAAAGAAAATGGGAGACGTTTATTAGCATCCTGGATAGGACCTGTGCACAGTATATACCGTATGGGAATAAACATACTAAAAATAGGAGGATACCAATATGGCTAAATAGAGCTGTAAGGGGCGCAATAAGTGACAAAAAGAAAGCATTTAGAGAATTAAAGGTAGTAGGTAGTGATGAGGCATTAAATAAATACAGAAAATTAAAGAAAATTCTGTAAAAAGCAAATCAAGGCAGCAAAAATTGAGACAGAGAGACTCATTGGCAGAGAGAGTAAAAATAATCCTAAAATATTCTTTAACTACATAAATAGTAAGAAACTAAAAAATGATAGTGCTGGCCCCCTTAAAAATAGTCTGGGTGAAATGGTGGATGAGGATGAGGAAAAAGCCAATATGCTAAATGACTTTTTTCATCAGTATTTACACAAGAGAATTCCATGGTAGACAATATGATCAGTGATAACAAAAATTCTCCATTAAGTGTCACCTGCTTAACCCAGCAGGAAGTACGTCGGCATATAAAAATCACTAAAATTGACAAATCTCCGGGCCCGGATGGGATAGACCCCCAAGTACTGCAGGAATTAAGTACAGTCATTGATAGACCATTATTTTTAATCTTTAAAGAGTCCATAATAACAGGGTCTGTACCACAGGACTGGCGTATAGCAAATGTGGTGCCAATATTCAAAAAGGGGACAAAAACTGAACTCGGAAATTATAGGCCAGTAAGCTTAACCTCTACTGTGGGTAAAATCCTGGAGGTCATTCTAAGGGATGATATACTGGAGTATCTGAAGAGGAATAACCTCATGAGCCAGTATCAGCACGGGTTTACTAGGGACCGTTCCTGTCAGACAAATCTGATCAATTTCTATGAACAGATAAGTTCCGGACTGGACCAAGGGAACACAGTGGACATAGTGTATATGGACTTTTCAAAAGCTTTTGATACGGTGCCACACAAAAGTTTGATACATAAAATGAGAATAGTGGGGATAGGGGAAAATATGCGTAAGTGGGTTAAGAGCTGGCTCAGGGATAGGAAACAAAGGGTGGTTATTAATGGAGCACACGCGGACTGGGCGCGGTTAGCAGTGGGGTACCACAAGGGTCAGTATTGGGCCCTCTTCTTTTTAACATATTTATTAATGATCTTGTAGGGGGCATACAGAGTGGAATTTCAATATTTGCATGTGACACAAAACTCCGCAGGGTAATCAATACAGAGGAGGACAATTTTATATTACAGGATGATTTATGTAAACTAGAAGCTTGGGCTGATAAATGGAAAATGAGCTTTAATGGGGATAAATGTAAGGTCATGCACTTGGGTAGAAGTAATAAGATGTATAACTACAGTCATGGCCAAAATTATTGACACCCCTGCAATTCTGTCAGATAATACTCATTTTGTTCCTGAAAATGATTGCAAACACAAATTATTTGGTATTATTATCTTCATTTAATTTGTCTTAACCCCTTAGTGACAGAGCCAATTTGGTACTTAATGACCAGGCCAATTTTTGCAATTCTGACCACTGTCAATTTATGAGATTATAACTCTGGAACGCTTCAACGGATCCCGCTGATTCTGAGATTGTTTTTTCGTCACATATTGTACTTCATGTTAGTGGTAACATTTCTTCGATGTTACTTGCGATTATTTATGAAAAAAACGGAAATATGGCGAAAATTTTTAAAATTTTGCAATTTTCAAACTTTGTATTTTTATGCCCTTAAATCAGAGAGATATGTCACAAAAAATAGTTAATAAATAACATTTCCCACATGTCTACTTTACATCAGCACAATTTTGGAATTTTTTTTTTGTAGGGAGTTATAAGGGTTAAAAGTCGACCAGCAATTTCTCATTTTTACAACACCATTTTTTTTTAGGGACCACATGACATTTGAAGTCATTTTGAGGGGTCTATATGATAGAAAATAATGAAGTGTGACACCATTCTAAAAACTACACCCCTCAAGGTTCTCAAAACCTCATTCAAGAAGTTTATTAACCCTTTATGTGCTTCACAGGAACTGAAACAATGTGGAAGGAAAAAATGAACATTTAACTTTTTTTTGCAAACATCTTAATTCAGAACCATTTTTTTTATTTTCACAAGTGTAAAAACAGAAATGTAACCATAAATTTTGTTATGCAATTTCTCCTGAATACGCCAATACCCCATATGTGGGTGTAAACCACTTTTTAGGCGCACCGCAGAACTTAGAAGTGAAGGAGCGCCGTTTGACTTTTTCAATGCAGAATTGGCTGGAATTGAGATCGGACACCATGTCATGTTTAGAGAGCCCCTGATGTGCCTAAACAGTGGAAACTCCCCACAAGTGACACCATTTTGGAAACTAGACCCCTTAAGGAACTTATCTAGATGTGTGGTGAGCACTTTGAACCCCCAAGTGCTTCACAGAAGTTTATAACGTAGAGCCGTGAAAATAAAAAATCGCTTTTGTTTACACAAAAATGATTTTTCGCCCACAAATTCTTATTTTCACAAGGGTAACAGGAGAAATTAGACCACAAAAGTTGTTGTGCGATTTCTCCTGAATACGTCGATACCCCATATGTGAGGGTAAACCACTGTTTGGGCGCACCGCAAAGCTTGGAAGTGAAGGAGCGCCGTTTTACTTTTTCAATGTAGAATTGGCTGGAATTGAGATTGGACGCCATGTCGCGTTTGGAGAGCCCCTGATGTGCCTAAACAGTGGAAACCCCCCACAAGTGACACCATTTTGGAAACTAGACCCCTTAAGGAACTTATCTAGATGTGTGGCGAGCACTTTGAACCCCCATGTGCTTCACAGAAGTTTATAACGTAGAGCCGTGAAAAAAAAAATTGCATTTTTTCTACAAAAATGATCTTTTTGCCCACAAATTTTTATTTTCACAAGGGTAACAGGAGAAATTAGACCACAAAAGTTGTTGTGCAATTTCTCCTGAGTACGCTGATACCCAATATGTGGGGGTAAACCACTGTTTGGGCGCACCGCAGAGCTTGGAAGAGAAAGAGTGCCGTTTTACTTTTTCAATGTAGAATTGGCTGGAATTGAGATCGGACGCCATGTCGCGTTTGGAGAGCCCCTGATGTGCCTAAACAGTAGAAATCCCCCACAAGTGACCCCATTTTGAAAACTAGACCCCCCATGGAACTTATCTAGATGTGTGGTGAGAACCTTGAATGCCCAAGTGCTTCACAAAAGTTTATAATGCAGAGCCGTGAAAATAAAAAAAAATTTTTTTTTCCACAAAAAAGATTTTTTAGCCCCCAAGTTTTTATTTTCACAAGGGTAACAAGAGAAATTGGACACCAAAAGTTGTTGTCCAATTTGTCCTGAGTATGCTGGTACCCCATATGTGGGGGTAAACCACTGTTTGGGCGCACGGCAGAGCTCGGAAGGAAGGAGCGCCGTTTTGGAATGCAGACTTTGATAGAATGGTCTGCGGGTATTATGTTGCGTTTGCAGAGCCCCTGATGTACCTAACCAGTAGAAACCCTCCACAAGTGACCCCATTTTGGAAACTAGACCCCCCAAGGAACTTATCTAGATGTGTGGTGAGAACTTTGAATGCCCAAGTGCTTCACAGAAGTTTGAATGCAGAGTCGTAAAAATAAAAAATATTTTTTTTTTCCACAAAAAAGATATTGTAGCCCCCAAGTTTTTATTTTCACAAGGGTAACAGGAGAAATTGGACTGCAATAGTTGTTGTCCAATTTATCCCGAGTACGCTGATGGGCCATATGTGGGGGTAAACCACTGTTTGGGCGCACGGCAGAGCTCGGAAGGGAAGGAGCGCCTTTTTGGAATGCAGACTTTGATAGAATGGTCTGCGGGTATTATGTTGCGTTTGCAGAGCCCCTGATGTACCTAACCAGTAGAAACCCTCCACAAGTGACCCCATTTTGGAAACTAGACCCCCCAAGGAACTTATCTAGATGTGTGGTGAGAACTTTGAATGCCCAAGTGCTTCACAGAAGTTTAGAATGCAGAGTCGTAAAAATAAAAAATATATTTTTTTTCCACAAAAAAGATATTGTAGCCCCCAAGTTTTTATTTTCACAAGGGTAACAGGAGAAATTGGACTGCAATAGTTGTTGTCCAATTTATCCCGAGTACGCTGATGCGCCATATGTGGGGGTAAACCACTGTTTGGGCGCACGGCAGAGCTCGGAAGGGAAGGAGCGCCGTTTTGGAATGCAGACTTTGATAGAATGGTCTGTGGGCATTATGTTGCGATTGCAGAGCCCCTGATGTACCTAAACTGTAGTAACCCCCCACAAGTGACCCCATTTTGGAAACTAGACCCCCCAAGGAACTTATCTAGATGTGTGGTGAGAACTTTGAATGCCCAAGTGCTTCACAGAAGTTTAGAATGCAGAGTCGTGAAAATAAAAAATATTTTTTTTTCCACAAAAAAGATATTGTAGCCCCCAAGTTTTTATTTTCACAAGGGTAACAGGAGAAATTGGACTGCAATAGTTGTTGTCCAATTTATCCCGAGTACGCTGATGCGCCATATGTGGGAGTAAACCACTGTTTGGGCGCACGGCAGAGCTCGGAAGGGAAGGAGCGCCTTTTTGGAATGCAGACTTTGATAGAATGGTCTGTGGGCATTATGTTGCGATTGCAGAGCCCCTGATATACCTAAACTGTAGTAACCCCCCACAAGTGACCCCATTTTGGAAACTAGACCCCCCAAGGAACTTATCTAGATGTGTGGTGAGAACTTTGAATGCCCAAGTGCTTCACAGAAGTTTAGAATGCAGAGTCGTGAAAATAAAAAATATATTTTTTTTCCACAAAAAAGATATTGTAGCCCCCAAGTTTTTATTTTCACAAGGGTAACAAGAGAAATTGGACCCCAGAAGTTGTTGTCCAATTTATCCCGAGTACGCTGATGCCCCATATGTGGGGGTAACCCACTGTTTGGGCGCACGGCAGAGCTCAGAAGGGAGGGAGCACCATTTGACTTTTTGAGCGCAAAATTGGCTGTCGTGTTTGGAGACCCCCTGATGTACCTAAACAGTGGAAACCCCCCAATTCTAGCTCCAACCCTAACCCCAACACACCCCTAACCCTAATCCCAACCTGATCCATAATCCTAATCACTAACCCTAACCATAATCACAACCCTTACCCCAAAACAACCCTAATGTCAACCCTAACCATAACCCTAATCAAAACCCTAAATCCAACACACCCCTAATCCTAATCTCAACCCTAACCTCAAACCTAACCCTAATCCCAATACACCCCTAATCACAACCCTAACCTTAACCCTAATCCCAAACCTAACCCTAATCCCAAGCGTAACCCTAATGCCAACCCTAACCCTAATACAAACCCTAATCCAAACCCTAACCCTAATCCCAGCTCTAACCCTAACTTTAGCCCCAACCCTAGCCCTAACTTTAGCCCCAACCCTAACCCTAGCCCTAAGGCTATTTTCACACTTGCGTCGTTTGGCATTCCGTCGCAATCCGTCGTTTTGGACAAGAAACGGATCCTGCAAATGTGCCCGCAGGATGCGTTTTTTGCCCATAGACTTGTATTGCCGACGGATCGTGACGGATGGCCACACGTCGCGTCCGTCGTGCACTGGATCAGTTGTGTTTTGGCGGAGCGTCGGCACAAAAAAAACGTTCAATGAAACTTTTTTTGTACGTCGCATCCGCCATTTCTGACCGCGCATGCGTGGCCATAACTCCGCCCCCTCCTCCCCAGGACATAGATTGGGCAGCGGATGCGTTGAAAAACTACAGCTGCTGCCCACGTTGTGCACAATTTTCACAACGTGCGTCGGTATGTCGGGCCGACGCATTGCGACGGCCCCGTACCGACGTAAGTGTGAAAGAAGCCTAACCCTAAATTTAGCCCCAACCCTAACCCTAAATTTAGCCCCAACCCTAACCCTAAATTTAGCCCCAACCCTAGCCCTAACCCTAGCCCTAACCCTACCCCTAACCCTACCCCTAACCTAACCCTACCCCTACCCCTAACCCTACCCCTAACCCTACCCCTAACCCTACCCCTACCCCTAACCCTAACCCTACCCCTAACCCTAACCCTACCCCTAACCCTAACCCTACCCCTAACCCTACCCCTAACCCTAACCCTACCCCTAACCATAACCCTAATTTTAGCCCCAACTGCTGTTCTCCTGCCGGCCGGCAGATGGAGACAGATGGCGGGCGCACTGGGCATGCGCCCGCCATTTTCTTCTGCCGGCGGCCAGGAGGAGCAGCAAGAGGATCCAGGGACACAGGTGAGTATTGTAGGGTCCCCGAATCCCCCTATTTCTCTGTCCTCTGATGTGCGATCACATCAGAGGACAGAGAATTACACTTTACTTTTTTTTTTTTTGCGGTCGCCGGTAAACAGTTAATTACCGGCGATCGCAAAACAGGGGTCGGTAAAACCGACCCCGATCATGCTCTTTGGGGTCTCGGCTACCCCCGGCAGCCGAGACCCCAAAGATTCTTCCAGTGCCGGCCAGCGGGCGCACTGTGCATGCGCCCGCCATTTTGAAGATGGCGGCGCCCACCAGGAGACACGAGGAGCATCGGGGGAGCTAGGTGAGTATTGGGGGGCCACCTGGGACCCCTTTTCTCTGTCCCCCGATGTGCGATCACATCGGAGGACAGAGAAATTAAAAAGAGATCGCGTTTTTTTTTTTTTTTTTGCGATCGCCGGTAAACGGTTAATTACCGGCGATCGCAAATGCGGGGTGGGTTAAAAACCCCCCGAATCATGTTCTCTTGGGTCTCGGCTACCCCCGGCAGCCGAGACCCCGGAGAAAATCGGCCTCTGGGGGGCGCTATGTACTTTTTCCACAGCGCCGTTAATTAACGGCGCTGGGGTTTAAGTACCCTTAGCGGCCGCCTTTAAAAGGCGTATCGGCGGTCGCTAAGGGGTTAAATGAAAAAACACAAAAAGAGTTGTCCTAAAGCCAAATTGGATATAATTCCACATCAAACATAAAAAAGGGGGTGGACAAAAGTATTGGCACTGTTCGAAAAATCATGTGATGCTTCTCTAATCTGTGTAATTAACAGCACCTGTAACTTACCTGTGGCACCTAACAGGTGTTGGCAATAACTAAATCACACTTGCAGCCAGTTGACATGGATTAAAGTTGACTCAACCTCTGTTCTGTGTCCTTGTGTGTACCACATTGAGCATGGAGAAAAGAAAGAAGACCAAAGAACTGTCTGAGGACTTGAGAAACCAAATTTTGAGGAAGCATGAGCAATCTCAAGGTTACAAGTCCATCTCCAAAGACCTGAATTTTCCTGTGTCTACCGTGCGCAGTGTCATCAGTGTTTAAAGCCCATGGCACTGTGGCTAATCTCCCTAGATGTGGACAGAAAAGAAAAATTGACAAGAGATTTCAACGCAAGATTGTGTGGATGTTGGATAAAGAACCTCGATTAACATCCAAACAAGTTCAAGCTGCCCTGCAGTCCGAGGGTACAACAGTGTCAACCCGTACAATCCGTCGGCATCTGAATGAAAAGGGACTGTATGGTAGTAGACCCAGGAAGACCCCACTTCTTTCCCCGAGACATAAAAAAGCTAGGCTGGAGTTTGCCAAACCTTACCTGAAAAAGCCTAAAACGTTTTAGAAGAATGATCTCTGGTCAGATGAGACAGAAGTAGAGCTTTTGGGGCAAAGGCATCAACATAGAGTTTACAGGTGAAAAAAAGAGGCATTCAAAGAAAACAACACGGTCCCTACATTCAAACATGGTGGAGGTTCCCTGATGTTTTGGGGTTGCTTTGCTGCTTCTGGCGCTGGACTGCTTTACATTACTGCATGGCATTATGAAGTCTGAAGACTACCAACAAATTTTGCAGCAAAATGTAGGGCCCAGTGTGAGAAAGCTGGGTCTCCCTCAGAGGTCATGGGTCTTCCAGCAGGACAATGACCCAAAACACACTTCAAAAAGCGCTAGAAAATGGTTTGAGAGAAAGCACTGGAGACTTCTAAGGTGGCCAGCAATGAGTCCAGACCTGAATCCCATAGAACACCTGTGGAGAGATCTAAAAATGGCAGTTTGGAGAAGGCACCCTTCAAATATCAGGGACCTGGAGCAGTTTGCCAAAGAAGAATGGTCTAAAATTCCAGCAGAGCAATGTAAGAAACTCATTGATGGTTACCGGAAGCGGTTGGTCGCAGTTATTTTGGCTAAAGGTTGTGCAACCAAGTATTAGGCTGAGGGTGCCAATACTTTTGTCTGGCCCATTTTTGGAGTTTTGTGTGAAATGATCAATGTTTTGCTTTTTGCTTCATTCTCTTTTGTGTTTTTTCATTTAAGACAAATTAAATGAAGATAATAATACCAAATAATTTGTGTTTGCAATCATTTTCAGGAAGAAAATGAATATTATCTGACAGAATTGCAGGGGTGTCAATACTTTTGGCCTTGACTGTATGTGCTTAATTGTAAAACACTGGGCAAAACCGTCAATGAAAAAGACCTGGGAGTATGGGTGGATGACAAACTCACATTTAGTGGCCAGTGTCAGGCAGCTGCTACAAAGGCAAATAAAATAATGGGATGCATTTAAAAGAGGCATAGATGCCTCTATACAAGTCACTAGTGCGACTACACTTAGAATACTGTGGACAGTTCTGGTCTCTGGTGTATAAGAAAGACATAGCTGAACTAGAGCAGGTGCAGAGGAGAGCGACCAAGGTTATTAGAGGACTGGGGGGTCTGCAATACCAAGATACGTTATTACAATTGGGGCTATTTAGTTTGGAAAAACTAAGGCTAAAGGGTTATCTTATGTTAATGTATAAATATATGAGGGGACAGTATAAAGACCTTTCTGATTATCTTGTTAATCATAGACCTGAGACAGGGACAAGGGGGCATCCTCTATGTCTGGAGGAAAGAAGGTTTAAGCATAATAACAGATGCGGATTCTTTACTGTAAGAGCAGTGAGACTCTGGAACTGTCTGCCGTATGATGTTGTAATGAGTGATTCATTACTTAAATTTAAGAGGGGACTGGATGCCTTTCTTGAAAAGTATAATGTTACAGGGTATAAATACTAGATTTCTTGTTAGGGTGTTGATCCATGGAACTAGTCTGATTGCCGTATGTGGAGTCGGGAAGGAATTTTTTTCCCCAGTGTGGCGCTTACTCTTTGCCACATGGGTTGTTTTTTTGCCTTCCTCTGGATCAACATGTTAGCATATGTTAGGTTAGGCTATGGGTTGAACTAGATGGACTTAAAGTCTTCCTTTAACCTAAATAACTATGTTACTATGTTACTTTGTTACTATGTCATCCACCACCTCGTCTTCCACATCCGCACCCTGCTCCTCCACCTGACTTTCTGGCAATTGTGTCTCATCATCATCCACTTCTTGCGACACTTTCCCACCATCGCCTTCATGCGACCGGGCTGGTCAAAGCTTTGGGCAGCTCTACATGCGATCTCATCTTTTCCCACTTCAAGTTGACCAGCAGAGATTTCTGAATCTTGAAATGGAAAACTGAAAAGCTCTTCAGAGTGTCCAAGTGTGGGATCAGTTGTCTCAGGGCACTTGGCATGGTGAGAGGAAGGAGGATCAGGGTGAGGAATATCCTGGCCACACTCACGGCTACTCAGACTTGACCGTGTGGAAGACAAGTTGGTTGTGGTGGCTAAGTGACTGGAAGCTTTATCCAACCAACAACCATTTCACACTGCTCTGGCTTCAATAGTGGTGTGCTGTGGTCCCTTAGAAACTGGGACAGGAAGCTCAAGCGAGAAGATGTGGGTCTTTGTTGTTGCTCACTTTCACCTTGCCCACGGCCTCATCCTCTGGATGCACCAGCAGCATCACGTCCACTTCCCCATCCCTTGCCCCTTGCCTTGCCCATTTTAAATGGACTACTGCACTATTTCAAATGCTCAACACAAAAGTCTTTATTAGTAGCGAAATAATATGTGATCAGTATGCCTGCAAATCTATGATTTTTCAAACCCAAACACCAGGCAGGCCTCAGCCTGACCTAAGAAACTGTATTCAATTTTTTTTTTAAGTTAATTCATGCGAAATAGCGCTGTATAGGATTTGAGTATCTCACAGCCAAAAAATAAGTACACCGGCCTCCAATGCCAAAACTTGGAGCAGATATATATTTGACGGCTGTAACAGAAATACCACACTGGTAAATCTGTGGCCTTTCACATTTTTTTAGGCTGAATAGCGCTGTATAGATTTTGAGTATCACACAGCCAAAAAATAAGTACACCGGCCTCCAATGCCAAAACTTGGAGCAGAGATATATGACGGCTGTAACAGAAATACCAAACTGGCAAATCTGTGGCCTTAAAATTTTTTTTTTAGGCAAAATATTGCTGTATAGAATTTGACTATCAAACGGTCAAAAAAAAAAAAACACCAGCCTCCAATGACCAAACTTGGAGCACGCAGTCATATGAGGCCTTTCTCGGTGAATTTAAAACACCAACAAAAAAGGGGCATAAGGGTAGCACACACAACTATGCTACGTATGCCTGCCAAACTACAATTTTTCAACAGGCCTCAGTCTGACAGAACAGACTGTATTTTTTTTGGGGGGGGGAATTAAATAAAAATAAGTAAATAAGCTGCAGCAGCAAGCAGTTATGGGGCTTTGGGAAGGATGCAGTGGGACCAATGGATGCACATACAGTGCCTGCAGGCCTTTCACTGATGTGGATATGCTGTGCCCTGTCTGCCCAGCGCTGCAATATCGAGACCCACGAATTAGCCCAAAAAAGGAATTTTGGTTTCTGAGGAGTTGTGGATGTAAGAGTTGCAGACCTACACTAACTCTAAAACCACGATTCTGACCCTATCTCGGCAACATCTCCCCCTACTCTCCCTGAAACAGGAACAGAATGTGGCGAGCAGGGCAGCGCCAGGTCTCTTATACTCAGGATGATGCTGTGCGACCCAGCCAATCACTGCACGACCACAACAAAGATGGCTGCGGTTTTTCATGGCCTGGCAGACAATCCCTGCACCGTGATTTGGTCTCTAATGTCTGCCAAAACTGCTATGCAGAGTCTGGATTTACCGTCGAATAATCCCGGAAATGCCCGCTGCTCGGCGAGTACGCAGAGCATAGTGATACTCAGGTGAGTAACGAGTAGTGGCGAGCATGTTCGCTCATCACTACTTAATATGTGATTTGCATATTTGTTGTGATCACTTGCTGACCATTTTTTGCGCTGTTTCTCTCAATTCAGACAACTGAGTGAATACAAGAGAATATGAACAGAGTGTGTATTACATACATTTCAGCTTACGCATATTAAAAGCCCTCCTTTATTTTTTTATGGCCTAGAAGAAAATGCTTTAAACCATTATCATAGTAGTGAGTTGTGGGTGGCACGTGTTCATAGATAAATTATTTTCATAGAATCATAGAATGTTTGAATAGGAAGGGACCTACAGGTTCATCGTGTCCAACCCCCTGCTCAATGCAGGGATTCATTAAACCATCTCAGACAGATATCTGTCCAGCCTCTCTTTGAAGACTTCCATTGGAGGAGGCATCGTGGCAGCCTGTTCCACCATTGATCACCCGCACTGTCATAAAGTTTTTCTCTAATATCTAATCTGCATCTTCTCCCTTTCAGTTTCATTCCATTGCTTCTCTGTATCCATGTGCAAATGAGAATAAGGATGATCCTTCTACACTGTGACATTCCTTCAGATATTTGAAGACAGCTATTAAGTCTCCTCTTAGCCTTCTTTTGTGCAAGCTAAACATTCCTAGATCCTTTAATCATTCCTTGTAGGACATACTTTACAGTCCACTCATCATCCTGGTAGCTCTTCTCTGAACTCCAATTTTTCGATGTTTTTTTAAAAATGTGGTGCCCAGAACGGGACACAGTATTCCAGATGAGGTCTGACCAAGCAGGATTATAGGAGAATTCATCATGTGATTATTTCAATTACTTAATTTTACTGTCACGATTGGACTGGCGAGTAAACTGGGACCAGGGGTACCTTTCCTGGCCCTAGTTTTAGGGGGCGCCCTAACTCGCCCTGTTCCCCGGGATACCTCAGATGGCGAGGATGCCGGGGCCTCCGCCCTCGGCCTGTCTCCTGACTGCTGCCCTGCGTCTGTCCCCCTCCCCCACCCAGGAAAGAGAGGAGCTACAGTGTACAACAGTACACCAACCCGACAAACAGGGGAACAAAGACAAGGGTAAAAAGAAAACTCCACTCACACAAAAACTGCTCTCACAAATAACAAAGGTATCCACCAGCGTGTGAAGGACAGGAGGGTAAATAAAGCACAATAAATTCCTCCAGCTCTCCAAACACCAGCTCCTCACTACTCCAGATCTATGAAGCAAGTGCTATTTCAGACAAGGATCTGATCAGAAAGCCTAGCTTTTATAGGAGAAATGAGTGGCTAACTGAGCACAGCTGAAAGCAGGAATGTCCACAAGGCCTATTAACCCCTGTCCTGCTGAAAGAAAACAAAACACCTTTAATATACAGGAGAAGCGCTTCTCCTCAGCGATGAAGCAGAAGCCGTCAGACACCGTGGTCTTCTGGTATTGCTCTGTCGCGGTAACTCCGTGACAGTACCCCCCTTCTATTAGCTATCTCCGGAACCTCAGGACCTGGTTTATCTGGGTGGGCCACATGAAAGGCCCGAACCAGTCTGGTCACATGAACGTCGGAAGCTGGAACCCACATCCTCTCCTCAGGACCGTACCCCTTCCAATGTACCATGTATTGAAGTGACCGACGAACCAGACGAGAATCTAAGACCTTGGCTATCTGGAACTCCAGAGGTGAAGATCCTGCAGATGCCACGTACTTCTTGAAAAGAGAACGGTGAAACACATTGTGGATTTTAAAAGTAGGTAGCAGAGCAAGGTGGAATGTTACCGGATTGACGACGGCTAGGATCTTATAGGGACCAATAAACCTGGGACCCAATTTCCAAGATGGAACCTTTAGCTTAATGTTCCTTGAGGACAGCCACACCAAGTCACCAATACTCAGGTCCGGACCCACCAAACGTCTCCGATCAGCCACACTCTTATATTTGGAGCACATCTTTTGCAAATTATTAATCACCCCCTGCCAAATAGTAGAACTAGAAGAAGAGAAACGTTCCTCCTCCGGTAAACCAGAAGGGCGATCACCATTGAAGGAACTAAACTGCGGATGAAACCCATATGCCCCCAAAAATGGGGACTTACCAGTTGATTCCTGACAGCGATTATTAACTGCAAATTCGGCCAACGGTAAGTAGGTCACCTAGTTCTCCTGATTCTCAGATACAAAACATCGAAGATATGTCTCCAAATTCTGATTAACCCGTTCAGTCTGCCCATTAGACTGTTTGTGAAACGCCGAAGAAAAAGACAAATGGATACCCAGACGGGTGCAAAATGCCCTCCAAAATTTGGAGATAAACTGCACCCCCCCGATCAGAAACAATATCTGTAGGAATCCCATGCAGTCTTATTATTTCCCTGACGAAGATTTGCGCCAGAGTTTTGGCATTAGGTAAAGCTGGCAAAGTGTTATGATCTGGTGGTTTAGGAACAACATGAGACAAGCTCTGAAGGAGGTGGTATCTGTACTGACCGCAAACCCTGAACCTAGCAGCGCAACTAAAAATAGCCGTGGGGGGAACCTGACGCTCCCTAGACCCCTCGGCACAGCCTAAGATCTAACTTCCCCTAAAGATGGAAACAGGAAACCTATCTTGCCTCAGAGAAAATCCCCAAAGGAAAGATAGCCCCCCACAAATATTGACGGTGAGAGGAGGGGAAAATAACATACGCAGAAATGAAATCAGATTTTAGCATAGGAGGCCAGTCTAGCTTGATAGATAGGACAGGAAAGGATACTGTGCGGTCAGTATAAAAACTACAAAACAATCCACACAGAGTTTACAAAATCTCCACACCTGACTAAAGGTGTGGAGGGTAAATCTGCTTCCCAGAGCTTCCAGCTAACAGAAAAAATCCATACTGACAAGCTGGACAAATATAGAATGCACAGAACAATAAGTCCACAACATGTGGACTGAAATGAGCAAAGCCAGAACTTATCTTTGCAGAACTGGTCAGGAAACCAAGAGAATCCAAGCGGAGATGTGAATCCAGCCAGGAACATTGACAAGTGGCACAGGCTGAAGAAAGAGCCAGACTTAAATAGCGGACAATAAGTGGAGGCAGCTGAAGACAGCTAACTCCAAGGAGCAGCCATACCACTAGAAACCACAAGAGGGAGCCCTAGAGCAGAACTCACAAAAGTGCCACTTACAACCACCGGAGGGAGCCCAAGAGCGGAATTCACAACAGTACCCCCCCCTTGAGGAGGGGTCACCGAACCCTCACCAGAGCCCCCAGGCCGATCAGGACAAGCCAAGTGAAAAGCACGAACCAAATCGGTAGCATGGACATCGGAGGCAGCAACCCAAGGATTAACCTCCTGGCCATAACCCTTCCACTTGACAAGATACTGAAGCCTCCGCCTCGAAAAACGAGAATCCAAAATCTTCTCAACCTCATATTCCAACTCTCCCTCAACCAACACCGGGGCAGGAGGGTCAACCGAGGGAACAACGGGCACCACATATCTCCGCAACAAAGATCTATGGAAAACATCATGAATGGCAAAATAGGCAGGAAGAGCCAAACGAAAAGACACCGGATTAATAATTTCAGAAATTTTATAAGGACCAATAAACCGAGGCTTAAACTTAGGAGAAGAAACCTTCATAGGAACATGACGAGAAGACAACCAAACCAAATCCCCCACACGAAGCCAGGGACCAACACGCCGACGGCGGTTAGCAAAACGTTGAGCCCTTTCCTGAGACAACGTCAAATTGTCCACCACATGAGTCCAAATCTGCTGCAGCCTGTCCACCACAGAATTAACACCAGGACAATCAGAAGGCTCAACCTGCCCAGAAGAAAAACGAGGATGAAAACCAAAATTACAAAAGAAAGGTGAAACCAAAGTAGCCGAACTAGCCCGATTATTAAGGGCAAACTCGGCCAACGGCAAGAAAGACACCCAATCATCCTGATCAGCAGACACAAAGCATCTCAAATAGGTCTCCAAGGTCTGATTAGTTCGCTCAGTTTGGCCATTAGTCTGAGGATGAAACGCCGAAGAAAAAGACAAATCAATGCCCATCCTAGCACAAAAGGCCCGCCAAAATCTAGAGAAAAACTGAGAACCTCTGTCAGACACAATATTCTCCGGAATGCCATGCAAACAAACCACATGCTGAAAAAACAATGGAACCAGATCTGAGGAGGAAGGCAACTTAGGCAAAGGTACCAGATGGACCATTTTAGAGAACCGGTCACAAACAACCCAGATAACAGACATCTTCTGGGAAACAGGAAGATCCAAAATAACCGGCAAAGGCAAAAGCAACCCACTAGCGTGGGAACAGCAAGGCTTGGCCCGGGCGCAAGTCCCACAGGACTGCACAAAAGCACGCACATCGCGAGACAAGGAAGGCCACCAAAAGGACCTACCAACCAAATCTCTGGTACCAAAAATCCCAGGATGACCAGCCAACAATGAACAATGAACCTCAGAAATTACCTTACTTGTCCATCTATCAGGAACAAACAGCTTCCCCACTGGACAACGGTCAGGCCTATCAGCCTGAAATTCCTGAAGCACCCACCGCAAATCATGGGAGATAGCAGAAAGAATCACCCCCTCCTTAAGAATGCCAACCGGCTCCAGGACTCCAGGAGAAACAGGCGAAAAATTCCTAGAGAGGGCATCAGCCTTAACATTCTTAGATCCCGGAAGATACGAGACCACAAAATCAAAACGGGAGAAAAACAGGGACCATCGAGCCTGTCTAGGATTCAGTCGCTTGGCCGACTCGAGGTAAATCACATTCTTATGATCGGTCAGGACCACAACACGGTGTTTAGCTCCCTCAAGCCAATGTCGCCACTCCTCAAACGCCCACTTCACAGCCAACAACTCCCGATTGCCGACATCATAATTGCGTTCCGCAGGCGAAAACTTCCTGGAAAAAAAAGCACATGGTTTCATCAAAGAACCATCAGACTCCCTCTGAGACAAAATGGCCCCTGCCCCAATCTCAGAAGCGTCGACCTCAACCTGAAAAGGAAGAGAAACATCCGGTTGACGCAATACAGGGGCAGAAGTAAATCGGCATTTAAGCTCCTGAAAGGCCTCAACAGCCTCAGAGGACCAATTCGTCACATCAGCGCCTTTCTTCATCAAATCAGTAAGGGGCTTAACCACACTGGAAAAGTTGGCAATGAAACGGCGATAGAAATTAGCAAAGCCCCAAAATTTTTGAAGTCACTTCACAGATGTGGGTTGGATCCAGTCATGAATAGCTTGGACCTTAACAGGATGCATTTCTATAGACGAGGGAGAAAAAATAAAACCCAAAAAAGAGACCTTCTGAACTCCGAATAGGCACTTAGACCCCTTCACAAATAAAGCATTATCACGAAGGATCTGGAACACCATCCTGACCTGCTTTACATGAGACTCCCAATCATTGGAAGAAATCAAAATATCATCCAAATATACGACCATGAATTTATCAAGATAATTGCGGAAAATATCACGCATGAAAGACTGGAACACAGATAGAGCATTAGAGAGCCCAAATGGCATCACAAGGTATTCAAAATGGCCTTCGGGCGTATTAAATGCAGTTTTCCATTCGTCACCCTGTTTAATACGAACAAGATTATATGCCCCTCGGAGGTCAATCTTAGTAAACCAACTAGCCCCCTTAATCTGAGCAAACAAATCAGTAAGCAGAGGCAAGGGGTATTGGAATTTAACCGTGATCTTATTAAGAAGACGATAATCAATACAGGGTCTCAAGGAGCCATCCTTCTTAGCAACTAAAAAGAAACCCGCTCCCAATGGTGACGAAGAGGGCCGAATATGCCCTTTCTCCAAGGATTCCTTAACATAGCTCCGCATGGCGGCATGCTCTGCTACAGACAGATTGAAAAGTTAGCCCTTAGGGAACTTACAACCAGCAATCAAGTTAATAGCACAATCACAGTCCCTATGTGGAGGAAGGGAACTGGACTTGGGCTCATCAAATACATCCTGTCAATCCGACAAAAAATAAGGGACCTCAGAAGAGGGGGAAGAGGAAATTGACATCAAAGGAACGTCACTATGTACTCCTCGACAACCCCAACTAGTCACCGACATAGTTTTCCAATCCAGCACCGGATTATGTTCCTGTAACCATGGAAATCCCAGCACAACAACATCATGCAGGTTATTCAACACCAAAAAACGGCAATCTTCCTCATGTGCAGGAGCCATGTACATAGTCATCTGTGCCCAGTACTGAGGTTTATCCTTGGCCAAGGGTGTAGCATCAATGCCCCTCAAAGGAATAGGGCTCTGCAAAGGCTGCAAGGAAAAACCACAGCGCCTGGCGAATTCTAAGTCCATTAAGTTCAGGGCAGCGCCTGAATCCACAAATGCCATGACAGAAAAGGACGACAATGAGCAAATCAGGGTCACAGATAAGAGAAATTTAGGCTGTATAGTACTAATGGTAACAGACCTAGCGACTCTCCTAGTACGCTTAGGGCAATCAGAGATAACATGAGCCGAATCACCACAGTAAAAACACAGCCTATTCTGACGTCTGAATTCCTGCCGTTCTATTCTAGTCAAAATCCTATCACATTGCATTGGTTCAGGACTATGCTCAGAGGATACTGCCATATGATGCACAGCTTTGCGCTCGCGCAGACGCCGATCAATCTGAATGGCTAGAGACATAGATTCGCTCAAACCGGCAGGCGTAGGAAAGCCCACCATAACATCTTTAAGGGTTTCAGAAAGACCTTTTCTGAAAATAGCAGCCAGAGCCTCATCATTCCATTTAGTGAGCACAGACCATTTTCTAAATTTCTGGCAGTATAACTCTGCCGCTTCCTGACCTTGACACAAGGCCAACAGGGTTTTTTCTGCATGATCCACAGAATTAGGTTCGTCATACAATAATCCGAGCGCTTGAAAAAATGCATCTACATTCAATAATGCCGGATCCCCTGTTTCAAGAGAAAAAGCCCAGTCTTGAGGATCACCACGCAGCAAGGATATGATGATTTTCACCTGCTGAATGGGATCACCAGAAGAACGGGGTTTCAAAGCAAAAAACAATTTGCAGTTATTTTTAAAGTTCAAAAACTTGGATCTGTCCCCAAAAAACAAATCAGGAGTAGGAATTCTGGGCTCTAAAGCCAGAGTCTGGACAACATAGTCCTGGATATTCTGTACTCTTGCAGCAAGTTGATCCACACGAGAAAACAAACCCTGAACATCCATGCCAAAACATATATCCTGAACCACCCAGATATCAAGAGGAAAAAAAAAAAAGACAAACCAAAGCACAGAAAAAAAAATGGTTCAGAACTTTCTTTTCCTTCTTTTGAGATACATTTAATTCATTTTTGGCCACTTGTACTGTTATGATCTGGTGGTTTAGGAACAACATGAGACAAGCTCTGAAGGAGGTGGTATCTGTACTGACCGCAAACCCTGAACCTAGCAGCGCAACTAAAAATAGCCGTGGGGGGTACCTGACGCTCCCTAGACCCCTCGGCACAGCCTAAGATCTAACTTCCCCTAAAGATGGAAACAGGAAACCTATCTTGCCTCAGAGAAAATCCCCAAAGGAAAGATAGCCCCCCACAAATATTGACGGTGAGAGGAGAGGAAAATAACATACGCAGAAATGAAATCAGATTTTAGCATAGGAGGCCAGTCTAGCTTGATAGATAGGACAGGAAAGGATACTGTGCGGTCAGTATAAAAACTACAAAACAATCCACACAGAGTTTACAAAATCTCCACACCTGACTAAAGGTGTGGAGGGTAAATCTGCTTCCCAGAGCTTCCAGCTAACAGAAAAAATCCATACTGACAAGCTGGACAAATATAGAATGCTCAGAACAATAAGTCCACAACATGTGGACTGAAATGAGCAAAGCCAGAACTTATCTTTGCAGAACTGGTCAGGAAACCAGGAGAATCCAAGCAGAGATGTGAATCCAGCCAGGAACATTGACAAGTTGCACAGGCTGAAGAAAGAGCCAGACTTAAATAGCGGACAATAAGTGGAGGCAGCTGAAGACAGCTAACTCCAAGGAGCAGCCATACCACTAGAAACCACAAGAGGGAGCCCAAGAGCAGAACTCACAAAAGTGCGACTTACAACCACCGGAGGGAGCCCAAGAGCGGAATTCACAACAGCAAAGTAATAAAATGAGACATTTTACTGAACCTGTCCACTACCACCAGAATTACAGTGTTCCCTGCAGACACAGGTAGATCTGTAATAAAATCGACCGATAAAGGAGTCCAAGGTCTGCTGGGAATCTCCAAAGGTAGGAGAGCCCCTGACGGATGAGTATGTGAAGTTTTAGAACGCACACAGATATTGCAGGCGGCGACATATTCCTGAACATCCTTAAATGCACCTGGCCACCAAAAACGCAGAGTAAGTAGATCCGCGGTAGCCTTAATCCCTGGATGTCCAGCCAGCACCGTATCATGATGTTCACTGAGGATTCTAAGATGGAGATTGACTGGTACAAATAGTTTACCAAGAGGACAAGTAGCAGGGGCGTCCCCCTGAGCATCCGCAACCTCTCTTTCAAGATTGGAGCATATGGACGCCGTTAGTACCCCTTTTTGTAGAATAGGTACCGGTTTGCACTTATCGCCTCCCCCAGGAAAGCAACGGGACAAAGCATCTGCCTTAACATTTTTGCTTCCCGGCCTAAAAGTAACAAAAAAGTTAAATCTGGTAAAGAACAAAGTCCATCTTGCCTGACGAGGTGTAAGACGTTTTGCCGACTCCAAGTAAACCAAATTCTTATGGTCAGGTATCACCGTCACAGGGTAAACTGCTCCTTCCAAGAAATGACGCCACTCCTCAAATGCCCATTTGATAGCTAAGAGTTCCCTATTACCAATATCATAGTTTCTCTCAGCTGGCGACAGTTTTTTAGATAATTAAGCGCATGGTTGCCATGTACCAGGAGACGCACCTTGCGATAATACAGCCCCCACTCCCACCTCGGATGCATCCACCTCCACAATGAATGGCTGAGTGACATCAGGTTGAATAAGAATCGGCACAGAAGAAAAACACCCTTTCAAAGTGTCAAATGCCTCCCTGGCAGGACTGGACCACTTGGAGAAGTCCATCCCTTTTTTAGTCATATCAGTGAGTGGTTTAGCTACTACTGAAAAGTTCTTTATGAATTTACGGTAGTAATTGGCAAAACCCAAAAACCTTTGTAAGGCCTTCAAATCCTCAGGACGATCCCATTCCAATACCGCCCGGACTTTCGCCGGATCCATACGAAAACCGGTGGCAGATATTACATATCCAAGGAAAGGGATCTCCTCCACCGAGAACATGCACTTTTCAGGTTTGACATACAAGTTATTGTCACGAAGTATCTGTAGGATTTGTCTGACATGTTGCTGGTGTGACTCAAGGTCAGGTGAGTACACAAGAATGTCATCCAGGTAGATAACAACAAACCTGCCTACAAGGCGACTAAAAATGCCATTAATAAAGTGCTGGAAGATGGCGGGCGCGTTCATCAACCCAAAAGGCATCACTAGATTCTCGTAGTATCCTTCTGGCATATTGAACGCAGTCTTCCACTCATCACCCTCCTTAATGCGGATGAGATTGTACGCCCCCCTGAGGTCCATTTTAGAGAACCATTTTACCCCAACAATTTGATTAAAAAAGTCAGGTATAAGAGGTAGCGGACACGGATCACGGACCGTGATAGCATTAAGAAGCAAAAAGAAGCCTGCAGCAAGGGGTGAAGAGGAAGGTCGGATATGGCCCTTAGCCAGACTTTCTGTAATATAGTCCTTCATGGCCTGCCTTTCTGGACCTGAGATGTTATAGAGTCTGCTCTTGGGCAGCTTGGCACCAGGAACCAGATTGATGGCACAATCATAAGGACGACGTGGGGGAAGCTCTTGGCTCCCCTGCTCAGAAAACACATCCACGAAGTCTGACAGGTAATGGCGCACAGACTGGGTATCCACCCTTGCCCACCCTTGCCAACCGGGTACTCCATTTTACCACTTCCTGTGTCTGCCAATCAATTACTGGATTGTGCAGAGCGAGCTAAGGAAGTCCCAGTACCACAGGTGAGGGCAGGCCCTCAAGCACATAACATTTTAACACCTCAGAGTGTATGGCCCCTACCTGTAGCCGTAAGTCATGGACTACCTGCGTGAAGTGCCCCTGTCTTAGAGGATCGGAATCAATAGCTATTATGGGAATAGGTCTGGACAAGGTTTGTGAGACAAAGCCTTGGTCCCGGACGAACCCTGCGTCGACCAAATTAAACCCCCCCCCCCACTGTCCAAGAAGGCGGACACATCAACCTTATTTTCTCCCACATATAGCATAGCTGGAAGGAAAAAACGAGTCTTTCCCACAGAGGTTATGAGTACAACCGAGTTGCCTACCTCCCCGCAACCTGGGCTCTCTAGTTTTCCGGCGGTTGTTTAAACAAGTGACGGGTAGGACATGTGCTCACAAAATGACCTTTCTTGCCACAACAAAAACACACTCCCCCCTTACGTCGAATTAATGCAAGTTTGCTAGGTTGCGATGTTGCACCCACTTGCATGGGTTCCACAGTATTATCAGTACTGGTCACGCTCAAACTTGGACCTCCTGCCCCCAGAGGTGTCTCCCTATGCCTCTGGCGAAGACGGCGATCAACTCGGATCGCCAGAGACATGGCCGCCTCAAGGGAATCCATAGTCTCATAGAGAGCTAAAGCATCCTTTACTTTTACGGAAAGACCCTCGCAGAACTGACTACGGAGGGCCGGGTCATTCCACCTAGTGTCAGTGACCCACCGCCGGAACTCGGAGCAGTATTCCTCTGCCTGACAGTTTCCTTGCTGAAGTTGGCGCAGAGACGACTCAGCCAAGGAGACACGATCAGGGTCATCATACACTAAGCCCAAAGCCTGGAAGAAGCCCTCTACTGACTGAAGTGACTGTGAGTCAGATGGAATAGAGAATGCCCATGCTTGCAGGTCCCCCTGTAGGAGCGATATAACAATCCCCACCCGTTGCTCCTCCGTACCAGAGGATACCGGATGCAGCCGGAAATAAAGTTTGCAGGCCTCCCGGAACACAACAAACTTGTCTTGCCATCCGGAGAACCTGTATGGCAGCGTGACCTTGGGCTCCACAATGGTTTGTTTGGAAACTGAGATCCCCACACCAGATGAAACAGAGTGCTGTGAAACCACCGTGCATAAATCCACCACCTCTAGACTGAGCTGCTGCAAATGCCCTGTCAGCGCTGTGATTGGATCCATTACGGATCAGAAAACGCTTTCGGGTCTGAAATAATGTCACGATTTTACTGGCGAGTAAACTGGGACCAGGGGCACCTTTCCTGGCCGTAGCTCTATGGGGCGCCCTAACTCGCCCTGTTCCCCAGGATACCTCAGATGGCAAGGATGCCGGGGCCTCCACCCTTGCCCTGTCTCCTGACTGCTGCCCTGCATCTGTCACCCTCCCCCACCCGGGGAAGAGAGGCGCTACAGTGTACAACAGTACACCAACCGGACAAACAGGGGAACAAAGACAAGGGTAAAAAGAAAACTCCACTCACACAAAGTATGCTCTCACAAATAACAAAGGTATCCACCAGGGTGTGAAGGACGGGAGGGTAAATAAAGCAGGTAAGGATGAGGAATATTCCAAACGTACAAACCATACAACTGTCGCACAATAAATTCCCCCAGCTCTCCAAACACCAGCTCCTCACTACTCCAGGTCTATCAAGCAAGTGCTTTTTCAGACAAGGATCTGATCAGAAGGCCTAGGAGAAAGGAGTGGCTAACTGAGCACAGCTGAAAGCAGGAATGTCCACAAGGCCTATTAACCCCTGTCCTGCTGAAAGAAAACAAAACACCTTTAATATACAGGAGAAGTGCTTCTCCTCAGCGATGAAGCAGAAGTCGTCAGACACCGTGGTCTTCTGGTATTGCTCTGTCGCGGTAACTCCGTGACATTTACAATTACTTAATTTTAACAACATGCCATCATTTTCTACTTAAAAAGTGACTTAGACAACATCAAGTCAAATACCATAACATGGTTTTAACAGCAATATGTGCATTGAAGTGTATGAAAGATAAACCGCTTAACTGCTTAACTCAGCAGCGGTCACTAAACAATGTACAGGGCTGCTGGGTTCTGGCCCAGTAGATAGCTCACATCCGGCTACTGTCAAAGCAGATTTCAGCTGAGCAGTGGGGATGCTGGGACTAAGGGTACCGTCTCACAGTGGCACTTTGGTCGCTACGACGGCACGATCTGTGACGTTCCAGTGATATACTTACGATCTCGCTGTGTCTGACACGCTACTGTGATCAGGGACCCCGCTGAGAATCATACATCATAGCAGATCGTTTGAAACTTTCTTTCGTCGTCAAGTGTCCCGCTGTGGCGGCATGATCGCATCGTGTAACAAAGGTGTGCACGATATTCTCCACCTCCTCTGCTGATTCTACATCGCAAATATGTCATGAAATTATCGCTCCAGCGCCGTGCATTGCGAATTGTGACCACAGTCTACGACGCTGGAGCAATAATGGAGCGACGCTGGAGCATCACGGATCGTGCCGTCGTAGCGACCAAAGTGCCACTGTGAGACGGTACCTTTAGACTTTTACTGATCTCATATTGATGACTCGTCCTATGGATAACTCCTCAGTTGTTTAGTCCTGGACAAACACTTTAAAGGAACTGGTCACCAGAAAAAAAATGTTTTGAACCTGCCGATATGGAGTTAATCTGCAGGTTAATAGCATTAATGCCTGATGCCCGCACTTAGCCGAATGCTGGGGGGGAGAAAATTAACTTTATTGCCCCTGGCAGCTTTCCAGGTTAAGTAAATGGGTCAGGGCTGTCACCGGTTCAGTCACCGTTCTGAGAATACAGAGCAGTGGATGTAGCCGTTCTCTCAGCACTAACTGACAGCCATCCCCAATGCAGAGCCAGTGTCAGTCAGGGAAAGGGATGCGGTTACAGCTGCTGCTCTCTACACTCACAGTGATGACTGAACCTGCATCGGCGCCACCCCCGAGGTTGAAACTGGAACTCTGCCCTGAATAAAATTCATTTTCTCCCCGCAGTATTTGGCTAAGTGTGGGCACCAGGAAGGTTAATAACTCTATTAACCTCCAGATTGATCCCATATCTGCCGGTTAATAGCAGTTTTTCTGGTGTCAATGTATAACAGTATGCAGTAAGTTGCCTCTTATGATGATTTCACAGGGGATATGGAGATCTAAAATCACAGAAACAAAATTGTAACAACTAAAAATATATGTTAGGAAGCACTACATTTAATGTATTCAACCTTTTTGGGACCTATGATATATAGACACATCATAGCTCGCCTCCCCCTCTTTGATGTGGGCTCTGGCGCTGAGCTTGCATCTTTTCAGGCTCATAACAGCTGATTTGATTAGCTGTCATGTGTCCCTTACAGCCACGGATGAAATCGTGATCCACCTGCGGCTGTTAACATGTTAACATGCATGTTCCAGAAGCTCGTCATTAACCCTGCCCATCGGCACCCCTGTCACATGATCGTGGGGTGTCAAGAGGTTGTCATGGCAGCCGAGGGTCTGCAGGAGACCCCCATTGCCCATCTGCTATGAACGTCACCTCATGGCCAGCGTTCATACCTGAGAATATCATTGCATGTTCACTTAGGGCTGGGAACCCCAATCTGTGACTCAAGGGCCACTTGTGGTTCATGGACACAAAAAGTATGGCTGGCGGCTGTCTACCATCTTGTTGTAGTAGCTACTAGGTATAGCAAACCAGTTATGAAGAAAAAGTATCCACATGGGGTCTTATGAGTAACCCTGCACAGAAAATCTAGATGTGCATATACTTGCAGGGTGGGAGAAATATATATTGTAAGCTGGAGATCGGATGATACTGTTAGTTAGATGGGAGTTTGAAACTTGGTGCAATAGTGTTGTGAATATACCTACAAGAATACCGATGGAGAGTAAGGTGGGACCCCTCGTAATTATACTGCCTAAATGGGTGGGGGTACACAGTTTGAGTGTATTTCTTGTTAGGTAACTTTGGCTGTCATCGTACCGATAATGATGGGCTCTGAGTTGCCACTATTGGAGAGATGGGCGCTGAATTGGGATCAAGATCATCTCTCAGAGTTGAATGTGGTTCTCGAGGTAAGAAAGGCTGGGGACCACTGACGAAGGGGATGGCTTCCAGTTATTGAGCAATTTATTACATCTCTATTCATGTATTTCAAAGGAAAAATCAGAGATAGTTTAACATTTTGAAGAGTATAATTTCTTTTTCACTTTTTACTTTTCAACTGTTTGAGTAAATAACTGTTATTTGCTTCAACACTTCCTTCCATTCAGCTTTGACTTTTTTTTAAAACTGACATTCATATATTTGTCAAAATGGACCAATTTCTCATCAAACATTTTTGTTTTATATCTAGTTTACATAGCACATGTGGGGGTCTGCAGATTTTGGGAAGCCGTCTGCCACACATTACCTAATGGGGGGGGGTTTACTTCATATGGAATTCCTGACTTGAATGAATCATTTATTTATATAGGGAGCTGTCCAGAATTTGTTTTCATATTATTTACAAGGATTTGTCAGATTTGTATATGTATTTCCCCATCAAATATTTGAATTGTTAATCACCTTGAAGGTGCTTTCCCGGGATGCTTATCCAGAATGCTGGTTGAGATGTGTTCATATGAGACATGGGAACATCTGGATCATCATGCACCACAAGTTGCCTCTACATAAGCCCCATTTATAGTGGATATTTTTGAGGCAAGGAAAGTTTTTATTAGACGGAGCAACACGACAAAACATCACTTATCACTTGGTCCAGTGTTATTCTCTGGGGCAGCTCAGATCTGCAATTATTTTCTCTCTTAAAATTCTTCTTTCTCCATATCGTCCCGCTAGGCTTCCTGCCCCAGGCCCCGATACGTCTTAGGTTACTTTCACACTAGCATCGTACGACGCACATCGCAATGCGTCGTTTTTGTCCATCACTGGACTCAGGGTCTGTGTTCCTCAGCCTTTGCGCCTATTACAAAGGAAAAACCTGCTGACAGATTCCTGTTAAGTCAAGATGCTTTTCACATCGGCTTCTTTTAACACATAGCAAGCAGCTAGCTCCGTGTGTTCATCAATTCATATAACTATAGCTATTATTATGGGGTTTGCTTTGGCAAAGTCATTTCATCAACAGTCAGAAGTCACATTTATTTCTGTGTTTCATGCTTCCAAATAGATGAATGAAAAAGTTATCAATTACCGTATATACTCGAGTATAAGCTGAGATTTTCAGCCCATTTTTTTGGGCTGAAAGTCCCCCTCTCGGCTTATACTCGAGTCATATACCCGGGTGTCAGCAGGGGAGGGAGAGCGGGGGCTGTGTAATTACACTTACCTGCTCCCAGCGCGGTCCCTGCAGTCCCTGGCTTCTCCGGCGCTGCAGATTCTTCCAGCACTGAGCGGTCACATGGCACCGCTCATTACAGAAATGAATAGGCAGCTCCACCCCCATAGGGGAGGAGCCGCATATTCATTGCTGTAAATGATCGGTGCCATGTGACCGCTCAATTACAGGAAGAAGCTGCAGCGCCGGAGAAGCCAGGGACTGCAGGGACCGCGCCGCAGCAGGTAAGGGGAGCGCAGCGCTATAATTACCTGCTCCTCGCTCCGGCTCCGTCTGCAGCGTCCTCTAGCAGTGACGCTCAGGTTAGAGGGCGCTGTGACGTAGTCAGTGCGCGCCCTCTGCTGAGCGTCAGTGCTGGAGACGGAGCCGCACGAGGAGCAGGTAATTATTGAAAGCGCCGGCGTCCTGAGAAGAGAGGTGAGTATGTGATTTTTTTTTTTTTTAATGGCAGCACCAGCAGCATTCTAAGGAGAACCTATGGGGCCATAAAGGTGCAGAGCATATATGGGGCACAGCATTATAAGGAGCATCTATGGGGCCATAAAGGTGCAGAGCATATATGGGGCACAGCATTATAAGGAGCACCTATGGGGCCATAAAGGTGCAGAGCATATATGGGGCACAGCATTATAAGGAGCACCTATGGGGCCATAAAGGTGCAGAGCATATATGGGGCACAGCATTATAAGGAGCACCTATGGGGCCATAAAGGTGCAGAGCATATATGGGGCACAGCATTATAAGGAGCACCTATGGGGCCATAAAGGTGCAGAGCATATATGGGGCACAGCATTATAAGGAGCATCTATGGGGCCATAAAGGTGCAGAGCATATATGGGGCACAGCATTATAAGGAGCACCTATGGGGCCATAAAGGTGCAGAGCATATATGGGGCACAGCATTCTAAGGAGCACCTATGGGGCCATAAAGGTGCAGAGCATAAATGGGGCACAGCATTATAAGGAGCACCTATGGGGCCATAAAGGTGCAGAGCATAAATGGGGCACAGCATTATAAGGAGCACCTATGGGGCCATAAAGGTGCAGAGCATATAAGGGGCACAGCATTATAAGGAGCATCTATGGGGCCATAAAGGTGCAGAGCATATATGGGGCACAGCATTCTAAGGAGCACCTATGGGGCCATAAAGGTGCAGAGCATAAATGGGGCACAGCATTATAAGGAGCACCTATGGGGCCATAAAGGTGCAGAGCATAAATGGGGCACAGCATTATAAGGAGCACCTATGGGGCCATAAAGGTGCAGAGCATATAAGGGGCACAGCATTATAAGGAGCATCTATGGGGCCATAAAGGTGCAGAGCATATATGGGGCACAGCATTATAAGGAGCACCTATGGGGCCATAAAGGTGCAGAGCATATATGGGGCACAGCATTATAAGGAGCACCTATGGGGCCATAAAGGTGCAGAGCATATATGGGGCACAGCATTATAAGGAGCATCTATGGGGCCATAAAGGTGCAGAGCATTTATGGGGCACAGCATTATAAGGAGCACCTATGGGGCCATAAAGGTGCAGAGCATATATGGGGCACAGCATTATAAGGAGCACCTATGGGGCCATAAAGGTGCAGAGCATATATGGGGCACAGCATTATAAGGAGCATCTATGGGGCCATAAAGGTGCAGAGCATATAAGGGGCACAGCATTATAAGGAGCACCTATGGGGCCGTAAAGGTGCAGAGCATATATTGGGGCACAGCATTATAAGGAGCACCTATGGGGCCATAAAGGTGCAGAGCATATAAGGGGCACAGCATTATAAGGAGCATCTATGGGGCCATAAAGGTGCAGAGCATATAAGGGGCACAGCATTATAAGGAGCACCTATGGGGCCATAAAGGTGCAGAGCATATATTGGGGCACAGCATTATAAGGAGCACCTATGGGGCCATAAAGGTGCAGAGCATATAAGGGGCACAGCATTATAAGGAGCATCTATGGGGCCATAAAGGTGCAGAGCATATATGGGGCACAGCATTATAAGGAGCATCTATGGGGCCATAAAGGTGCAGAGCATATATGGGGCACAGCATTATAAGGAGCACCTATGGGGCCATAAAGGTGCAGAGCATATATGGGGCACAGCATTATAAGGAGCATCTATGGGGCCATAAAGGTGCAGAGCATATATGGGGCACAGCATTATAAGGAGCACCTATGGGGCCATAAAGGTGCAGAGCATATATGGGGCACAGCATTATAAGGAGCATCTATGGGGCCATAAAGGTGCAGAGCATATAAGGGGCACAGCATTATAAGGAGCATCTATGGGGCCATAAAGGTGCAGAGCATATATGGGGCACAGCATTATAAGGAGCATCTATGGGGCCATAAAGGTGCAGAGCATATATGGGGCACAGCATTATAAGGAGCATCTATGGGGCCATAAAGGTGCAGAGCATATAAGGGGCACAGCATTATAAGGAGCACCTATGGGGCCATAATCAAAGGTGCAAAGCATATATGGCACAGCATTATAAGGAGCACCTATGGGGCCATAAAGGTGCAGAGCATATATGGGGCACAGCATTATAAGGAGCATCTATGGGGCCATAAAGGTGCAGAGCATATATGGCACAGCATTATAAGGAGCACCTATGGGGCCATAATCAAAGGTGCAGAGCATATATGGCACAGCATTATAAGGAGCAACTATGGGGCCATAATCAACGGTGCAGAGCATTCTATATAGCACAGTTGTATATGGAGCATCTATGGGGCAATAATGAACGGTATGGAGCATCTATTTTTATTTTTGAAATTCACCGGTAAATGCTGCATTTTCTACCCTAGGCTTATACTCGAGTCAATAAGTTTTCCCAGTTTTTTGTGGCAAAATTAGGGGGGTCGGCTTATACTCGGGTCGGCTTATACTCGAGTATATACGGTAATAGGGTGAGAACTCTGTGTACCTGATTTCGGTTCACAAAGAGCGCCTGCATTTTTGGTCTTGGTAACAATTATCTTTTATGAAACACATGTGGATTTCGTCAAATTTCCACTGTTGAATTTAATTGGCAGGTATAATTGGTATAATTAGACTAACTTCTAATAAATGGTTTTAAATGTACAAAATGATTTTACTTCACCACAGGAGGCATTACTTTGAGTTGCTTTTATCAGTTTTTTTAGATGCTGCTGTCAGCAATTGCTTTTGCAACAGGAAACAAGAGACAAAATTACAGCAAGTAAGACCTTAATTGCAGGAATAGCTGCAAAAAGGATAATTTCACAACCAATAAAATTAATAAGAGTAAAACATTAAGATACTGTATGTTTCTCATAGGAGTTTATTAGGGAAGGTTATTTATGGGTTAGTATAATGAATATCCTCTTTTGCTATAAACTTTGTATGTTACATTTAATGGCATATCGCATATATTATGCATGAATTTATAAAAATAAAACATTGGATAAATGGACCTTTAATATCACAGTGCTTGTGTGCTTGAAATACTGTGCAGCGTCACATGCAGAAAGGAAAATATTGTTTAACAACCATCTAACCTCATTGTCATTTCTCTCTATACTGTACTATGTACTATGCAAACAGCGTCTGCTGGTCCTCCTACGTGTTCTCCTTCTTGTTCCAGTGGCATCTGCTGCCACCATGTCAAAGATGAGTTATATTTGCTAGTGAATAATTTGGTAGAGATATTACTATCTGAGCCATTAAAAAATATTTAATTGGTCTCTTAATTTACTAAGGCCATGTTCACACAGTGCGTTTTTTACCGCGGAACCGCGGCGGTTTTGCCGCTGCGGTTCCGCAGCTGTTTTCCATGCAGGGTACAGTACACTGTACCCTATGGAAAACAGGACACACTGTGCACATGGTCCGGAAATTGTAAAAAAAAAGCCGCGCTGAATAGCTCCCGGAAAAAAGAAGGAGCATGTCAATTCTTCTTCCTGAACCGCAGCGGTTCTGCACCCATAGACCTCCATTGTGAGGTCAAAATCGCAGTAAAACCCGCAGATCAAAAATATATCTGCGGGTTTTACTGCGATTTGATGTGCAGAACCGCTGCAGCAGGAAGTGCGGGGGAGCGGGCGGAAGTGCGTGGGCGGAGTGTGGCTGCCCCCCGTGCTCCGATCCCGCCCCCCCGTGCTCCGATGCCCCCCCCCGTGCTCCGATGCCCCCCCCGTGCCCTAATCTCCCCCCCTTATACTTACCCGGCGTCCCGGTGTCCGTCCGGCCGTCTTCTCCCTGGGCGCCGCCATCTTGCAAAATGGCGGGCGCATGCGCAGTGCGCCCGCCGAATCTGCCGGCCGGCAGATTCGCTCCAAAGTGCATTTTGATCACTGAGATATAACCTATCTCAGTGATCAAAATAAAAAAATAGTAAATGACACCCCCCCCCCCACTTTGTCACCCCCATTGGTAGGGACAATAAAAAAATTAAGAATTTTTTTTTTTTTTTTTTCACTAAGGTTAGAATAGGGTTAGGGTTAGGGGTAGGGTTAGGGGTAGGGTTAGGGGTAGGGTTAGGGGTAGGGTTAGGGGTAGGGTTAGGGGTAGGGTTAGGGTTAGGGTTAGGGGTAGGGTTAGGGGTAGGGGTAGGGTTAGGGTTAGGGTTAGGGGTAGGGTTAGGGGTAGGGTTAGGGGTAGGGTTAGGGTTAGGGGTAGGGTTAGGGTTAGGGGTAGGGGTAGGGTTAGGGGTAGGGTTAGGGTATTTTCAGCCATTTTAGCCCTAAAAAGCTTCCTAGGAAACACACAGTAAAAAAAGGATAAAAAAACGCATCAAAAAACGCATCAAAAAACGCATCAAAAACGCATCAAAAAAGGACAAAAAAAGGACCTGCGTTTTCTGCCAAGAGCTGCAGTTTTTTAAAAAAACTGTCCTGAAAAAAAAAGGATGGAAATCCTGAACGTGTGAACATACCCTAAGTCAGATTTCCTTGCAGCATAAAATCTAAGTTGATGGAAGCCCAAAGTGTAGTACACCAGCGATGGACTGTGTGTAAAGATTCAAATCTCACATTTGTATTACATCATGGAAAGTATGGATTGTCCTTGTTGAGATCCATTTAGGCTCATCCATTTTTCATATGTTTTATATTTGTGATTCTCAAATATAAAACAGGTATCCATTAACGCAGGGGTTGGCAATTAATTTTTACACATGAAGACTGTGACTGTTGTGAAGGTAAGGACCAATAGACTAAAATTTATAGCATATTAATTATAATTATTTTACATTAATATTCTCACTAAATGTTCAGAAGAATTAAGTATGCTGGCATTCCCCCTATTTACCTTATGAGCCCGCATATAGCACCTCTAAATACAGTTTGAACCTCCACATAGCTTCCTACAGTATAGGACAAGGAAAGTCAGCTCACCACATTCAGATGCCCTCTGCTTAGACAGGGATCATCGCACTGAGCTGTCATAGTCTGGGATGTGATAGCTGCATTGTTTGCTTTTATACATTATGAGGCAATACATAGCCCCCTCTATAGAGTGTTAAACTCCTATATACAGTATGAGCCCCCACATAGCTGCCCTACATACAATATGAGACCTCATATAACTCCCATATACAGAATGAGCCCCATATATCCTATATATACAGGATAAGCCCCCACATAGCCTCCTATATACAGCGTAACTCCTCACATAACTTCCTATATCAAGTATGAGCCCCCCACATAGCCCCCTTTTATACAGTAGGAGCCTCCACATAGCCCCCTTTTATACAGTATGAGCCATCACATACCCCCTATACACATTATTAGCCTCCTGTATACAGTATGAGCCCCACATAGCCGCTCTATATACAATATGACACCTCACATAACTCCCTATATAGAGAATGAGCCCCACATATCCTCCTACATACAGTATAAGCCCTCACCTAGCTTCCTATAAACAGAATGAGCCCCAACATAGCCTCTTATCCACAGTATGAGCTCCCAAATAACCTTCTAAATTTAGAATGAGACCCCCATATAGTCATCTAAATACATGTAAACAAAATACAACACATACCTCGCTCCCATTCCCTGGCGATCTGCTTCTGTCTCTGTTGCACTTACTCTGCGTTTAGCAGACGCAATGCAATGACGTCATAGTCTTTGCTGTCTCACATGCTGATTGGTGGAAGAAGGAGCCAGCAACTGCATTTTCCCCCAATGTATTCACTGATATCTGCATTCTGAGGATGTGGCTAGTGGGGACATCGGGAAGCAGGCAACGGCATATGGGCGATGGCATGGTGATGTGGAAGGGAAGACGGGGCTGCCAGAGCTGCTGAAGTGCTGGGTCTGGAACTGCTGAGGCCGAACCTCCTGTTCCTGGGGGGAATGAGATTGCAGCCAGAGTGAGCCAGTAACCAGGGTGAAGGGGGCCTGGCTAGTCAGTGTGAGGTAAAACGGAAGTGGTTGTCTTGCAGAATGCTGATGAGGTACAGATGCTTAGAGGGGAGTGACAGGCCACGGCATGAAGGGCGGCATAGTGAGGGACTCACCGAAACCGGCAGGTGCGCAGACGAGAGTGCGATCGATGGAGCATCGCAGTACAAATGTCCAGGTGTCGGCTGATATCCGGAGAGGCGCACGCCGGGTAAAATATTGCAGCCCTTCAGGTCACAGCAGCTGCTCAAGGAGACCCACGCCGAGAGGAATCTTGTGGGGAGCTCTTCTCTCCTACTCCACAGATATATGGACAAGGGGCTCAGCGGATAGAACCGGAGACCGCCTGCTGCCGCCAGTAGAATCACCGTGTGCTAGGCGAGGATGCCAGCAGACATTACATCAAACACCGCCGGCATTCGGCGATCCACGGGGTCTTCAGAGTGACAAGCTAGAGAGCCACAATAAGTGAACTGTTAATCAGAGACTGTTAAACAACCGATTATTATATCTTTTTCTCATCTTTCAGGATACATCGGGGGCTTATCTACAGCATTCCAGAATGCTGTAGATAAGCCCCTGATGCCGGAGGGCTTAGCTCAACTTCCATTTTGGGGGTGACAGGTTCCCTTTAATGACTTGCCTGTAAGACCAAATAATTAAACCCAGACCGAAAATTTCCTCCCCCACTTAGGCTTAGTTCAGACGCAGCGTTTTTGAAGCTTTTTTCAACTTTAACATTGCTTTCAACCTCTATAAATGCATTCACTGGGAAATGTCATTGTAACATTTAACACCCCTAGCTGACCATGTGGTGTGTGACACATAAGCAGACCCATCTTGTTTCATTTATGAATTAGGGACTTTTAAAGTCACAGAGCCTATTTGTACTGGTGCATTAGGCAGCATTAATCTTCTTAAAGGGCCATTATTAAACTGTGGCTCTCCTAAGCTGTTGTAGCCCATGCTGTAAGTGGATGGGCTGCCAAGAATTATGACGCACCACAACACCGCTTTCATAAGATGACCAGCAGGGTCTCCTGAAAAAACCCACATACTGGATGGGCCCTGGAAAATCCACTTTACAATATTTATTTTGTACTCTCATACTCCTTTGTTTTACACATTGACAGCAATGCCAGCCCTGCTGCATAGTCAGTCATATGCACCCCATTATACCTTGGAACCCACATACTGGATGGGCCCATGAAAATCCACTTCACAATATGCATTTTGTACTCTCGTACTCCTTTGTTTTGCACATTGGTAGCACGGCCAGCCCTGCTGCATAGTCAGTTATATGCACCCCATTACGCCTTGGAACCCACATACTGGATGGGCAAAGATCGTACATTGCAAGATGGTGCACGTTAAATAAGGCATGGTTCCGAAAGTTTTTTTTTCTAATGTCAAAAAGTGCGATCTTCCTCTACTAAATCCATTTCTCAATGTTCAAATAAAAAATATCACATATCAAATCACACAGAGTTAAGGAGAACTGACTGCAAGGAAAAAAAAGGAAAGGAATTTTTATCTCTTCCACCAAAACTTGCTAACACTTCAGAGTTGTGGCTGATAAAAAATATCACCAATCAGTCCAAAAGTGAGTGAAACAGATTACTTTAAATCCTTGCAAGACTTTAAAGTTTACTAATGTGACACAAAATGATGTCTGTTTTCAGATAAGCTTTTGAGAATACCCAACACTGCAGTCTGAATGATGTGATTGGAGACAGGAGACTGTTAGTTCAGAAAAAAAAAATAAAAAGTTGTGTACCATGAAACCTCAACTGTTAAACCCTTTCTTGGTTTTCAAATGGTAATGGAATCCCAACAATATGTTGAGAGCAGGATGCACTACATTGAAGGACAATCAACTTTTTGTCTTTTTTAACCCCATCATGACCCAGCCTATTTTGACCTTAATGACCTGGCCGTTTTTTGCAATTCTGACCAGTGTCCCTTTATGAAGTAATAACTCAGGAAGGCTTCAACGGATCCTAGCGGTTCTGAGATTGTTTTTCGTGACATATTGGGCTTCATGTTAGTGGTAAATTTAGGTCAACAAATTCTGCATTTATTTGTGATAAAAACGGAAATTTGGCAAAAATTTTGAAAATTTCGCAATTTTCACATTTTGAATTTTTATTCTGTTAAACCAGAGAGTTATGTGACACAAAATAGTTAATAAATAACATTTCCCACATGTATACTTTACATCAGCACAATTTTGGAAACAAAATTTTTTTTTGCTAGGAAGTTATAAGGGTTAAAATTTGACCAGCGATTTCTCATTTTTACAACGAAATTTACAAAACCATTTTTTTAAGGGACCACTTCACCTGTGGGTGGACAGTTGGAGGGGTCTATATGGCTGAAAATACCAAAAAGTGACACCATTCTAAAAACTGCACCCCTCAAGGTGCTCAAAACCACATGCAAGAAGTTTATTAACCCTTCAAGTGCTTCACAGCAGCAGAAGCAACATGGAAGGAAGAAAAGAACATTTAACTTTTTAGTCACAAAAATGATCTTTTAGCAACAATTTTTTTATTTTTCAATGGTAAAAGGAGAAACTGAACCACGAAAGTTGTTGTCCAATTTGTCCTGAGTACACTGATACCTCATATGTGGGGGTAAACCACTGTTTGGGTGCATGGCAGGGCTTGGAAGGGAAGGAGCGCCATTTGACTTTTTGAATGAAAAATTGGCTCCAATCATTGGTGTCATCTTTAGCGGACACCATGTCACGTTTGGAGAGCCCCCGTGTGCCTAAAAATTGGAGCTCCCCAACAAGTGACCCCATTTTGGAAACTAGACGCCCCAAGGAACTTATCTAGATGCATAGTGAGCACTTTAAACCCTCAGGTGCTTCACAAATTGATCCGTAAAAATGAAAAAGTACTTTTTTTCACAAAAACATTATTTTAGCCTCAATTTTTTCATTTTCACATGGGCAACAGAATAAAATGGATACTAAAATTTGTTGGGCAATTTCTCCTGAGTACACTGATACCTCACATGTGGGGGTAAACCACTGTTTGGGCACATGGTAAGGCTCGGAAGGGAAGGAGCGCCATTTGACTTTTTGAATGAAAAATTATCTCCAATTGTTAGTGGACACCATGTTGCGTTTGGAGAGCCCCTGTGTGCCTAAACATTGGAGCTCCCCCACAAGTGACCCTATTTTGGAAACTAGACCCCCCAAGGAACTTATATAGATTCATATTGAGCACTTTAAACCCCCAGGTGCTTCACAGAAGTTTATAACGCAGAGCCATGAAAATAAAAAATAATTTTTCTTTCCTCAAAAATGATTTTTTAGCCTGGAATTTCCTATTTTGCCAAGGGTAATAGGAGAAATTGGAACCCAAATGTTGTTGTCCAGTTTGTCCTGAGTACGCTGATACCCCATATGTGGGGGTAAACCACTGTTTGGGCGCACGGCAGGGCTCGGAAGGGAAAGCATGCCATTTGGCTTTTTAAATGGAAAATTAGCTCCAATCATTAGCGGACACCATGTCAGGTTTGGAGAGCCCCTGTGTGCCTAAACATTGGAGCTCCCCCACAAATGACCCCATTTTGGAAACTGGACCCCCCAAGGAACTTATCTAGATGCCTAGTGAGCACTTTAAACCCTTAGGTGCTTCGCAAATTGATCCGTAAATATGAAAAAGTCCTTTTTTTTCACAAAAAATTTATTTCCGCCTCAATTTTTTCATTTTCACATGGGCAATAGGACAAAATGGATCCTAAAATGTGTTGGGCAATTTCTCCCGAGTACGCCGATACTTCATATGTGGGGGTAAACCACTGTTTGGGCACATGGCAGGGCTCGGAAGGGAAGGCGTGCCATTTGACTTTTTGAATGGAAAATTAACTCCAATTGTTAGTGGACACCATGTTGCGTTTGGAGAGCCCCTGTGTGCCTAAACATTGGAGCTCCCCCACAAGTGACCCTATTTTGGAAACTAGACCCCCCATTGAACTTATATAGATGCATATTGAGCACTTTAAACCCCCAGGTGCTTCACAGAAGTTTATAACGCAGAGCCATGAAAATAAAAAATAATTTTTCTTTCCTCAAAAATCATTGTTTAGCCTGGAATTTCCTATTTTGCCAAGGGTAATAGGAGAAATTGGAACCCAAATGTCGTTGTCCAGTTTGTCCTGAGTACGCTGATACCCCATATGTGGGGGTAAACCACTGTTTGGGCGCACGGCAGGGCTCGGAAGGGAAGGCATGCCATTTGGCTTTTTAAATGGAAAATTAGCTCCAATCATTAGCGGACACCATGTCACGTTTGGAGAGCCCCTGTGTGCCTAAACATTGGAGCTCCCCCACAAATGACCCAATTTTGGAAACTGGGCCCCCCAAGGAACTTATCTAGATGCCTAGTGAGCACTTTAAACCCTTAGGTGCTTCACAAATTGATCCGTAAATATGAAAAAGTACTTTTTTTTCACAAAAAATTTATTTCCGCCTCAATTTTTTCATTTTCACATGGACAATAGGATAAAATGGATCCTAAAATGTGTTGGGCAATTTCTCCCGAGTACGCCAATACCTCATATGTGGGGGTAAACCACTGTTTGGGCACATGGCAGGGCTCGGAAGGGATGGTGCGCCATTTGACTTTTTGAATGGAAAATTAGCTCCAATTGTTAGTGGACACCATGTTGCATTTGGAGAGCCCCTGTGTGCCTAAACATTGGAGCTCCCCCACAAGTGACCCTATTTTGGAAACTAGACACCCCAAGGAACTTATCTAGATATGTGGTGAGCACTTTGAACCCCCAAGTGCTTCGCAGACGATTACAACGCAGAGCCGTGAAAATAAAAAATCTTTTTTCTTTCCTCAAAAATGATGTTTTAGCAAGCAATTTTTTATTTTCACAAGGGTAACAGGAGAAATTGGATCACAGTAATTGTTGCGCAGTTTGTCCTGATTACGCTGGTACCCCATATGTGGGGGTAAACCACTGTTTGGGCACACGTCGGGGCTCGGAAGTGAGGGAGCACCGCTTGACTTTTTTAATACAAGATTGGCTGGAATCAATGGTGGCGCCATGTTGCGTTTGGAGACCCCTGATGTGCCTAAACAGTGGAAACCCCTCAATTCTAACTCCAACACTAACCCCAACACACCACTAACCCTAATCCCAACTGTAGCCATAACCCTAATCCCAACCCTAACCACAACCCTAATTCCTACCCTAACCCTAACGCACCATTTTTGAAAAATCCGCGGGTAAAAGGCACTGCATTTTACCTGCGGATTTACCGCGGATTTCCTGTGTTTTTTGTGTGGATTTCACCTGCGGATTCCTATTGAGGAACAGGTGCAAAACGCTGCGGAATCCGCACAAAGAATTGACATGCTGCGGAAAATAAAACGCAGCGTTTCCGAGCGTTATTTTCCGCACTATGGGCACAGCGGATTTGGTTTTCCATAGGTTTACATGGTACTGTAAACCTGATGGAACACTGCTGCCAATCCGCTGCGGATCCACAGCCAAATCTGCACCGTGTGCATATAGCCTAATTCTAAAGGTATGTGCACACGCTGCGGAAAATGCTGCGGATCCGCAGCAGTTTCCCATGAGTTTACAGTTCAATGTAAACCTATGGGAAACAAAAATCGCTGTACACATGCTGCAGAAAAACTGCACGGAAACACAGCGGTTTACATTCCGCAGCATGTCACTTCTTTCTGCGGATTCCACAGCGGTTTTACAACTGCTCCAATAGAAAATCGCAGTTGTAAAACCGCAGTGAAATGCGCAGAAAAACCACGGTAAATCTGCCATAAATCTGCAGCGGGTTAGCACTGCAGATTTATCAAATCCGCTGCGGAAAAATCTGCAGAGGACCAGAATACGTGTGCACATACCGATCCCTAACCCTAACCCTAACCCTAGTTCTAACCCCAACCTTAGTGGAAAAAAAAAATTCTTTATTTTATTATTGTCCCTACCTATGGGGGTGACAAAGGGGGGGGGGGGGTCATTTACTATTTTTTTTATTTTGATCACTGTGATAGGTTTTATCACAGTGATCAAAATGCACATTGGAACGAATCTGCCGGCGGATCATACTGCGCATGCGCCCACAATTTTGGATGATGGCAGCGCCCATGGAGAAGACGGACCGACCCGGGGAGGATCGGTAAGTATGATCGGGTGGAGGGGAGAACGGGGGGTGGATCGGAGCATGGGGGGGTGGATCGGAGCGCCGGGGGGTGGATCGGAGCACGGGGGGTGGATTGGAGCACGGGGGGTGGATCGGAGCGCGGGGAGGTGGATTGGAGTGCACGGGGGGTGGATCGGAGCATGGGGGGGTGGATCGGAGCACAGGGGGGATGGATCGGAGCACGGGGGGTGGATCGGAGCATGGGGGTGGATTGGAGCATGGGGGGGTGGATTGGAGCACGGGGGGGTGGATCGGAGTGCAGGGGGGGGTGGATTGGAGCACGCAGGTGGGATTGGAGCACGGGGGGAGCGGACAAGAACACGGGGGGAGCGGACAGGAGGACAGAGGGGAGCGGAGAAGTGTGCAGGACTGATCGGAGGACTGGGGGGGCGATCGGTGGGGTGGGGTGGGGGGCAGACCAGTGTTTCCAGCCATGGCCGATGATATTGCAGCATCGGCCATGGCTGGATTGTAATATTTCACCAGTTTTAATAGGTGAAATATTACAAATCGCTCCGATTGGCAGTTTCACTTTCAACAGCCAATCAGAGCGATCGTAGTCACGGGGGGGGGGGTGAAGCCACCCCCCCGGGCTGTACTACCACTCCCCCTGTCCCTGCAGATCGGCTGAAATTGGAGTTAACCCTTTCACCGGATCTGCAGGGACGCGATCTTTCCATGACGCCACATAGGCGTCATGGGTCAGGAAGGGGTTAATGGTATGATGGTTCCCTCTTTGCAGAATATTTACAGGATAATTTGGCAATTTTGTTTGCAAAGTTTTTAACACTAAGGTTCAGATACGGCTTTAAAGAAGGCTAATACTTGCAATATAGTGCAATTTTATTTCAAAGTACAAAATTCAAAGATTGAATAGTATGAGTGCGTACACTTTTGTATATGTTAACATACAAAGGTTAAGTACATATTTGGATTAAATACATATAATGATTAAGTATATATAAAGATTAACTATTTACAATATACTTACATCATCACCAAGAGGCTTTTAATCATCATTCGTCAGGAATATCAGAGAAGCAACACCAAGACAGAGAACACCACAAGGATTTAGATAAAACCACCACAGGCAGAGGTTCAGTAAACTTTTATGTTTTACAATGCCAGACACATAGAAGCTTAGAACTGTTTGTGAAGTGAATAAACAAACATTTCTCAAGATTGTGACACTATGAGCATTGTCTGTCACATCTGTAAATGTTTTACAAGAAATGAAGCTATATGATTGTCTGAATGCATTCGGTATATTTCAATCTGGAATCAAAATCACCATTTGTATATTCGCACTACACTATTAACAGCAATCATATCTATATTCAGCCTTTCTAGAAAAACTTAAGCTTAACCCATTGAGTACTCTAGATAATCATGACAATCTTCTTAAGGGGTGTCAAACTGCATTCCTCGAGGGCCGCAAACAGGTCATGTTTTCAGGATTTCCTTGTATTGCACAGGTGATAATTTAATCACCTGCACAGAATGATTCCAGCACCTTGTGTAATGCAAAGGAAATCTTGAAAACACGCATGGTCTGAGGCCCTCGAGGAATGCAGTTTGACACAACCTGATCTTCTTGACCAGTATCTATAGGTAAGTAATGTTAAAAATAGTTGCTACTATGTATTCCGGAAATAAAAGTGAGAACTGCAAGAATGTGAAGATGTTCTAAAAAAATAACTGTGACCATGCTCAATTTTCCATAACTGTTCCGTTCGGCTGTGTAGCAAATATTGGAGACACAATAAATGATCTGACATTCTTTCAAATAATTACTTTACAGATAAAAAGAGCATTTATCATTATTCCTGTTTATTATCCTAGAAAGAAAGAAGGAACATGCAGTCTCCCTCATACAAGTTATCTTAGCCAAAATTGATTAAGTCCCCTGCATCTACAAGCATTCACCCATCACTTTTTTTGTATTGAACTCTTACCATTTGATGCAGCCAAAGTTATGGCTCTCAAAGAGAGAAACTAATATAGTGGACAAAGAAATATTTGTAATGAACTATTGAGCCAAACTAACAGCATTGCTTTATCAAATTTTTATGAAGTGTATTGTGTCCAATGTGAGCAACCAGGCAACACAAAAGGGCGCTTTTCAATTGAGCTCTTTAAGGTACACAAATGTTATGACGTCTTTGCCAACAAGGATGTGGTTTCACCAATGGGGGCACCTTTTTTAAAAATATACCATTGCCATGACAGCCCCCTTGCCCAAAATTCACCAGCCTATAACAGTACAGAGCACATTAACCCTGGTCATGTAGTCGGAGATAAGGAAGAGACATTGCAGGAAACCGAGTTAGGAAGCAGGCCCAATGTAGGGGTGTGGGTCTTTGAGACTTAGGAAGTAGGCCCAGTTTAGGGGTGTGGGTCTCTGAAACTTGTAATAGAGTGCGTGGCCTGACAAGCATTTGCCCATGGGGGGAAAATTTATTAAAAATATTTCATGGGTATCATAGACACCCTTGCCCTAAAATTGGACTGCCTGTAGCAGCACAGAAGATGTTAAGACTGGTGATCTTGTGGTGGAGAATGAGGAGACGTAAGGATAAATCATAAAGAAATAAAACAAATATATAAAAAATGTGAATCCACCGATGAAAGTAAATAACAAAAGGGAGGGGTGAACATAGGTTCATAGATTTGAAGCCAGAATGTGTCCAACGAGATATATTTGTCCGTAGCAACAGCTCAGAGACAGGGCTATAAATAAAAATATAATATAAAAGCCTTTCAATTATTTTCTTATTGTAGAGGTATACAATACCTCATTAGAGGACTGTCCAGAGATAGGGAAAATGGAAAATATAAGAATAAATGGGAACAATAGACAAACATCTCTTTTTTATGACATTTCCCCCTGTGGGAGTAACAATTGTATTGGTTTCCAATTAGTAACATGCATCATAAAAACACCCTTGCACAAAAAAAATTGTGACTTTGGCATTACGGAATCCGTTTGCCCTGGTGTTCTACTGGTTGTGGATGATGAGGGTGAGGATAAGGAGGAGGATAACAACAAACAGACCAAATCTGGAAGCGTATACCCATGTGTGGTTGTGAAGAGGTGCATGAGAATACAGCTCCCCAAAAAAAGAGAATGTATTAGAGGTTATATTTCGCTGTTTTCACTTGGTAGTGTACAGAAGTGTTTCCCAATCCAGCTGTTGTTCATTTTTATAAGAGTCAACCTGTCAGCATTTTCAGTTGACAGGCGGATGCGCTTATCTGTTATAATTGCACCAGTGGCACTAAAAACTCACTCGGACAGAACGCTAGCAGCAGGGCAGGCCAGGACCTCCAAGGCATAGAGAGCCAGTTCATGGCTCGTGCCCAGCTTGGATACCCAATAATTAAAAGGCACAGAGGAATCCCAGAGGACATTTGTACGATCTGCAAGGTACAGCAACTTCCCAAACATTGCACTTCTTGTGACAGCACCCCTTGCCTCTGTCCAGCACGATGGGAGGGTCTGAGAAAACTGTCCCAGAACTTTGCCATTGTTCCCCTGCCTGAGCTGGATTGTACTTCTGTCTCTCTCGCTTGGACTCCTTGGTTATGCAACAAACCCTGACGTCTGCTGCCAGCGTTCTCACATGGGAATTTTCTAAGTAATTCAGCTACAATGGTCCCCTGGTACTGCAACATATTAGTACACCTCTCTGCCTCTGGCAGAAGAAATTGAAAGTTTTCCTTGTAGTGTAGGTCTAGAGGTGTCACCAACCAGTAATGTGTGTCACAAAAATTTTTTATAATGCAAGGGTGACAGGAAACGCAGCGCAACATAAAGACAGCCATGCGTGCCAGACTGCTAACAGGCAAGACTTCCATGTGCTCACCAACAGAACGATTGACCATGCTGTACTTCTCCTTCTCATCCTCATCCTTCTCCTCCCTGTACTCAGGCCATGCCTGCTGAAAAGACGGTATGACAGCTGTGCTTGTAGTACTGTCTATAGCACATGAAAGTAGCTCCTGTTCTTCTGCTTCCTCCTCCTCCTCATTGCCTAACAATTCACGTTGGGAAGACATGAGGCTGGGCTGAGTGTAATCCCCCTGTATGGTTCCTTGATCCATGTCCTCATGCTCTGCCTGCTATGCATCCTCTTTAATTGTGAGGAGAGAGTTTTTCAGAATGCTGAGAAGCGGGATGGTGATGCTTATTATGGCATCATTACCGCTCACCATCTTGGTGCAGTCCTCAAATGTTTGTAGGATGGCACATATGTCTGACATCCAAGTCCACTCCTGAGGTCTTATGTGTGGAGTTTGAACTGAATATCAACGGCCTTGTTAATGTTGGTAAACAACAACTGCCCTCTTCTGCTCACAAATTCTTTCCAACATATGCAGCGTAGAGTTCCAGCGCATGGGGACATCATACACCAGTCGGTGGCTGGAAGCTGCAAATGCTGCTGAAGCATGGCAAGCGTGGCTAAAGCTGTAGCTGACTTTGTAAAATAGGCAGACAGATGGCGTACTTTCACTAGCAGATCCGGCAGCTCCGGGTAGCTTTTCAAAAAATGTTGAGCCACGAGGTTAAGCACATGGGCCAAGCAAGGCACGTGTGTGATCTCACCTTGCCTCAGAGCTGCCACCAGGTTCTGGACATTGTCACACATGACCATGCCTGGCTGTAGGTTCAGCGGTGTCATCCAAATATCTGACTGCTCTTTCAGCTCTGTCCACAACTCTTCAGCATTGTGCGGTTTGTCACCTATGCAGATTAGCTTCAGCACAGCCTGTTGCTGCTTGGCTGAGGCAGTGCTGCAGTGCTTCCAGCTTCTGACTGATGTGTTGATTTCAGAGATGGAAGCTGAAGAGGAGGAGGAAGAGGAGGTGCAGGAGGTGTAGACTGTGGGGGCAACCCTGATTGACATAGGGCCCGCAATACTCAGTGTGGGGAGGATGTGTTCCATCCCAAGGTCCGACTGGGTCCCGGCTTCCACTATGTTAACCCAGTGTGCCATCAGTGAGATGTACCGTCCCTGCCCACAAGCACTTGTCCCCCTGTCCGTGGTTAGGTGGACTTTCCCAGTAACAGCATTGTTGAGGGCACAGGTAATGTTGTGGGACACATGCTGGTGTAATGCCGGTATGGCACACCGGGAGAAATAGTGGCAAGTGGGAACTGAGTACCTTGGGACAGCAGCCGCCATCAGGTTGCGGAACGAGCCTAAAAGGCAAAATTTCGAGCACAAGCAGAAGAGAAATGTTAGAATTTAGGACTGTGGCCTGTGGGGCATTGGCTGGGTTTTTCTGCTTGTTTTCCAATGACTGGAGTATAGTCAACTGAAGGCTGTGCTGGGACAAGGACGTTGACTGGCTTGATGATGGTGCTGCTTGACTGTGGGCAACAACAGGTCCAGGGCTAGAGGCATCTTCACATGCACGGTGGACTGGGGATTTGCTTCTATGCAAAGCAGTGGAAGAAGCAGTGGTGTCCCCTGCAGACAGTGTTCCTGGAGCCTGGGGGTTGGCCCACAAAGTCAGGTGCTTTGCTACCATGTGCCTGATCATGCTCGTGGTGGTCAGGCTGGTAGTTTTGCTACCCCTGCCGATGCGGGCATAACAGGTGCTGCAAATGGCCTGTTTGGGGTTATCGGCAGAATCTTTTAAAAAATAACTAGACTCGGGAAGATCTCACAGTTGGAATGGCAACTTCCTTCATGTTGGTGTTATGGGAAACGGATGCACGCCTTCTGTCTGTGGCCACCACACTGCTTCCGGCCTGTTGGAGTTATATGCCTCCTTCCCCATGTGTGCTGCTGTCCTCGCTCTGCATGTCCTCCTGCCAGGTTGGGTCAGTCACTATGTCATCCACCTACTCGTCTTCCCCATCCGCACCCTGCTCTTCCTCCTGACTTTCTGGCATTTGTGTGTCATTATTGTCCACCTCTTGTAACACTTTCTCACCATCACCTTCGTGTGACTGTGGCTGGTCAAAGCTTTTGACATCGCTACATGCGATCTCATCTGGCCCCACTTCAAGTTGACCGGCTGAGAGTCCGGAATCTTGAAAGAGAAAACTGAACAGCTCTTCAGAGTGTCCAAGTGTGGGATCAGTTGTCTCAGGGCACTCGGCATGGTGGGAGGAAGGAGGATCAGGGTGAGGAATATCCGGTCCACACTCACGGCTACTCAGACTTGACCGTGTGGAAGACATGGTGGTGGTGGTGGCTAAGTGACTGGAAGCATTATCCGCTATCCAACCAACAACCGTTTCACACTACTCTGTCTTCAATAGTCGTGTGCTGCGATCCCATAGAAACTGGGACAGGAAGGTCGAGCGAGAAGATGTGGGTCTTTATTGTGGCACACTTTCAGCTTGGCCATGGCCTCGTCCTCTGCATGCACCATCAGCATCACGTCCACTTCCCCATCCCTTGCCCCTTGACTTGCTTATTTTAAATGGAGTACTGAACTATTTCCAAAGCTCAACATAAATGTAGTTATTTGGAGTTAAATTATATCTGATCAATATGCCTTCTAAAGTACGATTTTTCCTCCACAGCCACAACAGGCCCCAGACACAGATAACAGACTGTATATTTTTTTTCTCTTGTATGTGAAATTTGGCAATAAAAATAAAAAATGAGTACAACAAGGCTAGCAGACAGAACTATGAACCTTATGCCTGCGAAGCTACGATTTTTCCACCACAGATACAACAGGCCTCAGCCTGACATTACAGACTGTATTAAATTGTTTTTGGGTTTTGGAGAATTTAACGAAAAAAAATTGACCAAGGCTAGCACACAGAACTATGCTACGTATGCCTGTGGAAATATGATTTTTCAAAAACAGATACACCAGGACTCAGCCTGACTTAACAGACTGTATTAATGTGTTTTTTGCTTTTTGGTGAACTTATCAAAAAAAATTTAACAAGGATAGCACACAGAACTATGCTACGATTTTTCAAACACAGAAACACCAGCCCTCAGTTTGACATAACATACTATATTACATTTTTTTTGGCTTTTGGGTGAATTTAAAAAAAAAGAGTGGCACAAGGCTAGCACACAGAACTACACTGTGTGCAGAATTATTAGGCAAGTTGTATTTTAGAGGATTATTTTTATTATTGATCAACAACTATGTTCTCAATCAACCCAAAAGACTCATAAATATCAAAGCTTAATATTTATGGAAGTTGGAGTGCTTTTTTTTAGATTTGGCTATCTTAGGAGGATATCTGTTTGTGCAGGTAACTATTGCTGTGCAGAATTATTTGGCAACTTAATTAAAACCAAATATATTCTCATCTCACTTGTTTCTTTTCACCAGGTAACCCAAGGTAACTGCACAAAATTTAGAAATAAACATTTCTGACATGCAAAAACAAAACCCCCCAAAATTAGTGACCAATGTAGTCACCTTTCTTTATGATGACACTCAACAGCCTTCCATGCATATATTCTGTCAGTTGCTTGATCTGTTTATGACCAACATTGCGTGCAGCAGCCACCAAAGCCTTCCAGACACTTTTCCGGGAGGTGGACTGTTTTCCCTCCCTGTAGATCTCACATTTTATGAGGGACCACAGGTTCTCTATGGGGTTCAGATCAGGTGAACAAAGGGGCCATGTCATTGTTTTTTCTTCTTTGCGACCTTTACTGACCAACCACGCTGTGGAATAGTTGGAGGCATGTGATGGAGCATTGTCCTGCATGAAAATCATGTTTTTCTTGAACGATACCGACTTCTTCCTGTACCACTGCTTGAAGAAGTTGTCTTCCAGAAACTGGCAGTAGGTCTGGGAGTTGAGCTTCATTCCATCCTCAACCCGAAAAGGTCCCACAAGTTCACCTTTGATGATACCAGCCCATACCAGTACCCCACCTCCACCTTGCTGGCATCTGAGTAGGAGTAGAGCTCTCTGCCCTTTACTGATCCACCCTCTGTCCCATCCATCTGGCCCATTAACAGTCACTCTCAATTCATCAGTCCATAAAACCTTTGAAAAGTCAGTCTTAAGATATTTCTTGGCCCAGTCTTGACGTTTTATCTTATGTTTCTTGTTCAAAGGTGGTCGTTTTTCAGCCTTTGTTACCTTGGCCATGTCCCTGAGTATAGCACACCTTGTGCTTTTTGTTACTCCAGTAACGTTACAGGTCTGAAATATGGCAAAACTGGTGGCAAATGGCATCTTGGCAGCTTCATGCTTGATTTTCCTCAATTCATGGGCAGTTATTTTGCGCCTTTTTTGCCCAACACGCTTCTTGCAACCCTGTTGGCTATTTGCCATAAAATGCTTGATTTTTCGGTGATCATGCTTCAAAAGTTTGGCAATTTCAAGACTGCTGCATCCCTCTGCAAGACATCTCACAATTTTGGACTGTTCAGAACCCGTCAAATCTCTCTTCTGACCCATTTTGCCAAAGGAAAGGAAGTTGCCTAATAATTAAGCACACCTTATATAGGGTTTTGATGTCATTAGACAACACCCCTCCTCATTACAGAGATGCACATCACCTGATTTACTTAATTGGTAGTTGGCTCTCAAGCCTGAACAGCTTGGAGTAGGACAACATGTATAAAAAGTATAATGTAATAAAAATACAACTTGCCTAATAATTCTGCACACAGTGTATGCTACGTATGCCGGCGGAAATACAATTTTTTAAAAACAGAAACACCAGCCCTCAGCCTGACATAACAGATTGTATTAAAAAATTTTTTGCTTCTGGATGCATTTATAAAAAAAAAAAAAAAGAGTAGAGCAAGGCTAGCACACAGAACTATGCTACGTATGCCTGCAAAACTGTAATTTTTAAACAGATACACCAGGCCTCAGTCTGACATAACAGACTGTATACATTTTTTTAGAGTGAATTTTTGAAAAAAAAAAAAACACTGCAGCTAGGTATATAGTAAATAAGAAGCAACAGACAGTTATGGAGCTTTTGGAAGGATGCAGTGGGAGCAATGGACGCACATACAGTGCCTGCAGGGCTTGCACTGATGTGGATATGCTGGGCCCTGCCTACCTAGCGCTGCAATCTCGGGATCCACGAGTGGTGGACTGAACAGTTGCAGACCTACACGAACTATTAAAACCACGATTCTGACCCTATCTCGGCAGCAGCTCTCCCTTCACTTGCTGAATCCAGAGCTGAATGCGGCGAGCAGGGCGGCACCAGGTCTCTTATACTCGAGATGATGCTGTGCGGCCAAGCCAATCACTGTACGACCAAAACAAAGATGGCTGCGGCGTTTCATGGCCTGGCAGACAATCCCTGCACCGTGATTGGGTCTCTAAAGTCTGCCAAAAATGCTGGGTGTTGAAACCCGTTCCCGCAGAGTAATCCCGGAAATGCTCGGTGCTCGAGTACGCCGAGCATAGCGATACTTGGGCGAGTACCGAAAATTGGCAAGCGCGTTCGCTCATCACGAGTCAGGTTCCCTTTAATGATATGGCTAAAACAAATCAGAGTAACCGAGGATAACTATATTTACCTTCAGATTTCTTCAATACTCTCCAGGTTATCTTGTGTTATTGTTGTTAAATTAGAAACTCTAATGCCAAACATATTTCCATGATAAAGAGTTGAGTAAAATCATTAATCTTTACGATTTTTTGCATGCAAGTTGGCACTCATTTTGTGTAATCTGCTCTAAAAGGCTTCTATTTTGTGCCAAACCTTTCTACTTATAAAGATTAGGCAGTGGGCATTTAGGAAAAAAAGATGTTTAAGCAATTCCTGAAGACTGATGAAAGACAGACATGTCGTCCTAAGCAGTATATGCCTACAAGCAGTATAGTATCATCATTAATTATAGTAATATTTATTTGATTACAATTATTCTATGCAGAGGCAGCATATAACACTGCAATTTATGCAGACAGACTCTGCAATAATAAAGCAAAAATAATAATATATACAGTATGTCATATAAAGAGAACAAATATAGCTTGTATGAACCTTAGGTGTATATGCACAAGACCTCTTTTAGATGCTGGCATTTGGTTCAGATTTTCAAGCAGAAGAAGCTTCAGGAAAACGCCAATTGTGTTTTCTTTCCCCAAGCATCTTCAGACTTTTTTTTACTGTAGCTTTGTCGTTGTCGTTTTCTTTTTTTTTTTATTGTATGTTTTCATTATATAGATAGCGAGCGGCTTCGAAGTGGCAGATTCCAGAAGAATGGTCAGGTCACTTCTTTTAGCCGCTTCACTGCATTTCAATCCTAAAATGGTTAAAAAAGGCTCAAAAAGGCTGATTATATACACAGCAAGACAATTTGACATTGTTGTACACATGCTCATTCTTTTTAGCATTTTTCAGCACTTTCACCAGTTTGAGCAGGTTAGTCCCTTCATGATATTTGATATATATTTACGTCATATGTCGTGTGTCCTGACTTTGAAGCAGGCTCTAGTGATGAGCCCGCACCTCTCCCTGCACATGTCAGCTGATTTAATCAGCTGTCATGTGTTTTCACAGTGGAGCTCTATCTGCGGCTGTTAATCAGTTAAATCCCGCTGTCAATCACAGACACAAGGATTTAACACTTGCCAGCCGGAAGCATATCACAAATCCTGCCCATTGTTGCCTCGGTCATGTGATTGATGGGTGCTGATGGGTTGTCATGATGGCTGGGGGGTCTGCAGAACTGTTTGCAGTTTTGTTTTAATTTTCATTCTTTCATTTGTAATCTTCCTTGTAGAGCCTGTCATCTTGAATGTCCTGTGAATGCCAGCTCATGGCTGCTATGTGTAGCACAGGAGACCAAACAATCACAGCATCAAGTCTCTTAAGGGAACTATTAAAGACAGTAAAAAGTGAAAAAAAAAGTTTCTAAGCACAATTTTTTTTTAAAAACACAAAAGTTCACATCACCCCCCTTTTGCCCCACTTAAAATAAAACAATACAAAAATACACTTATTTGGTATCGTGCATTCAGAAATGTCTGATCTATAAAAAAAATTTTAATAATTAATCTGATCGATACACGGCATAATGGTAAAAAAATCGAAATGCTAGAATTACCTTTTTTTTACTGCGGTAACATTGCAATAAAATGCAATAACAGGCGATCAAAACATTACAATGCACCCCAAAATAAAATAAAAAAATAACCATCACTCATCCCCAGATCCCAAAAAAATGACAGCGCTACTGATTTCGGAAAATGGCAGCAATCGCAAAAAAGTTTTTGATGCATTTTTTTTTCTCCAATAACATAAAAAATAAACTGTAAATGTTTGTTATCTGCATACTTGTACTGCAATTTCACCACACTTGGAATTTTGTTCCTGTTTTCCAGTACACTATATGGTAAAATCAATGGTGTCATTGAAAAGTACAACTCACCTCACAAAAAACTAACACTCATGTGGATATCCTTCTATATTATTTCAAAACACTTTTTTTCGGTGATTACTTTGTATCTCCGTTCATACTGCACCCACACACACAAATGATGCACCATTTGAAAGATAAAATTGCCCCCTTCAGCAAGAAAATAGCCAAACAAACCACGCATCCACGATGTTATCACAAAATACATTTTAAACATTAAATTTCATAAAACTGCAGTAAGGAAAAATCACCTGCAGGTGGCACCACACTACCCCAAAGCACAATACCACAAAGCTGAATCTAATCTTAACATTAGAATCTTAACATTTGGCTTGGGGCTTTTCAGCTTGCCGAACTCTTTGACCAGCTGATTTCAGACAGGTACATATTTCAGGCAAGTAAATATTTGCTACATATGTGGAAGTAGAATAAAAGTAAAACTTTACCCATTTTAAGATTTCAGCTTTAAAACTGAAGATATAAATGAATGTGGCCTAAAAGGGACCGGACAGGTTCTGAACCATCAGATTTTTTTTTACTGCAGATAGATGGCAGTGCTGCTGTGGAGGGGAAAAAATCCTGCTGCCCCTGTTCCTTTGCAAGCTCCTGACAATCAGACCCCTTCAGATCAGTAAGTAAAATACCATTATGTGTAATGTTGGGGGATCTCCTTTAGGCTGGAGTCACACACAACGTATAAAATATCGGTCCGTTTTACATGGACGAGAATCGCAGAAATGCTCCCTGAATAGTGATCCGTATGTCATCTATGTGCAGTGCGAGGATACGCTTTTCTTGCATGTAAGCATCCGTGTGACATCCGTATGACATCCGTATGGTGAGATTTTCTCGCTGGCTTATATATATATACATGCGCCCTCTGCTGGATGTCCTTATATGAACTCGAGCGTGGGAAAATATTCAGAAAAGTTCCCAGGCTCAAGTTCATATGAGGACATCCAGCAGAGGGCGCATCACCGCAACTCGAGGTAACTACAGGTCATTCACCTACATTCATTCGCCGGGTTTTTACAGGCACGGGCGGCTGCATTAGCAGGCTTCTGCTTGTAAAATTAGTTAACCCTTTCAGATGTACTTACAGCATGGGACGAGACTGATCATCGGAAGGTATGGAATATTGTTGTTTTTTTTTTACATTTGTTACAGGTGACAAGGGTCTTCTGGTGGGTTACCAATATAATAAAATATTACAACAACCTGTGTATTTATTTCATTAAAATACTTTGTAATGATGTGTGTGTGTTTTTTTAACCATTTCATACTATTGGATTAATAATGGATAGGTGTCATAATTGACGCCTCTCCATTATTAATCTGGCTTAATGTCACCTTACAATAGCAAGGTGACATTAACCCTTCATTACCCCATATCCCATCGCTACACGGGAGTGGGAAGAGAGTGGCCAAGTGCCAGAATAGGCGCATCTTCCAGATGTGCCTTTTCTGGGGTGGCTGGGGGCAGATGTTTTTAGCCAGGGGGGCCAATAACCATGGACCCTCTCCAGGCTATTAATATCTACCCTCAGTCACTGGCTTACCACTCTGGTGGAGAAAATTGCGAGGGGGCCCACGTCAATTTTTTCCGCAATTTAACCCTTTCATTTAATAGCTAGAGCGCCCAAGTTTTGCACATACACACTACTAACATTAGTATTGTGGAATATGCAAAAAAAAAATGGATATGAGATGGTTTACTGTATGTAAACCATTCCTCCCAAAAATTTGTGCAAAAAGACAATATTCTATAAAATAAATATATTATTGATGAAATAATAATTTTAAAATATATATAAAATAATAAATTAACAGCTGATAGAAGCACATATGATCATTAATGATACAGGTATAGGAAAATACAAAAATTCATAATATAATATACCATGCTAGGCAATGCAAGAAAATATCAAAATATAAATAGCAGACAAAAAGAACCCCGAGAAAAATATATACTAAAAAATAGTGACAATATAGAATACCGTATATACTCGAGTATAAGCCGAGATTTTCAGCCCATTTTTTTGGGCTGAAAGTCCCCCTCTCGGCTTATACTCGAGTCATATACCGGGGGTTGGCAGGTGAGGGGGAGCGGGGGCTGTGTAGTTATACTTACCTGCTCCTGGAGCGGTCCCTGCAGTCCCTGGCTTCCCCGGCGCTGCAGATTCTTCCTGTACTGAGTGGTCACATGGCACCGCTCATTACAGAAATGAATAGGCGGCTCCACCTCCCATAGAGGTGGAGCCGCATATTCATTGCTGTAAATGATCGGTAACTGTGACCGCTCAATACAGGAAGAAGCTGCAGCGCCGGGGAAGCCAGGGGCTGCAGGGACCGCGCCAGGAGCAGGTAAGTATACGGGGAGCGCTGCGCGATATTTACCTGCTCCTCGCTCCAGTGCGGCTCCGTCTGCAGCGTCCTCTAGCAGTGACGCTCAGGTTAGAGGGCGCGGTGACGTAGTCAGTGCGCGCCCTCTGCTGAGCGTCAGTGCTGGAGACGGAGCCGCACGAGGAGCAGGTAAATATTGAAAGCGCCTGCGTCCTGAGCGAAGAGAGGTGAGTATGTGATTTTTTTTTTATTGCAGCACCAGCAGCATTCTATATGGCACAGCATTATATATGGAGCATCTATGGGGCCATAATCAACGGTGCAGAACATTATATATGGCACAGCTTTATAAGGAGCATCTATGGGGCCATAATGAACGATGCAGAGCATATATATATATATATGGGGCACAGCTTTATAAGGAGCATCTATGGGGCCATAATGAACGGTGCAGAGCATATATATATATATGGGGCACAGCTTTATAAGGAGCATCTATGGGGCCATAATGAACGGTGCAGAGCATATATATATATATGGGGTATAGCTTTATAAGGAGCATCTATGGGGCCATAATGAACGGTGCAGATCATATATATATATGGGGCACAGCTTTATATGGAGCATCTATAGGGCCATAATCAACGGTGCAGAGCAATATATATGGGGCACAGCTTTATAAGGAGCATCTATGGGGCCATAATCAACGGTGCAGAGCAATATATATGGGGCACAGCTTTATAAGGAGCATCTATGGGGCCATAATCAACGGTGCAGAGCAATATATATGGGGCACAGCTTTATAAGGAGCATCTATGGGGCCATAATCAACGGTGCAGAGCAATATATATGGGGCACAGCTTTATAAGGAGCATCTATGGGGCCATAATCAAAGGTGCAGAGCATATATATATATGGGGCACAGCTTTATAAGGAACATCTATGGGGCCATAATCAACGGTGCAGAGCATATATATATATATGGGGCACAGCTTTATAAGGAGCATCTATGGGGCCATAATCAAAGGTGCAGAGCATATATATATATGGGGCACAGCTTTATAAGGAGCATCTATGGGGCCATAATCAAAGGTGCAGAGCATATATATATATGGGGCACAGCTTGATAAGGAGCATCTATGGGGCCATAATCAACGGTGCAGAGCAATATACAGTGAGGCAAAAAAGTATTTAGTCAGTCAGCAATAGTGCAAGTTCCACCACTTAAAAAGATGAGAGGCGTCTGTAATTTACATCATAGGTAGACCTCAACTATGGGAGACAAACTGAGAAAAAAAAATCCAGAAAATCACATTGTCTGTTTTTTTAACATTTTATTTGCATATTATGGTGGAAAAGAAGTATTTGGTCAGAAACAAACAATCAAGATTTCTGGCTCTCACAGACCTGTAACTTCTTCTTTAAGAGTCTCCTCTTTCCTCCACTCATTACCTGTAGTAATGGCACCTGTTTAAACTTGTTATCAGTATAAAAAGACACCTGTGCACACCCTCAAACAGTCTGACTCCAAACTCCACTATGGTGAAGACCAAAGAGCTGTTATAGGACACCAGAAACAAAATTGTAGCCCTGCACCAGGCTGGGAAGACTGAATCTGCAATAGCCAACCAGCTTGGAGTGAAGAAATCAACAGTGGGAGCAATAATTAGAAAATGGAAGACATACAAGACCACCGATAATCTCCTTCGATCTGGGGCTCCACGCAAAATCCCACCCCGTGGGGTCAGAATGATCACAAGAACGGTGAGCAAAAATCCCAGAACCACGCGGGGGGACCTAGTGAATGAACTGCAGAGAGCTGGGACCAATGTAACAAGGCCTACCATAAGTAACACACTACGCCACCATGGACTCAGATCCTGCAGTGCCAGACGTGTCCCACTGCTTAAGCCAGTACATGTCTGGGCCCGTCTGAAGTTTGCTAGAGAGCATTTGGATGATCCAGAGGAGTTTTGGGAGAATGTCCTATGGTCTGATGAAACCAAACTGGAACTGTTTGGTAGAAACACAACTTGTCATGTTTGGAGGAAAAAGAATACTGAGTTGCATCCATCAAACACCATACCTACTGTAAAACATGGTGGTGGAAACATCATGCTTTGGGGCTGTTTCTCTGCAAATGGGCCAGGACGACTGATCCGGGTACATGAAAGAATGAATGGGGCCATGTATCATGAGATTTTGAGTGCAAACCTCCTTCCATCAGCAAGGGCATTGAAGATGAAACATGGCTGGGTCTTTCAACATGACAATGATCCAAAGCACACCGCCAGGGCAACGAAGGAGTGGCTTCGTAAGAAGCATTTCAAGGTCCTGGAGTGGCCTAGCCAGTCTCCAGATCTCAACCCTATAGAAAACCTTTGGAGGTAGTTGAAAGTCCGTGTTGCCAAGCGAAAAGCCAAAAACATCACTGCTCTAGAGGAGATCTGCATGGAGGAATGGGCCAACATACCAACAACAGTGTGTGGCAACCTTGTGAAGACTTACGGAAAACGTTTGACCTCTGTCATTGCCAACAAAGGATATATTACAAAGGATTGAGATGAAATTTTGTTTCTGACCAAATACTTATTTTCCACCATAATATGCAAATAAAATGTTAAAAAAACAGACAATGTGATTTTCTGGATTTTTTTTCCTCAGTTTGTCTCCCATAGTTGAGGTCTACCTATGATGTAAATTACAGACGCCTCTCATCTTTTTAAGTGGTGGAACTTGCACTATTGCTGACTGACTAAATACTTTTTTGCCCCACTGTATATATGGCACAGCTTTCTATGGAGCATCTATGGGGCCATAATGAACGGTATAGAGCATTCCATATGGCACAGCTTTATGTGGAGAATCTATGGGGCCATAATGAACGGTGCAGAGCATTGTATATAGCACAGTTGTATATGGAGCATCTATGGGGCAATAATGAACGGTATGGAGCATCTATTTTTATTTTTGAAATTTGCCAGTAGCTGCTGCATTTCCTACCCTAGGCTTATACTCGAGTCAATAAGTTTTCCCAGTTTTTTGTGGCAAAATTAGGGGGGTCGGCTTATACTCGGGTTGGCTTATACTCGAGTATATACGGTATCTACTAAAATTATATATATATATATATATATATATATATATATATATATATATATATATATGTGCAGCGGCACCAATTTATAATAATATTATTGCCACATTGCCACAAGGTGTAAAAAAAAACAAAGTGCACTGGTGCTAAATATATATACAGTGGGGCAAAAAAGTATTTAGTCAGTCAGCAATAGTGCAAGTTCCACCACTTAAAAAGATGAGAGGCGTCTGTAATTTACATCACAGGTAGACCTCAACTATGGGAGACAAACTGAGACAAAAAAATCCAGAAAATCACATTGTCTGTTTTTTTATTATTTTATTTGCATATTATGGTGGAAAATAAGTATTTGGTCAGAAACAAAATTTCATCTCAATACTTTGTAATATATCCTTTGTTGGCAATGACAGAGGTCAAACGTTTTCTGTAAGTCTTCACAAGGTTGCCACACACTGTTGTTGGTATGTTGGCCCATTCCTCCATGCAGATCTCCTCTAGAGCAGTGATGTTTTTGGCTTTTCGCTTGGCAACACGGACTTTCAACTCCCTCCAAAGGTTTTCTATAGGGTTGAGATCTGGAGACTGGCTAGGCCACTCCAGGACCTTGAAATGCTTCTTACGAAGCCAATTCTTCGTTGGCCGGGCGGTGTGCTTTGGATCATTGTCATGTTGCAAGACCCAGCCACGTTTCATCTTCAATGCCCTTGCTGATGGAAGGAGGTTTGCACTCAAAGTCTCACGATACATGGCCCATTCATTCTTTCATGTACCCGGATCAGTCGTCCTGGCCCCTTTGCAGAGAAACAGCCCCAAAGCATGATGTTTCCACCACCATGCTTTACAGTAGGTATGGTGTTTGATTGATGCAACTCAGTATTCTTTTTCCTCCAAACACGACAAGTTGTGTTTCTAACAAACAGTTCCAGTTTGGTTTCATCAGACCATAGGACATTCTCCCAAAACTCCTCTGGATCATCCAAATGCTCTCTAGCAAACTTCAGACGGGCCCGGACATGTACTGGCTTAAGCAGTGGGACACGTCTGGCACTGCAGGATCTGAGTCCATGGTGGCGTAGTGTGTTACTTATGGTAGGCCTTGTTACATTGGTCCCAGCTCTCTGCAGTTCATTCACTAGGTCCCCCCGCGTGGTTCTGGGATTTTTGCTCACCGTTCTTGTGATCATTCTGACCCCACGGGGTGGGATTTTGCGTGGAGCCCCAGATCAAGGGAGATTATCAGTGGTCTTGTATGTCTTCCATTTTTTAATTATTGCTCCCACTGTTGATTTCTTCACTCCAAGCTGGTTGGCTATTGCAGATTCAGGCTTCCCAGCCTGGTGCAGGGCTACAATTTTGTTTCTGGTGTCCTTTGACAGCTCTTTGGTCTTCACCATAGTGGAGTTTGGAGTCAGACTGTTTAAGGGTGTGCACAGGTGTCTTTTTATACTGATAACAAGTTTAAACAGGTGCCATTACTATAGGTAATGAGTGGAGGAAAGAGGAGACTCTTAAAGAAGAAGTTACAGGTCTGTGAGAGCCAGAAATCTTGATTGTTTGTTTCTGACCAAATACTTATTTTCCACCATAATATGCAAAAAAAATGATAAAAAAACAGACAATGTGATTTTCTGGATTTTTTTTTCTCAGTTTGTCTCCCATAGTTGAGGTCTACCTATGATGTAAATTACAGACGCCTCTCATCTTTTTAAGTGGTGGAACTTGCACTATTGCTGACTGACTAAATACTTTTTTGCCCCACTGTATATAAAAATATAAATAAAAAATATATGTGTCCTATTAGGAATCAGATACAGCCAAAAAATCTAATACGGTGCCAAATAGGTAAATTAACAAAAATCACACTAAAGTGCAATTACATATCACAAACAATATGTGCAATATTGCAAAAATTGATATTTGCACAAGGTGTAAAAAACCTCAAAAATGTGCTATAGTGCTATAGTGCTAAAATAACAATGAGTGTATCCTATTTAGGAACAATCTATATCAGACACTGCTGGAAACCTGTAAAGTGTCGTAGTGCTAAAATAACAGTGAGTGTATCCTATTTAGGAACAATCTATATCAGACACTGCTGGAGACCTGTAAAGTGTCATAGTGCTAAATTAGTTAAACATGCATATACCTAGCAGAAAAGTATTAACAAAAATATGCAGAGTTCCTCATACCTAGTTGCTTCTTAATCCCTATGTACGTTTCGGCGTTTAGCCTTCTTCCGGGGGGCGTATACAATCTGGCCCAGGGCGTGCATATTTATACTGATAATAGCCAATCAAATGCCGAACATTGCATGCTGGGTGATATAATGCGGCGCATGCGCCGACGCCCAGCCGCCGAACTCATCCGCCCGGCGTCACCCAGACAACGCGCACCAGGTTCATCACCCCGCCCACATGCACGTGACCGGGGGATCTTTTCCCTCTCCACTCACAGTCATTATTTGTGGGGGGCTAATCTATCCTTTGGGGATTTTCTCTGAGGCAAGATAGCTTTCCTGCTTCTTTCTTTAGGGGTAGTTAGCTCTTAGGCTGTGACGAGATGCCTAGGGAGAGTTAGGAAAAGACATACACAGAATGAAACCAGGATGAGCACAGGAGGCCAGTCTAGCTAAATAGATAGGACAGGATGGAATACTGTGCGGTCAGTATAAAACACTACAAAAATCCACGCAGAGTTTACAAAAAATCTCCACACCTGACTAAAGGTGTGGAGGGCAAATCTGCCTCCCAGAGCTTCCAGCAAGACAGAATTAATTCACACTGATAAGCTGGACAAACATAGAAAGCACAGAATGGATAAGTCCACAATCTATGGACAGAAAAGAGCAAGCAAAAACTTAGCTTTGCTGAACTGGTCAGGATAACAGGGAACTCCAAAGAGAGGTGAATCCAACCAGGAACCATTTACAAGTGGCACTGGCTGAAGAAAGAGCCAGGCCTAAATAGCCGAGCAGAAGAGAGGATAAGTGGAGGCAGCTGATGACAGCTAACTCCAAGGAGCAGCCATACCACTAGAAACCACAAGAGGGAGCCCAAGAGCAGAACTCACAAAAGTGCCACTTACAACCACCGGAGGGAGCCCAAGAGCGGAATTCACAACAATTGTCCTGTTGAAACATAAATAATGGTCCAACTAAACGCAAACGGGATGGAATAGCATGCCGCTGCAAGATGCTGTGGTAGCCATGCTGGTTCAGTATGCCTTCAATTTTAAATAAATCCCCAACATCAAAGCACCCCCACACCATCACACCTCCTCCTTCATGCTTCACGGTGGGAACCAGGCATGTAGGGTCCATCTGTTCACCTTTTCTGTGTCGCACAAAGACACGGTGGTTGGAACCAAAGATCTCAAATTTGGACTCATCAGACCAAAGCACAGTTTTCTACTTTTTTTCAAACAAGTCTCTTCTGCTTGTTGCCTGTGCTTAGCAGTGGTTTCATAGCAGCTATTTTACCATGACGGCCTGCTGCACAAAGTCTCCTCTTAACAGTTGTTGTAGAGATGTGTCTGCTGCTAGAACTCTGTGTGGCATTGACCTGGCCTCTAATCTAAGCTGCTGTTAACCTGCGATTTCTGAGGCTGGTGAGTCGATTAAACTTATCCTCAGTAGCAGAGGTGACTCTTTGTCTTCCTTTCCTGGGGCGGTCCTCATGTGAGCCAGTTTCTTTGTAGCGCTTGATGGTTTTTGCAACTGCACTTGGCGACACTTTCATAGTTTTCCCAATGTTTCGGACTGATTGACCTTCATTTCATAAAGTAATGATGGCCACTCATTTTTCTTTACTTAGCTGCTTTTTTCTTGCCATAATACAAATTCTAACAGTCTGTTCAGTAGGACTATCAGCTGTGTATCCACCAGACTTCTGCTCAACACAACTGATGGTCCCAACCCTATTTATAAGGCAAGAAATCGCACTTATTAAATCTGACAGGGCACACCTGTGAAGTGAAAACCATTTCCAGTGACTACCTCTTGAAGCTTATCAAGAGAATGCCAAGAGTGTGCAAAGCAGCCATCAAAGCAAAAGGTGGCTACTTTGAAGAACCTAGAATATAAGACATATTTTCAGTTGTTTCACTCTTTTTTGTTAAGTATATAATTCCACATGTGTTAATTCATAGTTTTGATGCCTTCAGTGTGAATTTACAATTTTCATAGTCATGAAAATACAGAAGAATCTTTAAATGAGAAGGTGTGTCCAAACTTTTGGTCTGTACTGTATATATATAAATAATATTATACTATAATAAATTCATCATAACTAAAAAATAATATATACTAAGCAATATAGAATAATAATTAATATTCAAGTGAATAAATAATACAAAATGAATAAAAAATGAAAAAATATAAATATGAATATAGTATAAATAGTGTAAAAATTAGTACCATTGATCATATAAATACCAATAAATATATATATAAGTGAACAAAATATAATATATATATATATATATATAACTCCTGTCTCTAAATATACAAAAAATTGAATAAATAAATCCAGTCAAATATTAAAGATGTCTTCTGATTTGTTTGATAGAAGAAGCAGGTTCATATATTCTTCTCACTACTCATAGGCTGGAAACCAATCCCAGAATAAAAATAGTAGATAATGCAATGCTAAAAAATATATAAGAAAAACATCAATTAAAATAAAATATTGCATACACAAATAAAAGGTAAAAAATGTACAATTATAAGATTAAAATAAATACAAAAGATGATCAAAGAAATGATGAATAACTTAGATTCTCATTAAGACCCAGAGGTTGAAGAGTACGGAGGGTCCAGATCCACCTGGTTTCTTTCTGAGCGAGCCTACGACTAATGTTACCGCCACGTAAATCTGTAACAATTCTGTCAATACCCATTACTCGAAGGCCAGTTGGGTCACAGTTGTGATATATCTTAAAGTGCCTCGGTAATGTTTTCAGATATTCGATTGTTGTTTCCTTTTCCATAGCGATAGTTTCTCTCACATGTTCCCGTACACGTAGTTTCAAAGATCTAGTTGTGAGCGCAACATAAATTTTTGAGCAAAGGCACGTGGCATGGTATATAACAGCTTTCGTATTGCACGTGATAGCCTGTGTAATTTTATAGGATTTGCTATCAGATCCAACAAACATAGAACCATGATCAATATTAGAACAGGCAATACAATTGCCACATGGGGCACATCCCCATTTCTCAATAGGTTTCGGAAACAGAGAGGAAAACAATGTAGATTGAGTATTGATTGGATAAAGATATCCCACTTATTAAACCTGACAGGGCACACCTGTGAAGTGAAAACCATTCCCGGTGACTACTGCTTGAAGCTCATCAAAAGAATACCAAGAGTGTGCAAAGCAGTCATCAAAGCAAAAGGTGACTACTTTGAAGAGCCAAGAATATAAGACATAATTTAAGTTGTTTCACACTTTTTTTGTTAAATATATAATTCCAGATGTGTTAATTCATAGTTTTGATGCCTTCAGTGTGAGTGTACAATTTTCATAGTCCTGAAAATACAAAAAAAATCTTTAAATGAGAAGGTGTGGCCAAACTTTTGGTCCGTACTGTAGCTCTGCTCGATTCTACAGAGTAGATGCCAGCAGTGAGATCAGGGCTTAGAACAGGGCTGTGTGTTATTACCTGTCTCACACATATTACAAGTCTCACACAAGAAAAGTCACATGTAAGCTTCTCTGAGGGCGTGTTCTTTTTTCTGTAGCATGACATGTCCATCTTATGAATGGTCAATGTCCTGCAGTGGAAAAAGTACACACCCACAGAGACAAATTTCTGCTAAAGCCCCCTTGGTCTTAGCATAAATTAGAAATTAAACTTTACAAGATAATATCTCTGCACCACATAGAATTTAAAAGGATAAAAAAAAACATGTTTTACTGAACTCTACAGCCGCTATTCTATGATGTGGCCAGTTTAACATGCTAAAACTGGTGAGAGGTCTTCTATAGACCAGAGAACCAAACAACAAGGATCCCTAAAATATAACTTTTATTAAATGAAGCTAAAATCTATTTGTTCCAAATTTGAAAACATTGGTGTAAAAATGCATAACAATATGAACACAATATTAATTATTTATTAAGATAATTATTTATTAAGATGGGGTGGCATTTACACGGCTGTTTTTGACAAGTATGCTCTGGGGTCCCCTGTTTTGTTGGGATGCTTTTGTTATTTTGTGCTCTTTGGGCCACTGTTCCATTAGGAGTATTCTTATACCAAGGGGTCATTTGACCAGTTAAAATATTGTATATATGTAACTACAGGGTTGATTTGAATACTATAAGAATCAGGTGGAATGGCCCTTTGTTATCGTACATTTTGGATAAACAAGGCATTGGTATTATGTGTCTACCCAATGAGTTGTTACAATCTTCTATCATTCCCTATTAGGGATTCTTCTGGGGGCAAATAACAAATTTTGTGTTTTTTTGCTGTGTTAAGTTTTTTTTCTTTTTTCTTTTTTATTTTCTGCATTTTTTTGAGTTTTTATATTTTTTTCAATTTTTGGGTATTCAATACACTGGTCGGTTTTTCTACGTTTTTCTAGGGAACGCAGGGTTTGTATAGGGCTATCAGGGCCAGCCGTCGAGGAGCAGGGATGCCTACCGCTGAAACTTAGGTGCCAACCTCGTCTGTCAGGTAGGGACCAGCATTAGGACACCTGACAGGGTCTGTTAGTCCTTATCGGGTACTCTCCTTGTGTTCATATTGTTATGCATTTTTACACCAATGTTTTCAAATTTGGAACAAATAGATTTTAGCTTTATTTAATAAAAGTTATATTTTAGGGATCCTTGTTGTTTTTGGTTCTCTGGTTTGTTCTAGGATCCTAAGTATTATTTGTTTGGGCGGTCTTGTGAGAGGTCTTCTATAAGAAGATGTTATGATTTTAAACGACCTTGTTGTCTTAGGATAGATTACTAATTTGTATTCCCCTGTTAATACAACATAACATACAGAACATACGATGATACTTGCTCTACAACATCAGTACTCATTTGCTGCACAACACATTTACATTACAGTTTACATCAATATTCTGTAAAAGGTTAAATATATTTTCACATGTTGCTATACTTATTTTAAACTGATTTTTTACATTTTTATTTTTTTATTCTTTTTTCCATTCAGACAGTATGAAAATTTAGAATAATGTTGGCTATTCTGTCCCCAAAGATCAGTGCCTTCTGGGTGCTGAGATGACTGTTATACAGTGAGACCTGAACTGTCAGCTCCTATGAAAGTGCAATGCTTATAAATCTTACATGAATGAATCAGACCTTTCTTTTATTCCTTTAACTCTTTTAGAACTCTTATGTGGCCATTGTGTCACCTTTGTTGTAATACTTGAAGTTCCAGAGGTGCTATGTCATTGAGTAGATGTCAAATACAAATATATTTTTTAACCCCTTAGTGACAGAGCCAATTTGGTACTTAATGACCGAGCCAATTTTTGCAATTCTGACCACTGTCAATTTATGAGGTTATAACTCTGGAACGCTTCAACGGATCCTGCTGATTCTGAGATTGTTTTTTCGTGACATATTGTACTTCATGTTAGTGGTAACATTTCTTCGATATTACTTGCGATTATTTGTGAAAAATGGAAATATGGCGAAAACTTTTAAAATTTTGCAATTTTCAAACTTTGTATTTTTATGCCCTTAAATCAGAGAGATATGTCACAAAAAATAGTTAATAAATAACATTTCCCACATGTCTCCTTTACATCAGCACAATTTTGGAAACAAAATTTTTTTTTGTTAGGGAGTTATAAGGGTTAAAAGTTGACCAGCAATTTCTCATTTTTACAACACCTTTTTTTTTTAGGGACCACATCACATTTGAAGTAATTTTGAGGGGTCTATATGATAGAAAATAACCAAGTGTGACACCATTCTAAAAACTACACCCCTCAAGGTTCTCAAAACCACATTCAAGAAGTTTATTAACCCTTTACGTGCTTCACAGGAACTGAAACAATGTGGAAGGAAAAAATGAACATTTAACTTTTTTTTGCAAACATTTTAATTCAGAACCATTTTTTTTATTTTCACAAGTGTAAAAACAGAAATGTAACCATAAATTTTGTTATTTTGTTATGCAATTTCTCCTGAATACGCCAATACCCAATATGTGGGGGCAAACCACTGTTTGGGCGCACCGCAGAACTTGGAAGTGAAGGAGCGCCGTTTGACTTTTTCAATGCAGAATTGGCTGGAATTGAGATCGGTCGTCATGTCACGTTTAGAGAGTCCCTGATGTGCCTAAACAGTGGAAACCCCCCACAAGTGACACCATTTTGGAAACTAGACCCCTTAAGGAACTTATCTAGATGTGTGGTGAGCACTTTGAACCCCCATGTGCTTCACAGAAGTTTATAACGTTGAGCCGTGAAAATAAAAAATCGCATTTTTTCTACAAAAATGATATTTTTGCCCCCAAATTTTTATTTTCACAAGGGTAACAGGAGAAATTAGACCACAAAAGTTGTAGTGCAATTTCTCCTGAGTACGTCGATACCCAATATGTGGGGGTAAACCACTGTTTGGGCGCACTGCAGAGCTTGGAAGAGAAGGAGTGCCGTTTTACTTTTTCAATGTAGAATTGTCTGGAATTGAGATTGGACGCCATGTCGCGTTTGGAGAGCCCCTGATGTGCCTAAACAGTGGAAACCCCCCACAAGTGACCCCATTTTGGAAACTAGACCCCCCATGGAACTTATCTAGATGTGTGGTGAGAACTTTGAATGCCCAAGTGCTTCATAAAAGTTTAGAACGCAGAGTCGTGAAAATAAAAAAATATTTTTTTTTTCCACAAAAAAGATTTTTTAGCCCCCAAGTTTTTATTTTCGCAAGGGTAACAAGAGAAATCGGACGCCAAGAGTTGTTGTCCAATTTGTCCTGAGTAGGCTGGTACCCCATATATGGGGGTAAACCACTGTTTGGGCGCACGGCAGAGCTTGGAATGAAGGAGCGCCGTTTTGGAATGCAGACTTTGATAGAATGGTCTGCGGGCATTATGTTGCGTTTGCAGAGCCCCTGATGTACCTAAACAGTAGAAACCCTCCACAAGTGACCCCATTTTGGAAACTAGACCCCCCATGGAACTTATCTAGATGTGTGGTGAGAACTTTGAATGCCCAAGTGCTTCACAAAAATTTAGAATGCAGAGTCGTGAAAATAAAAAATATTTTTTTTTTCCACAAAAAAGATTTTTTAGCCCCCAAGTTTTTATTTTCGCAAGGGTAACAAGAGAAATCGGACACCAAAAGTTGTTGTCCAATTTGTCCTGAGTAGGCTGGTACCCCATATGTGGGGGTAAATCACTGTTTGGGCGCACGGCAGAGCTCGGAAGGAAGGAGCGCCGTTTTGGAATGCAGACTTTGATAGAATGGTCTGCGGGCATTATGTTGCATTTGCAGAGCCCCTGATGTACCTAAACAGTAGAAACCCTACACAAGTGACCCCATTTTGGAAACTAGACCCCCCATGGAACTTATCTAGATGTGTGGTAATGCCCAAGTGTTTCACAGAAGTTTAGAATGCAGAGTCGTGGAAATAAAAAAATATATTTTTTTCCACAAAAAAGATTTTGTAGCCCCCAAGTTTTTATTTTCACAAGGGTAACAGGAGAAATTGGACCCCAAAAGTTGTTGTCCAATTTATCCCGAGTATGCTGATGCCCCATATGTAGGGGTAAACCACTGTTTGGGCGCACGGCAGAGCTCGGAAGGGAAGGAGCGCCGTTTTGGAATGCAGACTTAGATAGAATGGTCTGTGGGCGTTATGTTGCGTTTGCAGAGCCCTTGATGTACCTAAACAGTAGTAACCCCCCACAAGTGACCCCATTTTGGAAACTAGACCCCCCAAGGAACTTATCTAGATGTGTGGTGAGAACTTTAAATGCCCAAGTGCTTCACAGAAGTTTAGAATGCAGAGTCGTGAAAATAAAAAAATATTTTTTTTTCCACAAAAAAGGTTTTTTAGCCCCCAAGTTTTTATTTTCACAAGGATAACAGGAGAAATTGGACCCCAAAAGTTGTTGTCCAATTTATCCCGAGTACGCTGATGCCCTATATGTGGGGGTAACCCACTGTTTGGGCGCACGGCAGAGCTCAGAAGGGAGGGAGCACCATTTAACTTTTTGAGCACAAAATTGGCTGTCGTGTTTGGAGACCCCCTGATGTAACTAAATAGTGGAAACCCCCTAATTCTAGCTCCAAACCTAACCCCAACACACCCCTAACCCTAATCCCAACCCAATCCATAATCCTAATCACTAACCCTAACAATAATCACAACCCTTACCCCAAAACTACCCTAATGTCAACCCTAACTATAACCCTAATCAAAACCCTAAATCCAACACAACCCTAATCCTAATCTCAACCCTAACCTCAAACCTAACCCTAATCCCAATACACCCCTAATCACAACCCTAACCTTAACCCTAATCCCAAACCTAACCCTAATCCCAAGCGTAACCCTAATGCCAACCCTAACCCTAATACCAACTCTAATCCACACCCTAACCCTAATCCCAAATCTAACCCTAACTTTAGCCCCAACCCTAACCCTAAAGCTACTTTCACACTTGCGTCATTTGGCATCCGTCGCAATCCGTCGTTTTGGACAAAAAACGGATCCTCCAAATGTGCCCGCAGGATGCGTTTTTTGCCCATAGACTTGTATTGCCGACGGATCGTGACGGATGGCCACACGTCGCGTCTGTCGTGCACTGGATCAGTTGTGTTTTGGCGGACCGTCGGCACGAAAAACGTTCAATTTAACGTTTGTTTGTATGTCGCGTCTGCCATTTCTGACCGCACATGCGTGGCCGTAACTCTGCCCCCTCCTCCCCAGGACATAGATTGGGCAGCGGATGCGTTGAAAAACTACATCCGCTGCCCACGTTGTGCACAATTTTCACAACGTGCGTCGGTATGTCGGGCCGACGCATTGCGACGGCCCCGTACCGACGTAAGTGTGAAAGAACCCTAACCCTGAATTTAGCCCCAACCCTAACCCTAACCCTAGCCCTAACCCTAGCCTTAGCCCTAACCCTAGCCCTAACCCTAGCCCTAACCCTAGCCCTAACCCTAACCCTAGCCCTAACCCTAGCCCTAACCCTAACCCTAGCCCTAACCCTATCCCTAGCCCTAACCTAGCCCTAACCCTAGCCCTAACCCTAGCCCTAACCCTAACCCTAGCCCTAACCCTAGCCCTAACCCTAGCCCTAACCCTAACCCTAGCCCTAACCCTAGCCCTAACCCCAGCCCTAACCCTAGCCCTAGCCCTAACCCTAGCCCTAACCCTAGGCCTAACCCTAGCCCTAACCCTAGCCCTAACCCTAGCCCTAACCCTAGGCCTAACCCTAACCCTAGCCCTAACCCTAACCCTAGCCCTAACCCTGGCCCCAACCCTAGCCCTAACCCTAACCCTAACCCTAATTTTAGCCTCAACTGCTGTTCTCCTGCCGGCCGGCAGATGGAGACAGATGGCGGGCGCACTGCGCATGCGCCCGCCATTTTCTTTTGCTGGCGGCCAGGAGGAGCAGCAGGAGGACCCAGGGACACAGGTGAGTATGGCAGGGTCCCCGAATTCCCCTATTTCTCTGTCCTCTGATGTGCGATCTGGAGAAGAATTTCACATCCATCAGGGCAGGGGATGTACCTTACCATATTAACCCCCATGAAGATAGCACCGACACACTGTCTAATTCTGTTCTAGTACAGTTCAATTTAAACTTTACTCTTTATGTAGCACAAAGCTTAACCCCTTCATGACCCAGCCTATTTTGACCTTAATGCCCTGGCCGTTTTTTGCAATTTTGACCAGTGTCCCTTTATGAGGTAATAACTCGGGAACGCTTCAACGGATCCTAGCGGTTCTGAGAATGTTTTTTGTGAAATATTGGGCTTCATGTTAGTGGTAAATTTAGGTCAATAAATTCTGCGTTTATTTGTGATAAAAACGGAAATTTGGCAAAAATTTTGAAAATTTTGCAATTTTCACATTTTGAATTTTTATTCTGTTAAACCAGAGAGTTATGTGACACAAAATAGTTAATAAATAATATTTCCCACATGTCTACTTTACATCAGCACAATTTTGGAAACAAAATTTTTTTTTGCTAGGAAGTTATAAGGGTTAAAATTTAACCAGCGATTTCTCATTTTTACAACGAAATTTACAAAACCATTTTCTTAGGGACCACCTCACATTTGAAGTCAGTTTGAGGGGTCTATATGGGTGAAAATACCCAAAAATAACAACATTCTAAAAACTGCACCCCTCAAGGTGCTCAAAACCACATTCAAGAAGTTTATTAACCCTTCAGGTGCTTCACAGCAGCAGAAGCAACATGGAAGGAAAAAATGAACATTTTACTTTTTAGTCACAAAAATGATCTTTTAGCAACAATTTTTTTATTTTCCCAATGGTAAAAGGAGAAACTAAACCACGAAAGTTATTGTGCAATTTGTCCTGAGTACGCTGATACCTTATATATGGGGGTAAACCACTGTTTGGGCGCACGACAGGGCTTGGAAGGGAAGGAGCGCCATTTGACTTTTTGTATGAAAAATTGGCTCCACTCTTTAGCGGACACCATGTCACGTTTGGAGAGCCCCCGTGTGCCTAAAAATTGGAGCTCCCCCACAAGTGACCCCATTTTGGAAACTAGACGCCCCAAGGAACTTATCTAGATGCATAGTGAGCACTTTAAACCCCCAGGTGCTTCACAAATTGATCCGTAAAAATGAAAAAGTACTTTTTTTTCACAAAAAAATTATTTTAGCCTCAATTTTTTAATTTTCACATGGGCAACAGGATAAAATGGATCCTAAAATTTGTTGGGCAATTTCTCCTGAGTACACCGATACCTCACATGTGGGGGTAAACAACTGTTTGGGCACATGGTAAGGCTCGGAAGGGAAGGAGCGCCATTTGACTCTTTGAATGAAAAATTATCTCCATCGTTAGCGGACACCATGTCGCGTTTGGAGAGCCCCTGTGTGCCTAAACATTGGAGCTCCCCCACAAGTGACCCCATTTTGGAATCTGGACCCCCCAAGGAACTTATCTAGATGCCTAGTGAGCACTTTAAACCCTCAGGTGCTTCACAAATTGATCTGTAAAAATGAAAAAGTACTTTTTTCACAAAAAATTTCTTTTCGCCTCAATTTTTTCATTTTCACATGGGCAATAGGATAAAATGGATCCTAAAATTTGTTGGGCAATTTCTCCCGAGTACGCCGATACCTAATAGGTGGGGGTAAACCACTGTTTGAGCACACGGCAGGGCTCGGAATTGAAGGAGCGCCATTTGACTTTTTGAATGGAAAATTAGCTCCAATTGTTAGTGGACACCATGTTGCGTTTGGAGAGCCCCTGTGTGCCTAAACATTGGAGCTCCCCCACAAGTGACCCAATTTTGGAAAGTAGAGCCCCCAAGGAACTTATCTAGATGCATATTGAGCACTTTGAACCCCCAAGTGCTTCACAGATGTTTATAACGCAGAGCAGTGAAAATAAAAAAAAAATTATTTTCTCAAAAATAATTTTTTAGCCCAAAATTTTTTACTTTCCCAAGGGTTACAGGAGAAATTGGACCCCAAAAGTTGTTGCCAGTTTCTCCTGAGTACGCTGATACCCCATGTGTGGGAGTAAACCACTGTTTGGGCACATGTCGGGGCTCAGAAGGGAAGTAGTGACGCATTTTTCTTTCCTCGAAAATGATTTTTTAGCCTGGAATTTCCTATTTTGCAAAGGGTAATAGGAGAAATTGGACCCCAAATGTTGTTATCCAGTTTGTCCTGATACCCCATATGTGGGGGTAAACCACAGTTTGGGCGCACGGCAGGGCTCGGAAGGGAAGGCACGCCATTTGGCTTTTTAAATGGAAAATTAGCTCCAATCATTAGCGGACACCATGTCATGTTTGGAGAGCCCCTGTGTGCCTAAACATTGGAGATCCCCCACAAATGACCCCATTTTGGAAACTAGACCCCCAAAGGAACTAATCTAGATGTGTGGTGAGCACTTTGAACCCCCAACTGCTTCACAGAAGTTTATAACGCAGAGCAGTGAAAATAAAAAAAAAATTATTTTCTCAAAAATATTTTTTTAGCCCAAAATTTTTTACTTTCCCAAGGGTTACAGGAGAAATTGGACCCCAAAAGTTGTTGTCCAGTTTCTCCTGAGTACGCTGATACCCCATGTGTGGGGGTAAACCACTGTTTGGGCACACGTCGGGGCTCAGAAGGGAAGTAGTGACTTTTGAAATGCAGACTTTGAGGGAATGCTCTGCGGGCATCACGTTGCGTTTGCAGAGCCCCTGGTGTGCCTAAACAGTAGAAACCCCCACAAGTGACCCCATTTTGGAAACTAGACACCCCAAGGAACTTATATAGATATGTTGTGAGAACTTTGAACCCCCAAGCGCTTCACAGACGTTTACAACGCAGAGCCGTGAAAATAAAAAATCATTTTTCTTTCCTCAAAAATGTTTTAGCAAGCAATTTTTTATTTTCACAAGGGTAACAGGAGAAATTGGACCCCAGTAATTGTTGCGCAGTTTGTCCTGAGTACACTGATACCCCATATATGGGGGTAAACCACTGTTTGGGCACACGTCGGGGCTCGGAAGTGAGGGAGCACCATTTGACTTTTTGAATACAAGATTGGCTGGAATCAATGGTGGTGTCATGTTGCGTTTGGAGACCCCTGATGTGCCTAAACAGTGGAAACCCCTCAATTCTACCTCCAACACTAACCCCAACACACCCCTAACCCTAATCCCAACTGTAGCCATAACCCTAATCACAACCCTAACCACAACCCTAATTCCAACCCTAACCCTAAGGCTATGTGCCCACATTGCGGATTCGTGTGAGATTTTTCCGCACCATTTTTGAAAAATCCGCGGGTAAAAGGCACTGCATTTTACCTGCGGATTTACCGCGGATTTCCAGTGTTTTTTGTGCGGATTTCACCTGCGGATTCCTATTGAGGAACAGGTGTAAAACGCTGTGGAATCCGCACAAAGAATTAACATGCTGCGGAAAATACAACACAGTGTTTCCGCGCGGTATTTTCCGCACCATGGGCACAGCAGATTTGGTTTTCCATAGGTTTACATGGTACTGTAAACCTGATGGAACACTGCAGCGAATCCACAGCGGCCAATCCGCTGCGGATCCGCAGCCAAATCCGCACCGTGTGCACATAGCCTAATTCTAAAGGTATGTGCACACGCTGCGGAAAACGCTGCGGATCCGCAGCAGATTCCCATGAGTTTACAGTTCAATGTAAACCTATGGGAAACAAAAATCGCTGTACACATGCTGCAGAAAAACTGCATGGAAACGCAGCGGTTTACATTCCGCAGCATGTCACTTCTTTCTGCGGATTCCGCAGCGGTTTTACAACTGCTCCAATAGAAAACCGCAGTTGTAAAACCGCAGTGAAATGCGCAGAAAAACCGCGGTAAATCCGCCATAAATCTGCAGCGGTTTAGCACTGCGGATTTATGAAATCTGCTGCAGAAAAATCCGCAGAGGACCAGAATAAATGTGCACATATCGAAACCCTAACCCTAACCCTAACCCTAGTTCTAACCCCAACCTTAGTGGAAAAAAAAAATCTTTATTTTATTATTGTCCCTATCTATGGGGGTGATAAAGGGGGGTCATTTACAATTTTTTGTATTTTGATCACTGTGATAAGTTATATCTCAGTGATCAAAATGCACTTTGGAACGAATCTGCCGGCCGGCAGATTCGGCGGGCGCACTGCGCATGCGCCCGCCATTTTGGAAGATGGCGGCGCCCATGGAGAAGACGGACGGACCCCGGGAGGATCGGTAAGTATGATAGGGTGGGGGGAGCAAGGGGGGTGGATCGGAGCATGGGGGGGTGGATCGGAGTGCGGGGGATGGATCGGAGCACGGGGGTGGATCGGTGCATGGGGGGGTGGATTGGAGCACGGGGGTGTGGATCGGAGTGCAGGGGGGTTGGATCTGAGCACGGGGGATGGGATTGGAGCACAGGGGGAGCGGACAAGAGCACGGGGGGAGCGGAGCACAGGACGGAGGGGAGCAGAGCACTGTGTGCAGGACTGATCGGTGGCTTGGGGGGGCGATCGGTGGGGTGGGGGGGGGCACATCAGTGTTTCCAGCCATGGCCGATGATATTGCAGCATCGGCCATGGCTGGATTGTAATATTTCACCAGTTATAATAGGTGAAATATTACAAATCGCTCTGATTGGCAGTTTCACTTTCAACAGCCAATCAGAGCGATCGTAGCCACGGGGGGGTGAAGCCACCCCCCTGGGCTGTACTACCACTCCCCCTGTCCCTGCAGATCGGGTGAAATTTGAGTTAACCCTTTCACCCGATCTGCAGGGATGCGATCTTTCCATGACGCCACATAGGCGTCATGGGTCGGATTGGCACCGACTTTCATGACGCCTACGTGGCGTCAAAGGTCGGGAAGAGGTTAAAGAGGCTTTTCAGGCATATAATTTATAATTAATATTGTTGCATAGTTTGGTCACAGAAGAAACTTGTGAGAGTATTATATGGGGTAATTCAACTTTTATCTACACAGAACATGAGGTACATGCATCAGCTTCTTAATACAGCATAACAGGAAGTCTGAAGGTCCTTTTACCAGAAAGAAAGTGAAACCTAAGTACAACAAGTATATGCATTACATTCAAATAAGCATATAACAGTAACAACATCGCCATCTACTGTCAGAAAAGTGTGAACTCCTCCTGCACACAAATAAGTCTGCATCTGTTGCATATCTGCCAACAAATATCAGGTCGATAGGGGTGCCAGATTAGATGATACTAGCTCCAGGATGTCAGACCCTGCCAATTAGATGCTCATAGCTCCAAGGTAAACAATGAAAACACAGAACAAAACTGGACTGCACAGCTCCATTCAATGTGTAGCAGTTGCAACCATGTACTGAAGATCACATCCTATTCCTTTGATTTAGAGCTGATCTGCAGTACTTGTGAGCAGCTGCCATACATTGAACAGAACGGTGCATTGCAGCTTGATTCAATGCTTACATACAGTTTCAACTCGAGCTAATAACAGTTGATTGATGGAGGTGTTGGGTGTCAGCCTCATCAATCTGATTTTGCTGACCTATCAATTGGTTAGGTTATCAATATCATGTGACCAGAAAATCCCTTTAATTTTTTCAGTATATTTCACTTACCTTGAAGAAAACAAGCTCTGTTACACAGTTTGGTGGTTATAGTGTGAGGCACAAAACTTGCTGGTTTCAATAACTTATGGCAACACTGCTAGGTAACTCAGGTGTGGCTACTGACTTGTACTTTCCTCCTGGCAATACTTGTTTTGTTTGGGATCTAGACTCCATGTTCAACCAAGAACAAGTTCACTACAAATTTCCTGAAGATTCTCAGCATCAATACACAGTTCATACACAGGACACGCCAACTTTAGTATGATACTCCAAGCAGCTCTTCACATCCTCTCCACAGTGCTACTCAATATGCTGTCTTAGGCTATGCCACATATGTGACTTCCAGACTTCCAGACATGCCAAAACACAACAGTCACATAACAGTCCGCTTTCTTGCTGTTGGTACAGTTCTCCCAAAGGAGGACTTTTCACCACACCAGGCATGTCAGTTTTATTAAATCCTTGGAATTCTCCTTGAAACAGCAAATCAGGAGCATCTTCTCTGCATTTTGCTATTATTCTTAATAGAAATATATACAGAAATTGAGAAGTGGTTATTTCTATTCCCTGTGCCACAAAGGGCATGTATTTACATCACCTGGGATAACAGAGAAACACTACTAAGTTGCAAGAAAAATTACTCAAAAATTGTTTTATTATTGGGAAAGCAATTATTCACTAAAATAGGCATGTCAGGAGATAGGTAAAGATTGGTGATTTTATTCAAGTATAATTTAATTTTCCTCGAATTTTACAAAAATAATCTCCAGAACTGGGTGCCATTTTGCTGAATTTGTGCAGAGAAAATTACAAAAAATTAGTATTTTTGAAAATATGAAATTTTGTAAAACTTGATGAGGATTGAATTATACTGTAATAAATTAGCAAATCTCCACCTATCACCTCTTATGACATGTCCATTCCAGTGAATAATTGATATCCCATAATAAAACAATTTTTGCTCCTTTTTTCTTATAAACTTTGTGGTTATTCCTCTATTATTCTTACTAGAAATATAAGAATACTACACTATATACTATGACATTCTCTATTTTCCACCTGCTGAGCTGTAGAGGGCTAGCAAATGATTAAAAAAAAATTAAAATAATACTCAGCACAATGTGATATGAAAATTTGACTCTGAGTCACTTCTCACGGACAAGCCATGAGATGGGGAAGTCAAGGCGTCCAAGGTCAAAATCCTGGAGGGTTTGTCAAAGACAAAAGGATAAGACAAATGGATAGTCAGAGGCAAAGTCTGGGGTCAGGTAACTAAGGTCACAGAGCATCAAAACAAATGGGATAATACAATCTCGTTGCCAAAAGAAAAATCCAGGGTCCAGCAACTAAGATCAGAAAATCAGAACACAGAGAAAACACACCACACAGCAGAGCTACAACTGGCAATGTTCTAATCATTGCTAATCAGCTAAATAGCCAGGTAATCATCCTGAATGGGTGACGCCCAGAGGAAACCCCATGGGCCCAGCCAAATTGGACAGCTCAGTTGTCATTCACAACATTGACAGCCCAGCACACCCTTCGTGATGAGTATAAAATTGTAAGCCTCTCTAAGGTGAATCTTAGAAAACCACTTAGCCTCCATAAACTGATTAAAATGGTCAAGGGTGAGTGGACGTGGATATGTATTCTTAACCATGATTTTCTTCAGTTCTCGGAAACTGAGGTGAGTACGGAGGCAACTATCTTTCTTTCTTGCAAAGAAAAATCTATCAGCTCTAGAGGAGGAGGAGGAAGGATGGATATGACCTTTTTGTAAAGTTTTGTTAACATAATTTTATAAGGCAGCAAGGTTCAGGCCCAGACAAACTGTAAAGATGAGCAGGAACTCTACTTACCCGTTTAACAAAGTCGTGATATAGCGGTGCTTTATCAATAGCAAAAAATTCAATATGTTTTTCCAGACTAACTGTCCCACTGTCACGCTCACGCCCTGACTGAAGGGCGTGAGCCAAGGGGGTTTGTGGCCCCACTGTGCCACGAACCAGATTCCCCTCAAAGGGGCATGACTATGACAGCTGCCTTGGTTTTCACTGGAGCCTCTGATGGTGAGGTCAGGCTTGTGTGGCAGGCAGCTGCCAGGTGCTACTCCAGGGTGGTGTCTAGCTGTGGCTGCTGATCCCACTTGGAGAACAGGAACACTAGGACTGGTGCGGGCATCAGGCAGGACTGGCAGATGAGCACGGATGAAACTCAGAAGAGTAGGCTGGCACGGCTGAGACACAGGGCTGGCAGAAACACAGGGCTGGCAGGAAAGGCAGATACACAGGGCTGGCAGGAATGGCAGAGACACTGGGCTGGCAGGAACGGCAGAGACACAGGGCTGGCTGGAATGCCAGAGGCCCAGGGCTGGCAGGAACAACAGAGACACAGGGCTGGCAGGAACGGCAGAGACACAGGGCTGGCAGGAACGGCAGAGACACAGGGCTGGCTGGTGTGGTATATGAAGGAACAGGTTTTGACCTGTTCACACAAGAGGTGCAGGTATGGATGCAAGCTGGAAGGAAAGGAGTATGAAGACACAGGTTGGGATCTGTTCACACAGGAAGAGCAGTGCAAGGCTGCAGATAGGAGCGGAAGACCAGCAACAGATAGCACAGCATCAAAAGTTGAGCAGAGTGGAACCGCAAGGAATGTGGAGAGGAGCTGCAGCAAGTGATTTCTGCAAAAGCTAAGCAGAGCCGAAACGCAAGGAATGCGGAGAAGAGCTGCAGCAACAGATTACTGCAGCAGCAGAAGCTAAGCAGGGCGGAGCCACAAGAAATGTGGAGAGGAGCTGCAGCAAGAGATTCCTGCAGCAACAGGAGCAGAGCAGAGTAGAACGGAGCAGAACTGCATGAGTGCGGAGCAAAGGTAAAGCTGCAAGAGAGCGGAGCACAGGCAAAGTCACAAGAGCCACAAGAGTGCAGAGCATAAGCAAACAGAAAGGACGCAAGGAAAGACACAGCAGGGAAGGAAGCCACAGACAAGGAGACAGAGGTAGGACAAAGTTCGGACAAGGTAATGGAACAAGGTACAAGAACAAAGACACAGGGACCAGGATATTCTGACTCCTGGAGGGCGGACAAACAAGATCAAGGCAAGGCAAGGAGAAAAGCCTCTAGAGAGGGAGTAACACAGAGCAAGGCCTGGCAACTCAGAAGCTAGACACAAACTGAACTAACACATTGCACACATTGCACAGGCCCAGTCCACTGGGTGGAGCTGCACTAAATACTGGAGGCTTCTTGGTAATTGGTCAGGAACAGATTAGACAGGTACACCTGATTCCTATAAGAACCAGAGAGTTCAGGCGCCGCCCCCCTATGCACACAGCCAGGAAGCATGCAGAGAGCAGGGGCACAGAATATGAAGCTGGCAAGAAACAGAAACCACAACATGAACTGGAGCAGTGGGTAAGATAGTGTGAGAGATGAGAGGCCATGCCGTGATGCCAACAGAGTTGTTACACCCGAATCCTAGAATCCTAATTTCAGAACCAGTCCCGAATCAATGAATTTATCTGCAGACCTGCAGTCAATGAAATCCAATGCTGGCAATGCCTGGTTCTTGAAGGACAAAAGCCGTATTAAGCAGTACTTTATTTGTGGAGAAAAAAGGTACCGTATATACTCGAGTATAAGCTGAGATTTTCAGCCCAAATTTTTGGGCTGAAAGTGCCCCTCTCGGCTTATACTCGAGTCACGGTCGGCGGGTGAGGGGGAGAGGGTGCTGAGGCATACTTACCTGCTTCCGGGGCTCCTGGCGCTGTCCCTGCAGTCCCACGGTCTCCGGGTGCCGCAGCTCTTCCCCTGTTCAGCGGTCATGTGGGACCGCTCATTAGAGAAATTAATATGGACTCCACTCCCATAGGGGTGGAGCCACATATTCATTTCTCTAATGAGCGGTAACGGTGACCGCTGATAGAGGAAGAGGCTGCAGCACCAAAGACCAGCTGTCCGGGGGAAGGAGCGGGACGCCGGGAGCAGGTAAGTATTTCATATTCACCTGTCCACGTTCCACACGCCAGGCGCCGCTCCATCTTTCCGGCGTCTCTCCGCACTGACTGTGCAGGTCAGAGGGCGCGGTGACGCATATAGTGTGCGCGCCGCCCTCTGCCTGATCAGTCAGTGCAGAGAGACGCCGAGACGGGACGCTGAGGAGCTGCAAGCAAGAGAGGTGAGTATGGCATTTTTTTTTTATTGCAGCAGCAGCAGCAATGGCACAGCTTTCTATGGTACATCTATGGGGCAATAATGAACGGTACAGACCACTATATGGCACAGCTATGGGGCAATAATGAACGGTGCAGAGCACTATATGCAGGGGCGGATTATAAGAGGGTCAATCTGGGCAGTAGCCCAGGGCCCAGTGGTGTGGGGGGGCTCTGGGCTACCGCACAGATTGCCTGCCGCCATCAGGGCATTACTGCCCGTGCCCTGACTGGCATATCATTTATGGACCCGGTGGGCAGAGAGAGGGGGCCCGCATTGGGCCCCTTTTCATCTGCTCACCGGGCCCCTACCGGTGCTGCGGCGGTTTCCTATTGATGTGTGGGCGCGCGCTCGCACGTCAATAGTTAACAACAGCCGCCAGCCAAATGGAGGCTGGCAGCTGAAGTCGTCCGCAGGCACAGCGCACACATCACCGGCGTCTGACGTCATTGTCAGTCGCTGGCGAGTGCGCGCTGATGGAGGGAGCTCGCCGCCTGGAGCGCTGGTCAGGTGAGGAGAACTCAGTTTGTTTGTTTGTTTGTTTTTTGCTAACCTAATGGCAATCCCGGAGGGCCAGGATGCTGGACAGTCAGTGACACTGTCTGACTGGGGGCAATATGCTGGAGCCGGAGGACACACTGGGGCAGATGATAGCTGGACACCCTGAGGCAATGCTGGAGACACTGGGGCAGATTGCTGGACACACTGGGGGCAATGCTGGAGACACTGGGGCAGATGATTGCTTGACACACTGGGGGCAATGCTGGAGGACACACTGGGGCAATGCTGGAGACACTCGGGCAGATGATAGCTGGACACCCTGGGGCAATGCTGGAGACACTGGGGCAGATTGCTGGACACACTGGGGGCAATGCTGGAGGACACACTGGGGCAATGCTGGAGACACTGGGGCAGATGATAGCTGGACACCCTGGGGCAATGCTGGAGACACTGGGGCAGATTGCTGGACACACTGGGGCAATGCTGGAGACACTGGGGCAGATTGCTGGACACACTGGGGCAATGCTGGAGGACACACTGGGGCAGATGATTGCTGGAGAAACTGGGGCAATGCTGGAGACACTGGGGCAGATTGCTGGACACACTGGGGGCAATGCTGGAGGACACACTGGGGCAGATGATTGCTGGATACACTGGGGCATTGCTGGAGACACTGGGGCAATGCTGGAGACACTGGGGCAGATTGCTGAACACACTGGGGGCAATGCTGGGGGACACACTCGGGCAGATGATTGCTGGATACACTGGGGCAATGCTGGAGACACTGGGGCAGATTGCTGGACACACTGTCTGGGGGCAATGCTGGACACTCTGGGGCAATATGCTGGACATACTGGGGCAGATTGCTCGACACACTGGGGCAATATGCTGGACATACTGCTGGGGCAGATTGCTGGACACACTGGGGGCAATATGCTGGACACAGTGGGGCAGATTGCTAGACACACTGGGGCAGATTGCTGGACACACTGGGGCAGATTGCTGGACACACTGGGGCAATATGCTGGACACTGTCTGTGGGCAATGCTGGACACACTGGGGGTAATATGCTAGACACACTGGAGCAGATTGCTGGACACACTGTCTGGGGGCAGTGCTGGACATTCTGGGGCAATATGCTGGACATACTGGGGCAGATTGCTGGACACACCGGGGGTGGGACTGGAGGCATGGGCAAAATGTAGATACGGGGCATGATTGGAGACACGGGGCAGAATAAAAGACATGGGGCAGGATTGGATCATGGGGCAGGATGGATACGATGGAGACAGATGGGGCAGGATGGGGAGATCATATGGGGTAGAATGGATACTCATGAGGGCAGGATGGGAGAACATATGGCTGGAGCCAGGAATGAGATACACGGGGCCAGGATGGGGAATATTATTACCATAGGGGCTAATTAAGGGATATTATTACTGCAGTGATGTATTTATTTTTTATTATTGTTTGAGTATACTGTTTTAAATGGGGGGGCGATCCTGTTACTGTGCAGAGTGACACTATATCGCCTTTTTTTCTTCATGTGGTGTAATGTAGAAATTGGGAAAAATTAAGTAATGTGTTCTGCAAGCGGAGCTTGAGATAACTGTGTTATTTCCTGCAGAAACTAGCCCTGGCTGGAAGAAATGATGGCGTTCTGTGCTGGATGAAAGATGAAGGACTTCTCCTAGAAACGTCACTGGAGAGTCAGTATGTTACCTATACACTGACACTATACACTGTATACTGTTGTGAATTCTGTGGCAGAGCTCCCTCCTGTGGTAACAAGTGGTACTTCGGCTGATTCTCTCTGTGAGCTTCTATTGGTGGAGGGAAGTGGTACTGCGGCTTCTGAGTTTCCTCCCTCAAGTGATCTGGTGAGGTCGTTAGGTGCTTCTCTACTTAACTCCACCTAATGCTTTGATCCTGGCTTCCTGTCAATGTTCCAGTGTTGGACTTGCTTTTCCCTGGATCATTCCTGTGGCCTGCTGCTCTGCATAGCTAAGTTCTTCTTTGCTATTTGTTTGCTATTTTTTCTGTCCAGCTTGTCTAATTTGTTGCTGGAAGCTCTGGGACGCAAAGGGTGTACCTCCGTGCCGTTAGTTCGGTACGGAGGGTCTTTTTGCCCCCTTTGCGTGGTTTTCTTTAGGGTTTTGTGTACACCGCAAAGTTACCTTTTCTATCCTCGATCTGTTAAGAAAGTCGGGCCTCACTTTGCTGAATCTATTTCATCTCTACGTTTGTCTTTTCATCTTAACTCACAGTCATTATATGTGGGGGGCAGCCTTTTCCTTTGGGGTATTTCTCTGAGGCAAGGTAGGCTTATTTTCTATCTTCAGGCTAGTTAGTTTCTCAGGCTGTGCCGAGTTGCATAGGCAGAGTTAGGCGCAATCCACGGCTGCCTCTAGTGTTGTTTGGAGAGGATTAGGGATTGCGGTCTGCAGAGTTCCCACGTCTCAGAGCTCGTTCTATGATTTTGGGTTATTGTCAGATCACTGTATGTGCTCTGACCGCTATGTCCATTGTAGTACTGAATTGCCTTTCATAACAGTACAGGAAGCCAAAAGTACTAATGATTCTCAATAGAGGGAAAAAAGAAGTTCTGAGACCATTTTTTTTTCTTTGCACTGTGTTTTGCCTTTTTTTTCCCCTAGACATTTGGGTGGTTCAGTACACAGGTGTAGCGATGGACATTAGAAGTCTGTCTTCATTTGTGGATCAGCTCTCGGCAAGAGTACAAAAGATTCAAGACACTATTGATCAGAAAGCTATGTTGGAACCAAGAATTCCTATTCCTGATTTGTTTTTTGGAGATAGAACTAAGTTTCTGAGTTTCAAAAATAATTGTAAATTATTTCTGGCCTTGAAACCTCGCTCCTCTGGTGATCCAGTTCAACAGCTTTTGATTGTTATTTCTTTTTTGCGCGGCGACCCTCAGGACTGGGCATTTTCTCTTGCGCCAGGAGATCCTGCATTGAGTAATATCGATGCATTTTTCCTGGCGCTCGGATTGCTGTACGATTAATCTAATTCAGTGGATCAGGCAGAGAAAAATTTGCTGGCTCTTTGTCAGGGTCAGGATGAGATAGAGGTATATTGTCAGAAATTTAGAAAGTGGTCCGTGCTCACTCAATTTAATGAATCTGCGCTGGCAGCTATGTTCAGATAGGGTCTCTCTGAAGCCCTTAAGGATGTCATGGTGGGATTTCCTATGCCTGCTGGTTTGAATGAGTCTATGTCTTTGGCCATTCAGATCGGTCGATGCTTGCGTGAGCGTAAATCTGTGCACCATTTGGCGGTATTACCTAAGCTTAAACCTGAGCCTATGCAGTGCGATAGGACTTTGACCAGAGTTAAACGGCAAGAACACAGACGTCTGAATGGGCTGTGTTTCTACTGTGGTGATTCCACTCATGCTATCTCTGATTGTCCTAAGCGCACTAAGCGGTTCGCTAGGTCTGCCACCATTGGTACGGTACAATCAAAATTTCTTCTGTCCGTTACCTTGATCTGCTCTTTGTCATCGTATTCTGTCATGGCATTTGTGGATTCAGGCGCTGCCCTGAATTTGATGGACTTGGAGTATGCTAAGCGTTGTGGGTTTCTCTTAGAGCCCTTGCAGTGTCCTATTCCATTGAGAGGAATTGATGCCACGCCTTTGGCCAAGAATAAGCCTTAATACTGGACCCAGCTGACCATGTGCATGGCTCCTGCACATCATGAGGTTATTCGCTTTCTGGTGTTGCATAATCTGCATGATGTGGTCGTGTTGGGGTTGCCATGGCTACAAGCCCATAATCCAGTATTAGATTGGAAATCCATGTCGGTGTCCAGCTGGGGTTGTCAATTTCATCATCCACCCCTTCTGAGGTTCCAGAGTTCTTGTCTGATTACCGGGATGTATTTGATGAGCCCAAGTCCGATGCCCTACCTCCGCATAGGGATTGTGATTGTGCTATCAATTTGATTCCTGGTAGTAAATTCCCAAAAGGTCGACTGTTTAATTTATCCGTGCCTGAGCACACCGCTATGCGCAGTTATGTGAAGGAATCCCTGGAGAAGGGGCATATTCGCCCGTCATCGTCACCATTAGGAGCAGGGTTCTTTTTTGTAGCCAAGAAGGATGGTTCGCTGAGACCTTGTATAGATTACTGCCTTCTAAATAAGATCACGGTTAAATTTCAGTACCCCTTGCCATTGTTATCTGATTTGTTTGCTCGGATTAAGGGGGCTAGTTGGTTCACCAAGATAGATCTTCGTGGTGCGTATAATCTGGTGCGAATCAGGCGAGGAGATGAATGGAAAACTGCATTTAATACGCCCGAGGGTCATTTTGAGTATCTAGTGATGCCATTCGGACTTGCCAATGCTCCATCAGTGTTTCAGTCCTTTATGCATGACATCTTCCGAGAGTACCTGGATAAATTCCTGATTGTGTACTTGGATGACATTTTGATCTTCTCGGATGATTGGGAGTCTCATGTGATGCAGGTCAGAACAGTTTTTCAGGTCCTGCGTGCTAATTCTTTGTTTGTGAAGGGATCAAAGTGTCTCTTTGGTGTGCAGAAGGTTTCATTTTTGGGGTTCATCTTTTCCCCTTCTACTATCGAGATGGATCCTGTTAAGGTCCAAGCCATCCATGATTGGACTCAGCCGACATCTCTGAAAAGTCTGCAAAAGTTCCTGGGCTTTCCTAATTTTTATCGTCGCTTCATCTGCAATTTTTCTAGTATTGCCAAACCATTGACCGATTTGACCAAGAAGGGTGCTGATTTGGTCAATTGGTCTTCTGCTGCTGTGGAAGCTTTTCAAGACTTGAAGCGTCGTTTTTCTTCTGCCCCTGTGTTGTGTCAACCAGATGTTTCTCTTCCGTTCCAGGTCGAGGTTGATGCTTCTGAGATTGGAGCAGGGGCTGTTTTGTCGCAGAGAGGTTCTGCTTGCTCAGTGATGAAACCATGCGCTTTTTTTTCCAGGAAGTTTTCGCCTGCTGAGCGAAATTATGATGTGGGCAACCGAGAGTTGCTGGCCATGAAGTGGGCATTCGAGGAGTGGCGTCATTGGCTTGAAGGAGCTAAGCATCGCGTGGTGGTATTGACTGATCATAAGAACTTGACTTATCTTGAGTCTGCTAAACGGTTGAATCCTCGACAGGCTCATTGGTCGCTGTTTTTTGCCTGTTTTGACTTTGTGATTTCGTACCTTCCGGGCTCTAAAAATGTGAAGGCGGATGCTCTGTCTAGGAGTTTTGTGCCCGACTCTCCGGGTTTGTCTGAGCCGGCGGGTATCCTCAAGGAAGGAGTAATTGTGTCTGCCATCTCCCCTGATTTGCGGCGGGTGCTGCAAAAATTTCAGGCTAATAAACCTGATCGTTGTCCAGCGGAGAGACTGTTTGTCCCTGATAGGTGGACCAATAAAGTTATCTCTGAGGTTCATTGTTCGGTGTTGGCTGGTCATCCAGGAATCTTTGGTACCAGAGAGTTGGTGGCTAGATCCTTTTGGTGGCCGTCTCTGTCGCGGGATGTGCGTGTTTTTGTGCAGTCCTGTGGGATTTGTGCTCGGGCTAAGCCCTGCTGTTCTCGTGCCAGTGGGTTGCTTTTGCCCTTGCCGGTCCCGAAGAGGTCTTGGACACATATCTCTATGGATTTTATTTCTGATCTTCCCGTTTCTCAAAAGATGTCAGTCATTTGGGTGGTCTGTTATCGCTTTTCTAAGATGGTCCATCTGGTACCCTTGTCTAAATTGCCTTCCTCCTTTGATTTGGTGCCATTGTTCTTCCAGCATGTGGTTCGTTTACATGGCATTCAAGAGAATATCGTTTCTGACAGAGGTTCCCAGTTTGTTTCAAGGTTTTGGCGAGCCTTTTGTGGTAGGATGGGCATTGACTTGTCTTTTTTCTTGGCTTTCCATTCTCAGACTAATGGCCAGACCGAACGAACCAATCAGACCTTGGAAACATATCTGAGATGCTTTGATTCTGCCAATCAGGATGACTGGGTGTCCTTTTTGCCTTTGGCTGAGTTCGCCCTTAATAATCGGGCCAGCTCGGCTACCTTGGTTTCGCCATTTTTCTGCAATTCTGGGTTCCATCCTCGTTTCTCTTCAGGACAGGTTGAGTCTTCGGACTGTCCTGGTGTGGATACTGTGGTGGACAGGTTGCAGCAGATTTGGACTCATGTAGTGGACAATTTGACCTTGTCCCAGGAGAAGGCTCAACGTTTCGCTAATCGCAGACGCCGTGTGGGTCCCCGACTTCGTGTTGGGGATCTGGTTTGGTTATCTTCTCGTCATATTCCTATGAAGGTTTCCTCTCCTAAGTTTAAACCTCGTTTCATTGGTCTGTATAGGATTTCTGAGGTTCTTAATCCTGTGTCTTTTCGTCTGACCCTTCCAGATTCTTTTTCCATACATAACGTATTCCATAGGTCATTGATGCGGAGATACGTGGCACCTATGGTTCCATCTGTTGATCCTCCTGCCCCGGTTTTGGTGGAGGGGGAATTGGAGTATATTGTGGAGAAGATTTTGGATTCTCGTGTTTCTAGACGGAAACTCCAGTATCTGGTTAAATGGAAGGGTTATGCTCAGGAAGATAATTCCTGGGTTTTTGCCTCTGATGTCCATGCTCCCGATCTTGTTCGTGCCTTTCATGTGGCTCATCCTGGTCGGCCTGGGGGCTCTGGTGAGGGTTCGGTGACCCCTCCTCAAGGGGGGGGTACTGTTGTGAATTCTGTGGCAGAGCTCCCTCCTGTGGTCACAAGTGGTACTTCGGCTGATTCTCTCTGTGAGCTTCTGTTGGTGGAGGGAAGTGGTACTGCGGCTTCTGAGTTTCCTCCCTCAGGTGATCTGGTGAGGTCGTTAGGTGCTTCTCTACTTAACTCCACCTAATGCTTTGATCCTGGCTTCCTGTCAATGTTCCAGTGTTGGACTTGCTTTTCCCTGGATCATTCCTGTGGCCTGCTGCTCTGCATAGCGAAGTTCTTCTTTGCTATTTGTTTGCTATTTTTTCTGTCCAGCTTGTCTAATTTGTTGCTGGAAGCTCTGGGACGCAAAAGGTGTACCTCCGTGCCGTTAGTTCGGTACGGAGGGTCTTTTTGCCCCCTTTGCGTGGTTTTCTTTAGGGTTTTGTGTAGACCGCAAAGTTACCTTTTCTATCCTCGATCTGTTAAGAAAGTCAGGCCTCACTTTGCTGAATCTATTTCATCTCTACGTTTGTCTTTTCATCTTAACTCACAGTCATTATATGTGGGGGGCTGCCTTTTCCTTTGGGGTATTTCTCTGAGGCAAGGTAGGCTTATTTTCTATCTTCAGGCTAGTTAGTTTCTCAGGCTGTGCCGAGTTGCATAGGCAGAGTTAGGCGCAATCCACGGCTGCCTCTAGTGTTGTTTGGAGAGGATTAGGGATTGCGGTCTGCAGAGTTCCCACGTCTCAGAGCTCGTTCTATGATTTTGGGTTATTGTCAGATCACTGTATGTGCTCTGACCGCTATGTCCATTGTAGTACTGAATTGCCTTTCATAACAGTATACTATATACAGAGCTCCTGTGTATAATGTCACCAGTGATCGCTGTATAACCTCTACACAGACACTGCATACTAGGTACAGATCTCCTGTGAATACTGGCACTTATGGTGATTGCATTGTGGGGTTTTTTTTATTACTGATCAGTATTGTAGTATTCAGTCACTATGTGGTGGTAATATGTGGTCTTGAAATGGTGTTGCGGTATTTGTCCCTTGTATGTGCTATTTGGTCACCAAGTGGTGGTCTTGACATGGTGCGGTGGTATTTGTTCCTTGTATGTGATATTATTTGATCACTGTGGTTGTAATTTGTGGTCTGGTCATGGTGCGGTGGTATTTGTTCCTTGTATGTGATATTGGTCATTTTAAAAATTGAAAAATAAATCAAAATATACCTAAATTGTATTGCATATTTTAACAAATATTTAATAGGTTACAGTAGAGTAGGACCCGGCCATTTTTCTGGAATAATCTGGTTCAGGTATATCTTGACCCCGGTCACATGACCCCCATCACATGACCCCCGTCACATGAACGGGGGGGCCCCACAGTGTCTGAACAGCCCAGGGCCCTGGCTACCCTTAATCCACCCCTGACTATATGGCCCAGCTATGGGGCAATAATGAACGGTGCAGAGCACTATATGGCACAGCTATGGGGCAATAATGAACGGTGAAGAGCACTATATGGCACAGCTTTCTATGGTACATCTATGGGGCAATAATGAACGGTGCAGAGCACTATATGGCACAGCTATGGGGCAATAATAAACGGTGCAGAGCACTATATGGCACAGCTTTCTATGGTACATCTATGGGGCAATAATGAATGGTCCAGAGCACTATATGGCACAGCTATGGGGCCATAATGAACGGTATAGAGCATCTATTTTTATTTTTGAAATTCACCGGTAGCTGCTGCATTTTCCACCCTAGGCTTATACTCGAGTCAATAAGTTTTCCCAGTTTTTGTGGCAAAATTAGGGGGGTCGGCTTATACTCGGGTCAGCTTATACTCGAGTATATACAGTATTTGGAAGTTTTTCTTGGCGCTATGGCGAGCCCTACCCAATTGTAGCTGATCCGAGGAGGCTTCATCCAGTACTGACAAATAGGACTACAAAAGGTCAGTTTAATAGACTGTACAATGAGCTGCACATGAATCCTCAAAAGTTTTATTATTGGATGATGGTATTAACATTTGACCGTTTTTTGTAGGTGCCGAGGCCAGGAATAACCTACCAGAATACCACAATGCGCCGAAGTATTTTTGCTGAGGAGAGACTTGTTCTGAAACTAAGGTAATTGTACCTGGCGATTAAATGATATGTTTTGTTAAATTTATTTGTCCTTCAGGTCTTTCACATTTTCAGGACCAATTTGTGCTTTAATTAAAATACATTAATCCACTGTTTTCACTATTAATATGTATTCCAGGTTACAGCATCTATTTGTCCTTGCTTTTCAATAGTGGATGTAAATATCTGTGTATGACTTTATTTTAGCAAGTGTAGCGACAAAAGCTTAATTTTATACAATGCTTGTCTTTTTTTGGACAAATATAATGTTGTTGACTTTAGTATGTTCAACCTGTAATTATGTGGAATATTTTAATATTTAACTTTTTATCTAATTTCTTATTTTGTTGGCTTTATTATGTTTTCATGATGTGTAAATATTCTCCTACACAATCCCATTATGCATTTTTCATTATTCAAATTCCTATCTACTATTGTATCATTTGGAATGTCTCCTGGGAATGTCAACAATCTCAGGAATTGTGAGGAACACATGTGCCCAGATATGGGGAGACTCCATTCTGTTGTTATGCCAGAGCTTGCACAACTTAACTGGTAGCAAATCTCATGTGAATTTTTTTGCATAAAACACAATTTCCCAACTGACTAGGGGCCTTAGATGTGAAACACATCAGGGTCAAGTAGCCATCAAACTCCAGCTCCCAATATTTCAATGATAAGAAGTATTGTTCTCTTGTACTATTGTCCTTAGTGGACGGTAATTACATGTTTATAGTTGTTGATATTGGGGCCTATGGGAGAACAGGTGATTCCAGAATATTTAAAATATCGGTTATGGATCGGCAGTTTCTAAATAATGACCTTAGCCTCCCACCTTCATGTGTTCTACCAGGTGCAAGACCTGAACCAGCACCATATGTGTTTGTTGCTGAGGAGGCATTTCAATTAACTAGATTTGTGATGCGGCCATACCTATATCGAGTCTTCAATCACCAGAGGCGAGTTTTTCAATTATTGTCTTGTGAACGCAGAATTGTTGATTGTGCCTTTGGCATCCTGTGCACAAAATGGCTTGTGCTTCAGTCTGCCCTCCAGCTTAGTGAACAGAATGTGAATGTTGTGATCAAGGCATGTGTGGTGTTGCACAACTTTACACGCATGCATGAATGTCGTTATGATACAGGTCCTGAAGATGTACAAGATGTGCCCATTTCCATCCTTGCTCCCTCAAGGCCGACTACATGACAAGTGTTCCGCTATTAAGGTTTGAGGGCTTTTTGCCTCGTATGTCCTCACTCTAGAGTATGAAACCCATTGGCAGGATTGCCAATTTATTGCTCCTTGAATTAATAATGTGTTGAAATCTAATGTTTTGTTAGTTTCCTTGTGCTACAATGTGTGAAGCATCCACATAAGTATTATTTTTGTTGTCTTTACTAGCAGAATGTTTTTTGTTTTGTTTTGTGGTTTTATGAGAAAAAAGTGTGGCTTTTCTGTTAACCAAAAGTTTACTAAAAAATATTAAAAAAAGAAATGCAAACATATTTACTCATATGTACACAGAAATTAAAACTTTAATTATACAACAAATATGGCATAAAGAAATATAACATTCTGATTTCTAACATAATAACTCCAAACATTACAAATTCTAATAGTTTAGTTACTTTTGCTGGTAGCCCGAAACATTGCCAGACCAAGATGGTGATGGTGTGAAATAGGTTTAGCCCATTATCTGTGGGTTATATGACCCTGAAGGGTAAGGGTAAGGAGGCCTCTGTGTCTGAGGCTCTTGGGGCTGATAATATTGCCCACCCTGACCAGAATAATGTTCACCCTCAGTATGGTCATGCTTGGACTATTTTTGTGGCTTACCAGTCACATAGGATCCAGCCATTCGGACTCCTTGTCCTTGGACTTGCTGTCACCCACTCATCTGCTCTAACACAGTGGGTTGTTGTTGAGCCACAGATGTGCTAGTTGGAAAGTAGGGAGCTGTTGTTGTGGTGTGTTTTTTTTGTCTCCTGGTCACAGATAGTTTCAACATGACCTGTGCCAAATTTTCAAGTCCAACATCTCTCAAGGATTATTTGGTTACGTGTATGTATGTAAAATTATATGGAAAGTGTTCCTGGCACGCAGCCACACAGACCGGTCTATATCACGCAGATACCTTGCAAGGCTCCACATAAACGCCTTCTCCCCATAATCATTCCCCGTGAGCAGCAGATAGTTTAATACCCCACTATCTACCTCACACATGATGGTGATGATGAGGAGCTGTGTCCTGCACCTAATTCTTTATGGGATGGGTGCGGCAACAGGGGAGTTTTCAAGAGGAAGGATTGGGATGCAACTCTGGTGTCCTTCCACTTCCTCCGAGGCTAGTGCTAGTGCTGTTGCTGGTGTGGATGTTGCTGTAGAAGCATGACTGCCATGCTGCTGGGCTAGCCTCCTCTCCATAATCTGTCACTGGATCTATCAGGGTGGCATCTTACTCTGAGGCCGTCTATATTCAGTTCTGAAACTGACAGAAAATATGTTATGTTGTTGATAATTTCAAAATTTAAAAAGTTCTAATAATAATTGACAATTGTTAAACATGCCAGAACTTACGGTCGTAGGTCCATAATGGGGGCCTGAAAATTCAGCCATTCCATACAAATAGGGACGATTTCTGGATGTTGCAGACCCACTTTTGGCACGCTGTTCCTACTCCCTGCTACATATATCCCGACGGCTGTGCCAGCATCAGGTAATATAATTCACTTTTTTTTTTTTTCTTTTTGTACAAAGCATGTTCTTGACTCTTTCTTGGACCAGCACTCCTCCCATTTGGCTCAGGTGATTTCAATTATCAGGAGACTGCAAAGTAACGGGTCTAGCCCATTTTGGCTCTCACTGAAGTGCTGTAGGAAGGTGAGTTTCAATGCTCCTTTCATTTTGGTGCTGGTGCTGTGTGGCGGCCATTGTTGCTGTGGCTTTGTGCTGGTGGAGCGGCGCGGTCTGGAGTCATGGGGGCTCAGTCTCGCAGCATGGGTGCTGTGGGGCAACAGGCCGTCCGACCTGCTGGTGCACGGCCGCTGTGGTGGTGGTCGCCGCACGGCTCTGCTCTGTTAGGGTGATAGGACCCACTACGAGGTTTGCCGTGAAGTGGCAGTGGGCTTCATACAGTCTGATCAGAATGTTAAACTGAAAACCTCATGTTCAGTATATACATTTTTGCCTAGCGGCTTTAGATCAACGTATAATTTTGGGATGTGCGGTTCATGCTTTTTTTTTTCTTTTTGTACAAAGCATGTTCTTGTCTCTTTCTTGGACCAGCATTCCTCCCATTTGGCACAGGTGATTTTAATTGGCAGGAGACTGCAAATTAAGGGGTCTAGCCCATTTTGGCTCTCACTGAAGAGCTGGAGGAAGGTGAGTTTCAATGCTCCTTTCATTTTGGTGCTGGTGCTGTGTGGCGGCCATTGTTGCTGTGGCTTTGTGCTGGTGGAGCGGCGCGGTCTGGAGTCATGGAGGCTCAGTCTCGCAGCATGGGTGCTGTGGGGCAACAGGCCGTCAGACCTGCTGGTGCACGGCCGCTGTGGCGGTGGTCGCCGCACGGCTCTGCTCCGTTAGGGCGGTAGGACCCACTACGAGGTTTGCCGTGAAGTGGCAGTGGGCTTCATTCAGTCTGATCAGAATGTTAAACTGAAAACCTCATGTTCAGTATATACATTTTTGCCTAGCGGCTTTAGATCAACGTATGATTTTGGGATGTGCGGTTCATGCTTTTTTTTCCTTTTGTACAAAGCATGTTCTTGTCTCTTTCTTGGACCAGCACTCCTCCCATTTGGCACAGGTGATTGTAATTAGCCGGAGACTGCAAAGTAAGGGGTCTAGCCCATTTTGGCTCTCACTGAAGAGCTGGAGGAAGGTGAGTTTCAATGCTCCTTTCATTTTGGTGCTGGTGCTGTGTGACAGCCATTGTTGCTGTGGCTTTGTGCTGGTGGGGCGGCGCAGTCTGGAGTCATGGGGGCTCAGTCTCGCAGCATGGGTGCTGTGGGGCAACAGGCCGTCCGACCTGCTGGTGCACGGCCGCTGTGGCGGTGGTCGCCGCACGGCTCTGCTCCGTTAGGGCGGTAGGACCCACTACGAGGTTTGCCGTGAAGTGGCAGTGGGCTTCATACAGTCTGATCAGAATGTTAAACTGAAAACCTCATGTTCAGTATATACATTTTTGCCTAGCGGCTTTAGATCAACGTATGATTTTGGGATGTACGGTTCAAGCTTTTTTTTCCTTTTGTACAAAGCATGTTCTTATCTCTTTCTTGGACCAGCACTCCTCCCATTTGGCACTGGTGATTTTAATTAGCAGGAGACTGCAAAGTAAGGGGTCTAGCCCATTTTGGCTCTCACTGAAGAGCTGGAGGAAGGTGAGTTTCAATGCTCCTTTCATTTTGGTGCTGGTGCTGTGTGGCGGCCATTGTTGCTGTGGCTTTGTGCTGGTGGGGCGGCGCGTTCTGGAGTCATGGGGCCTCAGTCTTGCCGCATGGGTGCTGTGGGGCAACAGGCTGTCTGCCCTGCTGGTGCACGGCCGCTGTGGCAGTGGTCGCTGCACGGCTCCGCTCCATTAGGGCAGTAGGACCCACTACGAGGTTAGCTGTGAAGTGGCAGTGGGCTTCATACAGTCTGATCAGAATGTTAACTGAAGACCTCATGTTCAGTATATAAATTTTTGCCTAGCGGCTTTAGATCAACGTATGATTTTGGGATGTGCGGTTCATGCTTTTTTTTTTCTTTTTGTACAAAGCATGTTCTTGTCTCTTTCTTGGACCAGCACTCCTCCCATTTGGCACAGGTGATTTTAAGTAGCAGGAGACTGCAAAGTAAGGGTTCTAGCCCATTTTGCCTCTGACTGAAGAGCTGGAGGAAGGTGAGTTTCAATGCTCCTTTCATTTTGGTGCTGGTGCTGTGTGGCGGCCATTGTTGCTGTGGCTTTGTGCTGGTGGGGCGGCGCGGTCTGGAGTCATGGGGGCTCAGTCTCGCAGCATGGGTGCTGTGGGGCAACAGGCCGTTCGCCCTGCTGGTGCACGGCCGCTGTGGCGGTGGTCACCGCACGGCTCCGCTCCGTTAGGGCGGTAGGACACACTATGAGGTTTGCCGTGAAGTGGCAGTGGGCTTCATACAGTCTGATCAGAATGTGAAACTGAAAACCTCATGTTCAGTATATAAATTTTTGCCTAGCGGCTTTAGATCAACGTATGATTTTGGGATGTGCGGTTCATGCTTTTTTTTTCTTTCTGTACAAAGCATAATATAATTCACTATTTTAAAAAGGGATACAGAAATTAACTCAAATTACTTCTCCAATAAATGACGTATGTACAGGGCTGGTTTTAGAGAAAGTGGGGCCCCAAATGCTTACATATTTCACATCACACAAACATTTTTTCTGTATTTACAGGTGCAGAGTTCAGGCCGTTAAACAAGCATGATCGACGGCATTGAAGTTGTTAGATGCTTGTTCCTGAGTTTCTTTACACCAGCTGAGGAAGCATGATGGGGACAGATAATCCTCAATACAGCATAATGCCGCTCCCATACCGTATAATGCACTCCCCATGGTCTTTGATAGAGTATAATACAGCCCCTCTCACAGTATACTGCAGCCCACCCTCAGAGTATACTGCAGCCCACTTACACACAGTGTAATGGAGTCCCCTCAGAGTATACTGTAGCCACCCTCAGAGTATACTGCAGCTTCCCTCAGAGCATACTGCAGCCCCCCACACAATATAGTGCATCTCTCCCACACACAGTATAATGCAGCCCCCTTCCAAGCACACAGTATAATGCAGCCCCCCTCCACACACATTATAGTTCAGCCCCCCCAAACACATAGTATAGTGCAGCTCCTCCAAACACATAGTACAGTGTAGCTCCCCCAACACAGTGCAGTGCAGCTCCCTCCCCAGCACAGTACAATGCAGCTCCCTCCCCAACACAGTACAACGCAGCTCCCTCCCCAACACAACGTACAGTGCAGCTCCCCTACACACAATACAGTGCAGCTCCCTCCTCAACACACAGTACAGTGCAGCTCCCTTCAACACACATTACAATGCAGCTCCCTCCCCAACATACAGTACAGTGCAGCTCCCTTCAACACACATTACAATGTAGCTCTCTCCCCAACATACAGTACAGTGCAGCTCTCTCCTCCTACACACATTATTATTATTATTCTTTTTTTTATGGTGCCGTTTATTCCATGGTGCTTTACATGTGAAAATGAGGCATACATAGACAAGTACAATAAACATGAACAATAGAAGGCACACACAAGTACAAAAGGAGAGAGGACCCTGCCCGTGATGGCTCACAGTCTATAGTACAGTGCAGCTCCCTCCTCAACATACAGTACAGTGCAGCTCCCTCCCCAAACTCACAGTACAGTGCAGCTCCCTCAACACAGTACAGTGCAGCTCCCTCCCCCTACACACAGTATTATTATTTTCCAGGACGTCATCCTGACAGCACCCTGGAGGACGTCCTCCTCCCCTTGCTGGGACAGGAAACACACGAGTTTAAAAGGTCAAGTTCCACCCACAGTCCTCAGTGTTTTTCCTGTCCCTGCAAGGAAGGGACGCATGAGTGAGAAGCTGCGCAGGACTTACCGGAGCTCAGGGGGATCGTGCGGCTTGCCAATACCCTTCCCCCTGTCAAGAGGCTCAGGGCAGAAACCCTCCGGTGGGGGGTCCCTCTGCTCCAAAGACCAGGAGTGGACGAGGCTCCTGGTGGCAGCCGCTCCTCCCGGTGGGAGGCTCTCGGCTGCGGACGCCATCCACGCGGTGTGCGGCCATCCTGGGCAGCGTGGTATCCAGAACGGCGTCTCCCGGCAGGAAGTCGTCAGAACGCGTCACTTCCGGTCCGTCGGCATTTCGTTACCGCTACTTCCGGTAACGCTGTATGTGCGGGGGAAAGCGTGCAGTGAATCGCACAGCGGCAGAAGCGCTCCTGATTTGGCGCTGAGAGCTGCGGGGACCTGCTACCCTCATCATGGACACAAGCACTCCAACCGAGGAGGGGGTAAGTGCGCATGGCGCAAGTTCCCCTATCTATATGCAGAAGCAGGCTCACCCCAGTGCTTATCCCTTCTTATGTCATTTAAGGATAAGGGAAACCCCGCAGGTCCTCCTGTTCAGATTAAGAAATCCGGCAAGGCATCTGGGAAATCTGCTAGATGTCCCCTTTGTAATATGAAGCTTCCGGACTCCCATGGGAAATCTTTATGCGGGGACTGCACAGCTAAGGTCGTAAGGGAATAACAACCCACACTGCTGGCTGAGATGAGATCCCTTATACGCGAAGAAGTACAAGCTTCTTTGTCTACCATGGTGCAGAAATCTAGTCCTATCCCCACCCGTAAGCGGGCCAGATGGGAGCAGGACTTAAGAGAACAGGAGGTTACTTCTGAGGACAAGTCTAACTCAGAGGACTTCGTCTCAGAGGAAGAGGGAGAGCTTCCGTCAGGAAGCCAGGATTACCAAAGAAAATACCTCTTCCAGGCAGAAGACACAAATGATCTGGTGCAGGCGGTGCGATGCACTATGCAAATAGAGGAGACTTCTAAACCACAAACCAGGCAGGACTTGATGTTTGGTGGACTTATGTCACGTCAGCAGACAGTATTTCAGGTTAGCGAGCACATTAAGGCCATGATTCTGGAAGAGTGGAAAGAGGCAGAATGCCGGCTGGTGTTATCCAATGACTTTAAAGCTCGTCTACCTTATGAGCCTGATGACATAAAACTATGGGACGAAGTTCCCAAAATTGACGTTCCTGTGGCAAAGGTGGCCAAGAAAACGGCCATACCTTTTGAGGACTCATCAAACCTGCGTGATCCTATGGATAGGAAGGCTGACATATTGTTAAAAAGAGCCTGGGAATCTTCTGCGGCTCTAATAAAAACAAATATAGCGGCTACTTCGGTGGCTCAGTCTATGTATCTATGGATGGGTCAATTGGAGGAGCACCTATCCAATAAGACCCCGAGATCTGAAATCATAAATTCCCTTCCTATAATGAAATCTGCCACGTCTTATCTGTCTGATATGACTGCTGAGTCAGTCAGGTTTTCGGCCAGATGCAGTTCCTTATCTAACGCGGCTAGGAGGGCGGTCTGGCTAAGGTCCTGGTCAGGGGATAATGCTTCCAAATCTAAACTTTGTACAATTCCCTTCTCAGGTGAAAGGGTTTTTGGACCCTCCCTGGATACCATTTTGGAATCAGCCTCCGACAAAAAGAAGGGGTTTCCAGAGGAGAAATCTAAGAAGCCCCAGTCCTTTCGGAGAGGATTCCCCTTCAGAAGGCCGTCTGAGTTTAGAGGAGGCAGATCCAATAGAGGGTCTTATAGGGGCTCCCGTAGCCAGGGCAATAGAAACAGAGGTTTCTTCTTCAGCCCTTCCTCAAAATCTAAATCGCAATGACGCCAGTCTCAAAGGGGGTCGGCTCCGCCAATTTTCGCACAATTGGGCTCGGATCACTCAAAATCAGTGGGTCCTTCGGACCATCTCAGAAGGCTACAGTATAGAGCTCTACTCCCCCCCACCAGACAGATTCATCAGTCCTACGGTAGTATCGCGAGACTCTCCCATGTTGACAGACCTGATGGAAATGCTCTCCTCAGAGGTCATTGTTCCGGTACCATCTCCGGAAATAGGCTTGGGTCATTACTCCTCCCTTTTTTCCATAATGAAACCGTCCGGCGAATCTCGCACTATAATAAATCTGAAACCTCTAAATGCCTGGGTCAGGTACAAGAGGTTTCGTATGGAATCCATCCGTTCGGCAATACTCCTAATAGATCAGAATGCTGTGATGTGCACTCTAGATCTAAAGAGTGCCTATTATCAGGTTCCCGTCCACCCTTCTTCTCAGAGGCTTCTGAGGTTTGCGGTAGTTCTGCCGGCCGGGACCTGTCACTTCCAGTTTCAGTGCCTTCCATTTGGTCTTGCCTCAGCACCTCGTATCTTCACAAAACTGGTGTCGGAGATTGTCGCTTTCCTAAGAAATCAGGGGATCAGAATAATCCCTTATCTCGACGACTTTCTCCTGGTGGCAAGAACGCCAGAAATTCTATCAGACCACAGGAACCGAACTATTTCAGTGATGGAAGAACTTGGTTGGGTCATAAATTGGCGGAAATCCGATTTGACTCCAGAGTGCAAGAAGACGTTTCTGGGAGTACGTCTGGATTCAATGAACAGAATATCCCTCTTACCCGAGTCCAAGCTGATTGCAGTACAGTCTCAGGTTTGGCTCCTGCTGGAGCACAGGGTGACGACAAGGACGGCCATGCGAGTCCTCGGCCTGATGACGGCCTGTATTCCGTGTGTAAGATGGGCTCAGTTCCATTCAAGACCACTACAGAAATTGATTCTTTCCAGATGGGACAGGAGTCTGTCTTCTCTGGACAGTACTTTACACCTATCTCATCGTGTAAGAAGGTCTCTCCTCTGGTGGACAAAGCCAGAGAAATTAAGAAAAGGAGTGTTATGGTCCGCAGATCCATACGTAGTAGTTACTACAGATGCCAGCGCTTGGGGCTGGGGAGCTCACCTAGAAGACAAGATCCTTCAGGGGAG